>NW_027468870.1:11057078-11072078 GCF_046254945.1 Alosa pseudoharengus
TAATGTTAGCGGGAGACAAAGGCTATGCATCCTTATTACAGTGAAGTCAGTCTGAAAAGTGGCTAGTGCTAATGTTAGCGGGAGACAAAGGCTATGCATCCTTATTACAGAAAGGTCAGTCTGAAAAGTGGCTAGTGCTAACGTCAGCGGGTAGGCTAGCCTTCCTCAGCAGCGAAACTGCACTTCTCAGTAGACTAGAGAAAATTGTGTGACAATTAATTTATTCCTTAAGTATGGTTTGTATCATAAACATTGTCTCATGAATAGTAATGCATTTGGTTTTGTAATTAGTAGTCTTATTAAGTATGATGTCAGTTGATCTGCAGTAAGGTCTTTAGTCTGTCAGTTGTGTGTTGTTCAGCACATAATATAAAATAACTTAATATCAGACCATGCTGCTGCCAATTACTGTTCGGTTGTTAGCATGCTAACTAGCCTCTTAGCTAAGGTAACATTTTAAACGGAGAAGTGTAATTTCTTTGAAATGACAACTAGCTGAATAACATTACTGACATTAGTTAAAGTGGATAGTTTATACTCAAGTGAATTTGCAACAGTATATTAAGTTTAAGCAAAGTCCTTCAACTACTAGTCACTTGTTAGCGCATAGCTGTATTTCCATAGCTACTCTCATCCACTTGCATAGCATTTTAAGCTAGCATTAGCTAGCTAGCTAGCTCGGTTCATATGACTAATTAAATTATTCATATCATGTCCTAAAGAATGATTCATTGGTATCATACATGATTATAGACAATAATAATGTGAACACAATTATGTTTATCTGTTTTTATTGCTTATTAAGAGAGAAAGTTTATTTAGTGACGTAAGGTGACACTCCCACTTATGCAGACCGGAACTGTCCCATTTTGCTCCCATAGTAAAGAATTACGTTGCTCTATCTTGCTAGTAATCAAGGATCTTTGGCTGAGCTTGTTAGAACCATAGACTGTATAACAGGCTGTCACATGAAGATGGTCCCGTCCAATCAGATCACTCAGCATTCTAAAAGAGCCCAATGTGACAACACATATGACCTCAACAGTGATTTTGGAATGCTTGCAGTTTGATTCAGTTCTCAACAAAAGACATGAAAGATCATATGTCCTGATCAACAAACACAAACAAACACACACCCGCCCACCCCGCCGCCCCCCCCCCCCCCACACACACACACACACACACACAAACACACAAAGAGTTGTAATGGAACTGAAGTCATTTTGTGGTGTTGCAGTGTTATTAGCTCTGAGTGTGTGTTGCTGTTAGTGCCTCTGGCAGACACACTGCAGTGCATGTCAGTGCATACTAATTGCACCTGGAGTGTACTGTGTTGAGTGTATCTTGTGTGTGTGTGTGTGTGTGTGAGTTTCCGGCTTTTGACTCGCTACTGGAGGTTGCTCCCAGCAGGGATGTAGGGGTGCTTGTGTGTGTGTGTGTGTGTGTGTGTGTGTGTGTGTGTGTGCGTGTGTGTGTGCGTGTGTGTGTTGGGGGTGGGGGGTGCTGTGAGTTATATGTTTGCATTTTCTCCCTGTAGACAGCATCAAGACACACATATTCTCTCCCTCTCTCTCTCTCTCTACCTTTCTCTCTCTCTTTCTCCCTCTCTGCTCTGATTCAGCCTGCCCCCCCCCATCACCTCCTCATTCACACACACACACTGACTTACCTCAGAGTGTGGCATAACAGTTGGTTGCCATAGTAGCTTTACAACACACGCACCCACACACGCACACTCACACGCACACGCACACACACACGCACACACACATACACGCACACACACACACACACACGCACACGCACATGCACACACTCACACACACACATACGCTAACTAGTGCCCCACTCCCATGCACATACACCAGACTCACATGTCATACACACTCATACATTTGACCATCAAATGTAATGACATTTCACACGTCTCTACCTAGGTTTGAGAAATGTGTGTGTGTGTGTGTCTGTGTGTGTGTGTGTGTGTGTGTTACAAATACTCTCTGGAGATAATAGAATCGATTAAGTTTAATGAAGGACATCGTCGCTCGTTCCAAAATAAATTCCAGACCATAAAACTCATGTAGTTACGATGCAAGGCCATGCAAGTCTCTTCTCGCTTACTCTCTTACACACACACACACACACACACACACACACACACACACACACACACACACACACACACACACACACACACACATATACAAGCACACAGACATGCATACACAGACATACATACACAAATACAAACACACACAGGCACACTGACATGCATACACATACACACACACACACACACACACACACACACACACACACACATAGAGGGAGACCCATACTGACAGATTGAAGGTAAGAGCAAGAGAGATGATATTGGATGGGGATCCATTACAGTCCATTAGAGACCCTCCTCCATTCTAGACACGACTGTCATGAGTGTGAGTGCGAGTGTGTGTGTTTGTGTGTTTGTTTGTGTGTGTGTGTGTGTGTGTGTGTGTGTGTGTGTGTGTGTGTGTGTGTGTGTGTGTGTGTGTGTATGTGTGTGTGTGTGTGTAGGCATCAGGACAACAGATGGTGAATGAGGGGCCCTACCGGAGGGAGAAATCCTTAGGACTCTGAAAACCCCCAGCAGGCCTTGCCTTCTGGCGACACACACATATACACACACGCACACCACACACACACACACACACACACACACACACACACACACACACACACACACACACTCAAACACACACACACATGCACATACACACACACACGTTAACACACACACACATACGTTAACACGTTAACACACACACACACACACAAAACTTAACTCACTAGGGATGGTCAACAGCTCATTTCTAATTGTTTAAGACCAATAGGAACTAACTGAAGTCTTTACAGTACGTAATCAATACAGCTGATTTGTATATTACAGTTGAGAAGAATTATTATGCCACTGATGTGCAGGTCCCCACACAAGTGCCTTAATGCATGCAGGCAAAACTACATTGAACTACCAAGATTTCAGATGTAACTTTTGCATGTAAATTCCCACTCACAACACACACACACACACACACACACACACACACACACACTCACACTTTTTTTGTGTTTGTGTGTGTGTGTGTGTGTGTGTGTGCGTGTGTTTGTGAGTGTGTGTGTGTGTGTGTGTGTTTGTATGTGTGTTTGTGTGTGTGTGTGTGTGTTTGCGTGTGTTTGTGAGTGTGTGTGTGTGTGTGCGTGTGTTTGTGAGTGTGTGTGTTTGTGTGTGTGTGTGTGTGTATATATGACTTGAAGCTCTTGTTCTCGTGGACGTTGGCTGCCAAAAGCCCAGCCCTCTCTGTAGCTCTCTCTGCCTGACAAGCAAATTGCAACAGCTCACTTTTCTCTTTTCTCTCTCTCCCTCTCTCTCTTTCTTCCTGCCATTCACTCTCTCTGCCTCCACTTGTGCTGGTCCTGGGTGGCCAGGTTTGCAGTGGTGTTTATGTGTAAATTCGCCTGGGTTGCCAGGTTGGCTGTTTTCCTGCTGGTGCCGTTTAGTCAGGTCAGAGGATTCTTCTTCACTCCCCATCTTCTCTTCTTTCATGTCTTTTCTCTCCACTCCTTTCATCCCTCCTTTTTACTCTCTCCTTCATCTATCTGTCAATCCCCTGTTTTCTCCCCTTCTTCCTTTTTTCTTCTCCTTTCTTACCTCCTCTCTATTCTCTTCTCTCCTCCTCTCTCCTTTCTCTCCTTTCCTTTCGTCTTCTCTCTCCTCTCCTCCTCTCCCCTTTCTTTCCTGTCCTCTCCTCTCTTCTCTCCTCCTCTTCCCTCTCTCTCCTCTCCTCTCTCCTCTCTGTCGTGTCCATACTTGAGTGTCTTGTTAGGCTCTCTGAGTGATGGATTGCTAACAGCTAACAGGATTTAGCACTATTGCAGAGATACCCTGAGGGTTGCACTGTGTGCTTGAGTGTGTGTGCTGCAAAGTAGCCAGGACCCGCACAAAATGGGTTGGTAGGTGTGTGTGTGTGTGAGAGAGAGTGTGTATCTATCTTTGCGTTGGCAGTGGCAGTGTGTGTGTGTGTGTGTGTGTGTGTGTGTGTGTGTGTGTGTGCGTGTGTGCGTGCCTGCCTGTGTGTTGGCAGTGGTAGTGTGTGTGTGTGTGTGTGTGTGTGTGTGTATGTGTGTGTGCGTGCCTGCCTGTGTGTTGGCAGTGGTAGTGTGTGTGTGTGTGTGTGTGTGTGTGTGTGTCTATATATTTATATGCAACCCTTCACCAGCATGTGTGAATCTGCCCTGTAGTAAGAGAGTGCTAACTCCCCAAATAGTGAGGAGCTGACTGATCTGTCACCTACACAAGAGGACAGTGTTTCTGTGCGCGCACATGTGTGTGTGTGTGTGTGTGTGTGTGTGTGTGTGTGTGTGTGTGTGAGACTGTGTGTGTCTACAGTATGTGTGTGTGTTTGTGTGTCCCTCTCTATGTGTGTGTGTGTGTGTGTGTGTGTGTGTGTGTGTGTGTGTGTGTGTGTGTGTGTGTGTGTGATCTGTCACCTTCACGAGAGGATATGTCTAACTGAGTCTGACTATAGTAGAGGACTGACTAATGGCCAGTGCACACTCAGCCAACTCCAAAGCACACGTTGCCATGCCGATGTCCTGTTGAGTCCTGCTGGGTCGCTTTATGGTGTGTGTGTGTGTGTGTGTGTGTGTGTGTGTGTGTGTGTGTGTGTGTGTTTGTGTGTGTGTGTGTGTGTGTGTGTAGTTGGGCTGGGGGGGGGGGGTAACTAGCACTTTGGCTGCATTCTGCTACTAGTGCGATTTGTGGTGCAGATAAAGCTAAGCGTAAACAAAGCAGTGCTAGCTTCCAATTTCCTCACCACTGTTGCACTGTTACACTAAAGACAGTGTACATTTAAAAATATAAACCAACTTAACGGTTAATTTTGATAACAAGTTGCAAATGACACGGGCATTATCATTTCCTGGTCTTTTGGTTGTGGATGAAAGAGGCAGATAAGAAAAAATGGTGAAATTGTGTTATTAGATCCAGTCATCCAGAGGGAAAGCGCTAACTACAAGGACTATCTCCTTATGGGAATATCGGATGATTACACTGTGCTGCTTATCAGAAATAGACAAGCTAAACAGACAATTAGAGTAACCCTTCTTCCCACGGCTCCGGCGCTGACTCAACACATTGTGAGATCACCGTGCTACAGCCACAGATTCTGTATTCTGATTCTGATTCAGATTGACTGGCCGGATCTTATCAGACGTCCGACTGTCAGCTTGGTCTGTGGCTGCCTGAACTGAGACTGACTAACTACTGACTACACTAGAGTACTGACTACACTAGAGAACTGACTACACTAGAGTACTGACTACACTAGATTACTGACCAGTACTACATTATAGAACTGACTACACTAGAGTACTGACTACACTAGAGTACTGACTACACTAGACTACTGACTTCACTAGATTACTGACTAGTACTACATTATATAACTGACTACACTAGAGTACTGACTACACTAGACTACTGAGTACAATAGACTACTGACTACACTAGATTACTGAGTAGTACTACATTATAGAACTGACAACACTAGATTACTGACTACACTAGAGTACTGACTACACTAGACTTCTGAGTACACTAGAGTACTGACTACACTAGACTACTGAGTATACTAGACTACTGAGTACACTAGAGTACTGCCTACAGTAGATTACTGACTACACTAGAATACTGAGTACCTTAGAGTACTGACTACAGTAGATTACTGACTACACTAGAATACTGACTAGTACTACATTATAGAACTGACTACACTAGAGTACTGACTACACTAGACTAATGACTACACTAGATTACTGAATAGTACTACATTATAGAACTGACTACAATAGAGTACTGACTACACTAGAGTACTGACTACACTAGACTACTGAGTACACTAGAGTACTGACTACACTAGACTACTAAGTACACTAGAGTACTGACTACACTAGAGTACTGACTACAGTAGAGTACTGACTACACTAGACTACTGAGTACACTAGAGTACTGACTACAGTAGATTACTGACTACGCTAGAATACTGACTACAGTAGAGTAACTGACTACTGACTACACTAGAGTACTGACTACACTAAACTAATGACTACACTAGATTACTGACTACACTAGAATACTGACTACAGTAGAGTAACTGACTACAGACTACACTAGAGTACTGACTACTAATGACTACACTAGATTACTGACTAGTACTACATTATAGAACTGACTACACTAGAGTACTGACTAATGACTACACTAGATTACTGACTACACTAGATTACTGACTACATTATAGAACTGACTACACTAGAGTACAGACTACACTAAAGTACTGACTACTGACTACACTGACGACTCACTACACTAAAAGACTGACTCAGTCATACTGACTGATGACTGACTACACTGAGACTCAGTCACAGTCAGACATGATCAGCTTCAAGAAGTTTGTGAGTCAGCAGTTCTCTCTGCTGAAGGGAACACCTCTTCAGATGTCCTCACATGCAGTTGAATGTTAGACTTTAAATCTTTCCAACCGGTGGTGATCTCTGAAGTGCTTGGTTGATGGTGGGTTCACTTCTGAGTGGCGTGTATTTATTAAAAACAGACAAGTTTCAAAGATCATCCTTGTTTATGTCCGATTAGCCTGTTTTTCTCTTGAAAATGGGTCTGCTTGCTTTATGATAATGATTTTCAATCAGTTGAGAAAAGCAATCGGAACATTTGGGCTTAAACTATGCAATTTGTTTTATTCAGTTGGTTTTGGAATAACTTTTATTTCAAACGTCGTCCTTGTTTTTGGCCATTAGGAGATTTGTGAGCTCACCCTTGCTCCCTCTCTTTCTCCGTGACTCTCTCGTTCTGCCTCTTGCCTCTTCTCTTTCCCTCTCTCCCTCTTTCTCTCTCTTCTCTCTTTCTCTCTCTTTCTCTTTTTCCCTTGTTATTTCTGTCTACCTCCCTTTTTCTCTCTGACCAGCTCTCATTCTCCCTTTCTCCTCCCTCTCCTTTTCCCCATGTCTCTCTCTCTCCTTCCCTCTCTCTCTCTCTCCTCCGTCTCTCTCTTTTCCTCTCTCTTGCTATCTCTCCTCCCTCTCCTTTTCCCCACTTCTCTCTCTCTCCTTCCCTCTCTCTCTCTCTCCTCCCTCTCCTTTTCCCCATGTCTCTCTCTCTCCTTCCCTCTCTCTCCTCTCTCTCCTTTTCACTCCCTCGGCCCCCCCTCTCTCTCCTCCCTCTCATTTTCCCTACTGTAATTCTCTCTCTTGTCCTCCCTCTCTTCCTCTTTCCCTCCCTCTCTCCCTCCCTCTCCCCCTCTCTCTCTCCATCTCTCTTTTTCGCGTAATGTTCGGACCCACTGGTGTGTTGAATGAGAAATTCCTCTTTGTTTTAAAAGGCCTGAGTGTTAAAATTTGAATCAAAAGAGCGCTGCTGTACTCATAATGGCCCGGACTTTTCATTTCATTTAATTCGAGGACATTTGAAGTTCAAAAAGTTTCTCTAAGCACTGTTTAAATCCAAAAATTCAAGGACATCACCCGACAACAGAACATTTAATCGTCAATAAGTGCCTTCTGGAATACATTCTTTCATTAATTCTCTGAAACTGTAAATGTTTTTAATGTTTCACACAGAACAGCAGATGCTGGTTATCCTTTCAGCTCAGTTATTGCAGTGGCCAAGCTGCACTGTTTGTCCCTCTTGGGGTCCTGTTGGAGTACAATGAAGACTGTCCTGCCTGGATTGGTGTGTGTGTGTGTGTGTGTGTGTGTGTGTGTGTGTGTGTGTGTGTGTGTGTGTGTGTGTGTGTGTGTACCCAGTTGAAGGTCTGTATGTGTGTGTGTGTGCATGTGTGTGTGTGTGTGCCTGTGTCTATGTGTGTGTGTGTGCGCGTGCGTGCGTGTGTGCGTGCGTGCATGTGTGTGTCTGTATGTGTGCGTGTGTGCGTGCGTGTAGACCCTGATCCCTGTCTGACCTCAGATCTTTTGATGGGACTAGAGGAACCTGCAGACTCAGCACCGAGATCAACTCAGTCAACCTGAACACTGCCTACAGCTTAGTGTGTGTGTCTGTGTGTGTGTGTCTGTGTGTGTGTGTGTGTGTGTGTGTGTGTGTGTGTGTGTGTGTGTGTGTGTGTGTGTGTCTGTGTGTCTGTGTGTGAATGTGTGTGTGCACTTGCATATGTGTGTGTGGGTGCATGTGTCCATGTGTGTGTGTGTGTGTGTGGGTAAACACCCTCTCCAATTGAACAAAGAGCAATTTTGGATGAATGAACAAAGCAATCGCCAGTCAGCAGGATTTGTAGCATGGATCTTTTGTTGGTAATCTTGAGAGAATTGTATTATCAAGACACACACAAACCAAACACACATACATATACACACACATATACACACACAAACACACACACACACACACACACACACACACACAGACACACACACACACACACACACATACATAAACACACAGACAAACACGAACACACACACCAACACTAACACACACACACACACACACACACACACACACACACACACACACACACACACACTCACACTCACAAACTCACACAAACACATGTACTGTAGACATCAGCATAAGCAGCAGACACAGAAGGGTCTTAGTTATTGGAAAGGTTTCAGGATGTGGAGAATTGCACGCTGGGGCATGAGGGACTCTCTCTCCCAGAAGCCCCCTTGTTGCCATGGGATACGTGTAGTCAAGCGTTTCCTCACTCAGTTACAGCTGAGGGACCGTGGCACTCCGCCACACACCACTGCTTTCATACACACCACTGCACTAGTCTGGAACTCTTTAAGTGTGTGTGCACGCGTCTGTCCTCAACATTTTGTGTGTGTGTGTGTGTGTGTGTGTGTGTGTGTGTGTGTGTGTGTGTGTGTGTAGTCTGTCCTTGAGTGTGTGTCCAGGGGCCTGTTCTTACCGTTTCTTAAACTGCTTACACACACACAATCTTTAGCTGCCTCACATTTCTGAAACCTGTCACTCAAACAGCAAAATCCCACACCAAATCCGCCAAACCATGAGCTAATTCTCAGCCTTTGACTCAGTTTTCAATTTCATAAAGCCCTTTTTACAGCACATTACAGCCATAGTTCGCATTCTAAAACACACTCTTAGCGATCACACCAGGAGCCTTTTCTCTTATGCAACTGCCCTTCAAAATAGAAGATTGGGAAAGTCTGCCCCTATGTACATATGGCACTCTCTCTCTCTCTCTCTCTCTCTCTCTCTCTCTCTCTCTCTCTCTCTCTCTCTCTCTCTCTCTCACACACACACTCACAAACTCACAAACTTACACAAACACATGTACTGTACACTGACATCAGTTACAGCTACAGAAAGATCAGAATAGTGTATAAATACACGCTTGAGACTTACTGTAGAGTGAGTGACAACTTATTTAGCAAGGGATGGAAAACAGCAAATAGAAGGGGAAAAGGCACAGTGATATGAGGTGTGTGTGTGTGACAACTTTGCCATTTGTTCTATTCAGTAAGATTTTGAATAACTTTTATTTCAAACGTTGTCCTTTGCCATTATATTAGAAGATTTGTGAGCTCACTCTTGCCCCCTCTGTTTCTACATCACACTTCTATTCTGCCTCTTTTATGAATGCACACACACACACACACACACACACACACACACACACACACACACACACACGTACAGTTCCTATAAAAAGTATACCCCCCCTCCTTGGATATTTCCCCTTTTACTGTTTTTATAAATGGAATCTTGATCAATTTAATTTGTCCTTTTTTACAATAATCTATAAAAATCCCCTATTTAATGTCAAAGTGAAAGCAGATTTCTAGAAAGTCATGATAATTAATGATTATATTATGCAAAATAAGTGATTGCATAAATATTCACCCCCTTCAAGTCAGCATTTAGAAGATGTACCTTTGGCCGCAAATAAAGCATGTAGTCTGCGTGGATAGGTCTCAATTAGGCTTGCATATCTGGATACTGCAATTTTACTCCATTTGTCTTTACAAAACTGCTCAAGCTCTGTCAGGTTGGAAAGGAATCAGGTGTGTGAACAGCCCTTTTCAAGTTCAGCCACAGATCAGTTTTGTAGTCTATGTGATACGCAGGACTACGCAGTATACCCACTTAAAGGGGAACTTGGCAACTATTTCAACATAATAAACCCGTTTGGAAATCATTTGGATGGTTAAATGACCTGTTCCGGTAAAAATGGTGACTTTCCCCGCTGCGTTTAGCGTCCCCAGGCGGAAAACCAACCTTGCAACATTGAGACAACCGTCCCAGAAAGAGAAGTGAGAAACAAGAAACTCGTTTTAAATCGTGTTTCTTACCTTGTAACATCCACATAGTTCTGCCAAACTTATGCTAACTGCTCGCTAGCTTGTAAACAAATCCATGTTTACAAGCACATGTACTGTATTCCATTTGTGGTGGTTGGTTTGCAGAATTAACTTGAATACAACAGTTTTTAACAAATTAGCACAGCGTGGTTATGATGCTAACCAGATTTAAGCACAATTTAGTACAACCTGGAAAATCATTGTGTGGTGGTCAATGTTGATATTGTGGTGAGCCGCCACAAATAAGTCAATGTATGGAAAACACTGCATTTATTAAAGCAATACAAGGGGAAATATGTTGAAATACAGAAATCTGTGTTGCATATGGATTTGTGAGATTGTGTTGAATGTTAATATTGTGTGTGTGTGTTTGTGTGTGTGTGTGTGTGTGTGTGTATGTGTGTGTGTGTGTGTGTGTGTGTGTGTGTGTGTGTGTGTGTGTGTGTGTGTGTGTGCGTGTGTGTGTGTGTGTGTGGGAGATACAGTCAGTCGGTACGGTACAGTCTATCCCTCTCTCTGCAACCCAATCATTTTTGTTCATGTCCAGCTTACAAACAAACACATAGGGGAGGGAGAGTGTGTTTGTGTGTGCGTGTTTGTAGGACTGTGCCTGTCTCTCTCTCTCTCTCTGTGTGTGTGTGTGTGTGTGTGTGTGTGTGTGTGTGTGTGTGTGTGTGTGTGTGTGTGTGTGCGTGTGTGTGAGAGATGTACAGTCTATCCCTCTCTCTGCAACCCAATAATTCTTATTAATGTCCAGCTTACAAACAAGCATACACACACATATAGGGAGAGGGAGAATGTGTTTGTGTGTGTGTGTTTTTATGACTGTGCCTGTGTTTCTCTCGGTCTCTCTCTCTCTCTCTCTCTCTCTCTCTCTTTCTCTTTCTCTGTGTGCGTGTGTGTTTGTTTGTGTGTGTGTGTGTGTGTGTGTGTGTGTGTGTGTGTGTGTGTGTGTGTGTGTGTGTGTATTGATGTTGGGGAGGTCAGCAGTGGCAGGCCAATCTTGTCCTGTCTGCCTGCAGGCTGCATGGTCAGCAGTTCTTGGCATTTCTATTGTGTTCACTCAAGCTGCCCCTTGAAAGCCAATTAGCTTAACGAACTTTCCCCATCTCATTAACCTAAGTGCGTGCCTTTGTAACATTAAGGCTCTGCTGCCGTTTAAAACGGTGCTGTCTTTTCAAGCTCATTTAAAATCAGGCGCATAGGCGTATTAATTGATTCGAAGTCCCTTTGAATCCTAATGACTCATATGATCATCAATCATGTCTGACAGCATTGGTGTCTGTGCTGATAGTGTCTGTGCTGATAGTGTCTGTGCTGATGGTGTCTGTGCTGATGGTGTCTGTGCTGATGGTGTCTGTGCTGATGGTGTCTGTGCTGATGGTGTCTGTGCTGATGGTGTCTGTGCTGATGGTGTCTGTGCTGATGGTGTCTGTGCTGTTGGTGTCTGTGCTGAAGTTTTCCATGACAAATAGACTACAGATGTTTTGTCTTTTTGCTTTGTCTCCTTCTCTTTAGGTAAGCCATGGGGACTGCCACACTGTCTGTTCCTCACACAGGGAGGACGAGACTTAAAGTAGGAGAGAACCGCGCGCACACACACACGCACGCACGCACGCACGCACGCACGCACGCACACACACACACACACACACACACACACACACACACACACACAGACACACAGACACACACACACACACACACACACACACACACACACAGACAGACAGACATTCACTCAATATTTCCCTTAATGGAGCCTGCTGAGTTCCATTTAGTGACATGGTCAAAATCCATATGCCTATAGGAAATCTGTAGTCTGACATGGATTATTTTAATGGTCAGTATCCTCTTCACAAACACGCACGCACGCACACACACACACACACACACACACACACACACAGAGAGAGAAAGACCTATCAGAATGGTCATTGGAAATCCGGAAGGTCATGGTAATGTCCAATAACCTCTTGAGCATGAAACATTTATGGACGAGCTAAATTTGCGATGACTGTGAAGGAGTGGTGTCGGAGATTGACTAGAGAGGGGGCGGATGAAGGGAGAGGATGAAAGCAAGGGAGAGAGAGGGAGAGAGAGAGGGAAAGAGAGAGGGAGAGAGAGAGGGAAAGAGAGAGGGAGAGAGAGAGGGAGAGAGAGAGGGAGAGAGAGGGAGAGAGAGAGGGAAAGAGAGAGGGAGAGAGAGAGATTGACTAGAGGGGGGCGGATGGAGGGAGAGGAAGAAAGCAAGGGAGAGAGAGAGAGAGAGAGAGAGAGAGAGAGAGAGAGAGAGTAAAAGATGGAGAGAGTGAGTGATTTTTTAAAATGTTTGAATTTGTTGAGTGAGTGAGAAAGAGAGGAACAGAGAAGAGAGAAAGAGAGAGAGAGAGAGAGAGAGACTAGAGAGAAGGGAGTGGATAATAGACAAAGTGACTGACTGACTTGGTTACTCATATAGGCTTACACATTACATTTATATATATTCTTTTGTTTTATAACATTATTTTTATTTTTTATATCTTTCTTTCTTTCTTTCTTTCTTTGTCTGTCCTCAGTCCAGCTTCCGTTTTTTACTTCATTAGTTTTAATTAAATTTGGAATTAATTATTTGTCATGTCTCACCTCACACCTGCTCAGAGGTCAAACTGTGTGTTCCTCTGTCTCTCTCGCTGTGTGTGTGTGTGTGTGTGTGTGTGTGTGTGTGTGTGTGTGTGTGTGTGTGTGTGTGTGTGTATGTGACCGCAGTGGACCATGGGTATCTGATGAGTATAGACTTAAGGCACTCTTTCTCTCTTCTGTCTCTCTGTCTCTCTCTCTTTCTCACACACACACACACAGACACACACGCTGTGTCAGCCACCTGTTGTACACCTCCACGTGTGCGTTGGAATGAGTAAGAAGCAGAACAAAGACAGAGGAGTAGAGGACATGTCTACTTGAAGTGAAACACTTTATGTTTTGTTTGTGTTGGTTGCCAGATGCCTAACACAGACTAAAATCCATGTGGGTTCTAGTGAGTTTGGTTTGGAGAACCTTCAGAACCTTTTGAGCTGGAACCGGAGCCATTCTGTGGGTTTAGCTTTAGTTTCTCGTCATCGATGTTTTTGGCCAAAACATGAATCCTTAACTTGCAGATTATATGGTTCTGCCACGGGCTTGGACTTGGACTGAAATAGTTTATAAATACAAGCTTGAAAGTTTTAGTGTGGAGTGACAACTGATTTAGCAGCAAAGAGAAGGTGGAAAGGCACAAAGGAGGAGTGATATGAGGTGTGTGTGTGTGTGTGTGTGTGTGTGTGTGTGTGTGTGTGTGTGTGTGTGTGTTTGCCATTAGTCTATTTCTGACCCGCTCTGCCCTGTTTTCTTGAAAGCTCCATTAATTTCAGCCCAGGCCATCTTTAATCTCTGTCTCTACGGGCTAAATATACACTAGTCCCTTAGACTAGAGAAACTGGACAGCCTCTCTCACACACACACACACACACACACACACACACACACACACACACACACACACACAGGCCTGCATGCACACACATACCCACTCACACAAACACACAGACACACAGACACACACATCCGCGCATACGAGCACACACACATAAACACACAGTCACAGACACAGACAGCCAACCTATACCCTTGAGGCACATTTGTCTGGTAGAGTTTGTGTATATAGGCCGAGGAGAAGTCTCTCAGTATTTGATATAGATCTCTTTTGAAAATATGACACCAATTCTGTCAAATCAATAGTGCTTTGGTCATATTTATATAGATCTGAAGTGAAAATATGGCACAATTGTTAGCAATCAATAGCGCCCAGGTCATATTTTCAGCCTGCAACAGTCAAAGGCCATTAGTTTTCCGCCTGATCAATAAAGATGCATTTGTAAAGCAGAATTAATATTATTAGGCATTCCAAAAACAAACAGTCAATAGTCTCATTATCCTGAAAACCCTTTCACAACCATTTCAGTTGCGTTATTGTTATTATTATTATTATTATTATTATTATTATTATAGATCATTAAGATTTCTTTATTTCTACAAATTTCATCTGCATCTTCAGCTTCATCTTAAATTCACCAAACATTAAACATTATTTGTAAAAACATATTTTTAGCTCTAGCTGTCACTAGTGTTCCAGCTGCTCTAGCTAGACTAGCTCTGTTACTAGTGTTCATGTTCTAGCTGTTTTAACTAGACTAGCTCTAGCTGTTACTAGTGTTCATGTTCTAGCTGTTTTAACTAGATTAGTTCTAGCTGTCACTAGTGTTCATGTTCTCGCTGTTCTAACTAGACTGGCTCTAGCTGTTACTAGTGTTCATGTTCTAGCTGTTTTAACTAGATTAGTTCTGGCTGTCACTAGTGTTCATGTTCTCGCTGTTCTAACTAGACTAGCTCTAGCTGTTACTAGTGTTCATGTTCTAGCTGTTTTAAATTAAAGTGTTAAGGTCAGTTCTGGCCAGGCCATGGTAGTCAAGAAGCTTGCCGCCCTCCCCTTCATCTCATTCATTCCTAATTGATCCAGGTGCATCCCCTCAGCCGATAATCTTTCTTCCCTAGCGATTGGCCACACAGCTTCGGCACGCCTTTTAAATT
>NW_027468870.1:11082078-11084578 GCF_046254945.1 Alosa pseudoharengus
TGCTAAACAGTGGGCCACGGTTGCCCCACTCTAGGCTGTTAGAGAAGGCTGTCCTGTAGGCTGTTAGAGAAGACTGTCCTGTAGGCTGTGGTATTGAGAGGTTACTAGGGAAGGCTGTCCTGTACATTGTTAGGGAAGGCTGTCCTGTAGGCTGTTAGGGAAGGCTGTCCTGTAGGCTGTTAGAGAAGGCTGTCCTGTAGGCTGTGGTATTGAGAGGTTACTAGGGAAGGCTGTCCTGTACACTGTTAGGGAAGGCTGTCCTGTAGGCTGTTAGGGAAGGCTGTCCTGTAATGTGGTCAATGGAGGTGGCGTGCTGCTTGGCTAGCTGTTTATTCAGAGACCCCGTGCTGTTCCTATGTCTGCTCAGAGCTCATTAGAAACTGCCACTGGCTCCGCGTCCAACAGAGCTCTGCAGCTAATAAACAGCTTGTTTTAAAACACACACACACACACACACACACACACACACACACAAAGAGAGAGAGAGAGAGAGAGAGAGAGAGAGAGAAGCTGCTAATGTGATGGGTTACCACGTGTCAGATTGCAGCTAAAAGCTGCCCCTTTCTGGTGGAAAGCAGGCTGATCTGGCAACCCTGCTTTGAAGTGAGATGGACGCATTAGTGTAGGGTCATATATATTTAATATGGCCATAGGGGAGACACGTCCAAAAAGCCATAAATTATACATTCAATTGTTACTATTGTATTAATAATGTATTAATTACTATGAATTTTTCATGCAATTATTCTGTTCTGACGGAGTTGCAGAGGTGTGACTGCTGTTCAGCGCTGTTGATGGAAGTGTGCCACACACACACACACACACACACACACACACACACACACACACACACACACACACACACTTCATTTCTCTTTAATGTTGTTTTAAAGTTTTTACAAAGATTATTTTCTCTTGGTGAATGAATGACACACTAAAGTCAAAAATCTCCCTGTTTTATTCCCTGTCATTCTATATCTCTACCACCCCCCTCTCTCTCTATCCCTCCCCCCTCTCTCTCTCTATCCCTCCCCCCTCTCTCCTTTGTCACTCTCCTCTGTCTCTTTCTCCTCTTCTGTGGGAAAGGGATCCTGCGTTCGCACTTCTTACAGTATGAGACAGACATGGCTTCTTCTCGACACCATGAATTATTTATGATGGCTACTCTCATCTCTCCCTCCCTCGCTCTTCTCTCTCTCTCTTTCTCTTTCTCTCTTTCACTCTCTCTCTTCTTTATTTCACTCCATCTCTTGTCCCTATTTCTCTCATTCCCCTTTCTATCATCTCTCATTTTTTCTATTTTCTCTCTAGTCGCTCTTTCTCTCCATATCTCTTTCTCTCTCTTTCTCTCTCTCTCTTTGTCAAATCTCTCTCCTCTCTTTCTCATCTCTCATCCGTCTTCCTCTCATCTATCTTTCTTTGTCTCTCATCTCTCCATCTTTCATGAACTGGTTGAGTTGAGTGATACTGATATCTGTTGTTTCTCTTCTTTGGCTATTTTTGTTTTGCTCATTTTGTTCTGCCTTGTTTTGGTGTTCTTTATTGTGTGTGTGTGTGTGTGTGTGTGTGTGTGTGCATGTGTGTGATACCCTTCTGCTCCAGTTTCACTTTATATGATATCTACAGGTTACAGCTCACTTCTGATGCACTAGTCCAAAATGGATTGCATGTGTGTGTGTTTGTGTGTGTGTGTGTGTGTGTGTGTGTGTGTGTGTTTATATGTGTGTGTGTGTGTGTGTGTCCTGTGTGTCTGAGTGTGGTGGGGGGGGGACGGGGGGGTTGTCTCCATCTGCGGTCATTAGAGCAGACTGGGGCCTCTTGAGGTGGGGGAGGCTTTGGAAAGGGGGGGGGGGGTGCTAATGGCATCTGACAGCTGGGACACACTCAGTACTGGAAACACACACACACACACACACACACACACATACATACATACATGCAGAGATACACATACATACAGAGATACACACACACACACACACACACACACACACATAGAGAGAGACATACATACATACACACACAGACACACACACACACACACACATACACACACACATACACATAGACATACACACATACACACACGCTTAATCTGCTGCTTTTTTGGAGAAATAAGGAGTTGATATGTTTGTGGGTGTGTAAAAAAATTCATGCCTATGTTTTGGAAAGCATCCTCAGATTTTACAGCAGTTTTTACAAGCCATTTAGATTTTGACAGCATTACACAGTGCCCCGGACCTTTGCACTTGGAAATGTTATAACATGCCTACATGACACTCAGTTATTACACATGGAAATGTTATAACATGTCTACATGACACTCAGTTGTTACACATGGAAATGTTATGACATGTCTACATGACACTCAGTTATTACACATGGAAATGTTATGACATGTCTACATGACACTCAGTTATTACACTTGGAAATGTTATGACATGTCTACATGACACTCAGTAATAACACATGGAAATGTTATAACATGTCTACATGACAC
>NW_027468870.1:11094578-11097078 GCF_046254945.1 Alosa pseudoharengus
TGCTGAAGTTTGTGCTACACTGTAAAATTAGTTTGTTAACCTTACTTATATAGTTAACCTTACTTTTTAAAAGCATGCAAACCGATTGACCTTGCAATTCCTATTCCAGATTAGTCTGTAATTTGAAGTTGTGCAAACAAATACTCACTTAGTGTAGTGCACTTACACTACTGAGAATTCCATTTCAACTAACTTGGTCATTACAAGTAAAGTATACTACTGTATGTTTATTAAACACAACATGTGTATTGAAGTTGTGCTAACTAATGTCCCAGTTCATCTAACTAATATAACATTTCCCACAATGCATTTCCAGAATGCCACAGCCCAGCCTACATATTTTTTTAAAGGGATCACATATTAATCTTTACTGAAATTCAATCTTAAGTTACAATAACAAAGTGACAGTGACGCTAAAGGCTATATATACTGTTGTTGTGTATATTTATGTGTAATTTATGTTGATACATCACCCCATCAAGTAGATGACTATCCAAAACACACTAATCCTGTGAGTAGAACTACTGCTGAAGTTGTAGACAGACACATATCTGTAACCGGAAACCATACATACAGGTACCCTGTCTCTGCTTAATTACTGATGCTAAGTAAATGTGAGTTTGATTAGTGCTTTCATGGGAGAGCTGCTGTAAATGGTGGTGTTAGTGGCACTCCCCTCTCTGGTCAGGATAATATAACCCCCCCGCTGCTTAGTGAGGTTCCCCCTTCACTGTGCAGTATTCTCAAAGTGTAGTAAAACACTGTAACATGTTGTTGATGTTTATGTAACATGTTGTTGGATAGTCTTGATGGTGTGATGCGTCAACATAAATTACACAACAACAGTATATAACCGTTAGTGTCACGGGACTGTGACTGTGACTGCACAATTTGCAATTCCTATTCCAGATTAGTCTGTAATTTCAAGGCAATTGGTTTGCATATTTTTTTTAAACTAAGGTTAACAGGTTAAGTAAGGTTAACTAACTAACTTCACAGTGTAGAAAAACTTCAGCAATTCAAGTATAGTTTACTTGATTTAAATGATCATGTTTCACTTTTCCACCTCAACATTAAATTACACTCATTTTAGGCAAGTCATTTCAAAAGGTAAAATAAACATAATCAACAAAAGACAAAAACTGAGTTATACTAACTAAACATTTTAAGTAAGAATAGCTATTACATTTTACAGTGCAAAGTAGCCTTCCAAAAACTGAATGTATGTGAGATTCAACACATTCTTTTTGTTATGTGACTGTGGAATTGTTTTGAATTGCCATGAATTTAATTCCACTTCCTGTCATTCCAATTCCAATTCAAATTTAACTTCCTGTGGGGCGGAGCCAATTCAATTCAAATTCCAATTCATGAATTGAATGGAGACCCATTCTAAAATTCGGAATTTTGCACAAGCCTGTTGTGTGTGTGTGTGTGTGTGTGTGTGTGTGTGTGTGTGTGTGTTTGTGCATGTGTGTGTGTGTGTGTGTGTGTGTGTGGGTGTGGGTGTTTGTGTGTGTGTGCATTCGTCCAAGAAAAGAAGCCAAGCATGAGACAGTCAGACCATATGGGTCTCGTCACGGCTGTCTAAAGACACACACACACACACACACACACACACACACACACGCATTCACCCCCCCAACACCCCCCCCCCCACACACACACACACACTGGACTCACACACACACACACTGGACTCACACACACTGGACAGCTGATATTTCTCCATGGTAACGGAAAGCTTGATTGAACAAGCTGACACACACACACACACACACACACACGCACACATGACACACACACACACACACACACACACACACACACACATACACACACACACACACACACAGATGTTTTCCTTGGCTTCTGTTCAGAGCAGTAGTCGGAGATCATTTCCCGAAGTGGAGATTGTAGCAGCTGTTTCATATTAACCAGTGTTTACAGTCACTCTCATTCTCTCTCTCAACCATTTCCTCACTCACTCTCTTATTCTCTCTCTCTCCCTCTCTCTCAGTCTCTTATTCCCTATCTCTCTCTCATATATCTCTCTCTATCCCCCCATTTAATCCCTCTCATTAGGTTGTGTTTACTGTCTCTCTCTCATTAGATGTGTGGTATTCTACCTCTCCTTCTCTCTCCCACACACCTTTAGCTCTCATTAGGTTAACTTTACTGTCTCATTTGTTCCCACTGCCTGCCCCCTCCTTCCCTCTATCCGTCCTTCTCTTTCTCTCTCTCCATCCCTACCCTCCCCTCTCTCTCTCCCTCTATCTATCCATCTGTCCTTCTCTCTCTCTCCCTCCATGCCGCTCTCTCTCTCTCTATCTGTCCTTCTCTCTCTCTCCCTCCATGCCTCTCTCTCTCTTTCTCTCTCTCTCTCTATCTGTCCTTCTCTCTCTCTCTCCATGCCTCTCTCTCTCTCTCTCTCTCTCTCTCTCTCTCTCTATCTGTCCTTCTCTTTCTCTCTCCCTCCATGTCTCTCTCTCTCTGTCTC
>NW_027468870.1:11112078-11117078 GCF_046254945.1 Alosa pseudoharengus
GTATGTGTGTGTGTAATAGAGAGCTTGAAAGGCATATTTCTCATGCAATATAAAAAACCTCAGATCGATATATTAAGGCATATTTCTCATGCATTATAACAAACCTCAGATCGATATATTAAGGCATATTTCTCATGCATTATAACAAACCTTAGATCGATATATTAAGTGCTGGTTGAATTTCAACAAGGTCAACAGTAGACCTGAATATGAGACAGATACAGAGGGGGAGGCAGAAACTACAGGAAGAGTGAGGTTGAACACTTTTAAATAAAAACATAATAATAATAATAATACATGGTAACACTTTACTTGAAGGTACAGTATCTACATAAGAGTGACATGACACTGTCATGACACATAAACCCTAACCCTAACTTGTCATGACAAAAACAGAATGACACTTAATGACAGAAGTGTTATGTCATAAACGTTTATGACTTGCTTATAATTGTTTATGACACATTCATGACAGTGTCATGTCACTCTTATGTAGATACCTTCAAGTAAATTGTAACCTAATACATGTAATATGGATAGCGCTTTTCAAAACATTCAAAGACAGTTTTCACATGACCAGTTTTTCCGCTCGCCAACATGTGTGCTAGATTTGGAGAGATATTTGGAGCAGGCCCCCCTCTTGCTAGCATGTCCAAAGTGATACCAATGGGTGCGTAAGGTCATCGAGTTTAACCTACCGGTCGACTTGTTTGTTTTGATGCCATGATTTTCACCCCAGCTGCAGAATTAAGCTTGCGGCTCAATAGCTGGGGTCTGATAACCAGGAAAAGGTTTAGTCTTACTGACTATCTGAATGCATATTAAAATGAAGCTGGAACACATTTAAATAGAGGCTGAAAGGCACTTACAGGCTACCTTACATATGGCGTGAGTAAGCTCTTTCAGAAATACAGATATGAAAGTATTGATTGACAACAGTGTGTGTGTGTGTGTGTTTGTGTGTGTGTTTGTTTATTTTTGTGTGGATTATGGAATTGATTATGAGTAGCAAGTATACATTAGATGTCTACATCTCTGTTTGTTTATTTGTGTGTGTGTGTCTGTATACTAATGATGGGGCTCTCTCTGTCTCTCTCTCTCCTCTCCCCTTTCCTTCTCCCCTCTCCTCCTCTCCTCTTCTCCTTTCCTTCTCTCCTCTCCTTTCCTTCTCTCCTCCTCTCCTTTCCTTCTTACCTCTCCTTTCCTTCTCCCCTCTCCTCCTCTCCTTTCTTTCTCTCCTCTCCTCTTTTCCTATCCTCCTCTTTCCTCCTCCTCTAATTTGTCCTCTCCCTTCTCTCTTTTCTCATCTCTCCTCCTCTCCTGTCCTCCATTCTCCTCCTCCACCACTCCTGTCTCTTCTCCTCCTGCTGTCTCCTCTTCCTCCTCCACCACCACTCCTGTCGTCATTTTTGGCTTGGGGAACCATGACAGTAGGATTGTATACTAAAAAGCTCCATTTGATTACTGTGTTTATGTTTGTGTGTGTGTGTGTGTGTGTGTGTGTGGGTGTGTGTATGTGTGTGTGTGTGTGTGTGTGTGTATGTGTGTGTGTGTGTGCATGTGTGTGTGTATGTGTGTGTGAGTGTGTGGGTGTGTGTATGTATGTGTGTGTATGTGTGTGTGGGTGTGTGTGTGTATGTATGTGTGTGTGTGTGTGTGTGTGTGTGTGTGTGTGTGTGTGTGTGTTCAGCCAACAGCAGTGGTGTGTGTTTATAAGACGTTAATTTCCTGTCAGTGAGCGCAGAGTTCCATCCCTGCCGTCTGTAGACGGACTAAAGCCCAGAGTAGGAGCCTAATTGTTATGCCAGCTGTGATACACACAACTTGTGTTCCACCACTTGTGTGTTTTTAACCCTTAGAACCCGATTGACACAAAGTGCGTCAAAAAACACACCCTTTCTTCTTTGTTACATTGCTTCGGAACTGTTCATCGCAGCGAGATGAAACCTTTATTGCGGGACAGAGCAGAAGTTGGGCTTTCCAACGAGACTACACACGTGTATGTACGATCAAGTATGAAAATAAAAAAAAACATGAAATTAAATCAAATTGCATCATATTTACAGTCTATACTTCTCTGCGTTCACCTGCGCACCCATTACTCTTGTTTGAATTACACCCAAACCCGTGATCGCATAGATATGGTAAGCATATCAGATGAAAGAAGAGACTCAGGGCTATCCATTGGTACCATGTATATCGATCCTTCTGGCTTATGAAAACAGACAAAGTGACTGCAAAATAATAACGTCATGTACACAAACCAACGATGCACACCCATTACTCTCGTTTGAATTACTCGCGGACCCGTGATCTGATATGCCACGCATGTCAGATGAAAGAGGAGACTCAGAGCTATCATTTGATACCAAGTACATCCTGGGTTATAAAACAGACGAAGTGACAGCAGAATAATAACTTCATATAGCTGGACTTACCCCACATTTTTTCTGTTTTTGTGGCAAAGCATGTTTATAATCCAACACTATCGTGTGTTTCTCTATGGCAAAGCATGTTCATAATCCGGTTTTGAGATCCTAGCAAATTCCTGCATGGCATCCAATTCAAGGCTCACATTGCATCCCAATTTGTTCAACAAAGAAACACCTTTTTTGCCTTTACTTTGTTCATGGCAATGCAGTAAAAAGTTGAGAATCATTATGAGTGCATACACCATATGCACGCATGCTAACACGTAACCTCGGGTCAAGTCAGGTCAGATCAGTTCGTGTCACAGATATGGAGCGCAGAAAGGTAATTTTTCATCACTAAATAAAAAATGGCATTTATTTCCGTAAATCACACAACACATATTACTGTAAATTGCTCAGCCCCAGAGTATCCATCCAACATGGCAATTGTAATGCCCGATTCAGGAGAGTCTGCCCTACACACACATGAAATGCATGTAGAGCTATGAGCTTGCTGTGGTGAGATACATGTTGAAATATAATAATTTTTATAATATGCATTTTATATTTTAATTCTTTAAAAATCTAAATAAAATCAATGCTAGTACTAATACATGAAATGAATGGCAGATCCGGATAGCCTAGACTCTGCTGAAAAAAACAATATATAATATGTGTGTGTGGCACTTACAATGACCAGAATAAATCCTTATGAATAAAGGTAGTGAAAATGTCCTAAAAACAGCTTAGGGTTCTAAGGGTTAAGTAATGTACTGTACCTGGCAACAAAAAACAACTTTGTTAGCACAGGCTCTGCTGCAAATGGTGAGTGACGGCCATTTGGGTTGAGGAATTAGAACTTTGATTGTGTTCTTCAGACAGCATGCAAACTTCCAGATTCATTTATTTTCGTCTTTAAGCTTTATTTGCCCATGGCAGAAAGGCCTCTTGAGTCGGCTGATTGGGACCAAATCCAGGAGGCCCGTATGCTGGGGAATGGAAATCTTATTTGTCTCTTGTCAACAAACCACTCTATTTGTCAACACCAATCGACCTGCTAGTATTTCTATTTCCAATTGGATCTGAGTGGGCATTTTGTTTTCGTATTACCATGTTATTACGTCCAGAAGAACCCAAATAAACACACATAAAACCATACAAAGTTTGCCGTTATTGGACCAATTGCATTAGGCGGTTTTCGTTTGGAACCTGCGCTGCTGTTTGCTGTATGAATATCTGATAAAGTGCTGAATTCTATTTGTCAAAACAAATCAACATGTCCGGGGCTGCCGTCCGAGAGAGCCGAGATGAGAGGAGCGGCCAAATGTAATTTCAGCGACGGCCAGTCGGGAAAATAGCCGTCTGCCGCTCACCTAATTGGCACCTGGCTTTGCCAACGTGGAATGGAATACTGGTTGTGTGTGTGTGTGTGTGTGTGTGTGTGTGTGTGTGTGTGTGTGTGTGTGTGTGTGAGTGAGTGTGTGAGTGAGTGAGTGAGTGTGTGTGTGTCTGGAAATGTGTGGAAGTATCTTCTCTTGTAGTGGTCTGTTGTTGGATAAGATGACAAGAGCAGAGAGTGACAAGAGCAGAGAGACCAGAGGGATGTACACACATGGGTGAAAGTAGTTTTTATTTCTTGGTGGTACTATGATATAGAGTTATAATGCGCGCGCCGAAAATTTCACTTAGCCTAATTATTTATTATTTATTTATTTGTTTATTTACTGTATTATAGTCTACTTATCAAGCATTCACTAGGACTTCTTATCACTCTAGTATCACTCTTTAACCCACTTGTATCTGTTTTTGATTATGAATAAATTGCAAACACTTAATTTCAACATTTATTTATTTATTTAGCCTAGTTACTCTGCTCGCTCCCACTTCCAATCGTTTTTTTTTATATAGGCTACTGTATATCATGAAACACGTTTCTATGGGTCATGCCTTTTTATTTGGGAGACTGCAACATACTTATGTCCGCTAAAACACTTTCATTATTGCTGCGCAAGATCTGGTTAAGCCGTACACGCGCTGTCTGTCTCTTGTCTCTCCAGCAAAACACTGCACACATAAAACCAGAATAGGCTATTGAAACATCAACATATTTTTCTTTAGCCTGTATGTTTTTTTTATTTGGGAGACTTTCCAAGAAACGTCCGTCTGCTAAAACACTTTGGATACCAGTGCACGTTGGCGCAATTACTGTAGGCTACTGTACACGCGCTATAGCTTGCTCGTTGTCTGTCCAGCTGCACGGGAGGTTTAGACACAATTCAGATACAGTTCAGAACGATGTATATTAAATATATTTTGGGGGAAACGTGTTGCTTCTGGTAATTTGACGCTAGCAGTTGTGTTGTCATGCTGAAAGTGCTATATTTTTCAGAGAGTATAGTTTTCTTTCCGGTACGGCGTACCCTCTCCAATTATTTTAGTGGTACTCCGTACCGGCCAGTACCAGCTTACTTTCACCCCTGTGTACACATGACGACAGGTTGAGCTCTAAAGTGACCAAAGTTGTATGTGTGTGTGTGTGTGTGTGTGTGTGTGTGTGTGAGTCTGTGAGAGAGAGAGTGAGAGAGAGAG
>NW_027468870.1:11124578-11127078 GCF_046254945.1 Alosa pseudoharengus
TTTCTCTGAGAACGAGCTGCGAGTCGCCCTGAACAACGTGTCCCTCTCTGACGAGGGCCGATACGTATGTCAGCTCTACACAGACCCTCCGCAAGAGGCCTACGCAGATGTTACTGTACTGGGTAAGACACACACACACACACACACACACATGCACACACACATGAAATACACTGAACACACACTGAAATAACCTCTATAATACTGCACTATAGGACAATGTTAAGATTTGTGGTTGAATGAAGTTGTTAAACATTGTATGTGTGTGTGTGTGTGTGTGTGTGTGTGTGTGTGTGTGTGTGTGTGTGTGTGTGTGTGTGTGTGTGTGTGTGTGTGTGTGTGCGCGTGCGCGCGCGACCCTAGTTCCACCTGGTAACCCAATCATTGAGGGTCAGGAAGAGCCAGTAACCGAGGGCAACGAGACGGAGATGACCTGCACTGCGGCCAGCAGCAAACCAGCCGCCAAAATCCGCTGGATGAAGGGAGACCAGGAACTGACTGGTAAGTGTGTGTGTGTGTGTGTGTGTGTGTGTGTGTGTCTGAATGAGTGATTGAGTGAGTGATTGTATGTGTGACTGAGTGAGTGAGTGAGTGAGAGAGGGTGTGTGTGTCTGTGTGTGTGTGTGTGTGTGTGTGTGTGTGTGTGTGTGTGTGTCTGAATGAGTGAGTGAGTGAGTGAGTGAATGAGTCTGTGAGTGAGTAAGTGTATGTGTGTGTGTGTGTGTGTGTGTGTGTGTGTGTGTGTGTGTGTGTGTGTGTAGCTAGCCAGTCACTCGGAAGCACTCTGTCTGTTGTCCAATCACAATTCATCACTCAAAGTGTCATCCAATCACAGAGAAGAGACACAAGAGGGAGGGCATGGAGGAAATTGTGAGAGGAAAGATGGGTGGATCACAGGAGGAGAGAGAGAGGGAGAGAGAGAGGTAGAGAGAGAGAGAGATAGAGAGAGAAATTAGGTAATAGAAGAAGCTTATAGAAGAGTGAAGTGTGGATGAGGAGGAGAGAGAGACAGAAAAAGAGAGAGAGATGAAAAGATAGAGAGAGAGAGAGATACAGCGTTATGGAAGTGTGAGGTGATGAGCAGGAAAGAGCAGATGAGGGATAGGGGAGGTGAGAAGAGGAGGATGAGCCCAGAAGAGTTATTTTTAATTAAAGCTGTTAATTGTTCAGCTTAATCACCTTCAGGATGCTAATTCATTTTAAAATAAACAGCATTTGACGACCAACTCTCATACACACACACACACACACACACACACACACACACACACACACACACACATACACACACACACACACACACACACACACACACACACACACACACACACACACACACACACACTGTCGTGTCATCCCTGTATACTTGTGTGCTCTTCTTATCTCTCATTCTCTTGTCCGCCAGTGGCTCCTCAAATCCATAAATGGCGGTGGTGGAGGAGAGGGAGAATGAGAGAGAGAGAGAGAGAAAGAGAGAGAGAGAGAGTAAGAGAAAGAGGGAGAGAATGAGAGAGAGAAAGGGGAGAGAGAGGGAGGTACAGAGGGAGGGGGTGGCAGGAGAGACAGAAAAATAGGAAGAACAAGGAACATTAATAGCTATAGAGCAAAAGAAAGACAGAGGGATGAGCTCTCTCACTCTATCTCTTTCCCTCTGTTCTCCCCTTTAGTCTGAATGGATTTATCAGATAGTACAAGCATCCAGCCTCAGTGCCAGCCATTGATCAAAGACAAGTCAGAATAGGCCATTTATTATATGAAGCAAAAAAGATGAATAGAAGTCTCTAAATGAAAGACAAAATAAAGAATTTTTAAGTCAGATTAGAGGCAGAATTCAAATTAAGAGGAAGTCAGATCAGAGGAAGAATTGTAGTGAACAATTGAATTTGGATAGAATAGGGATTTTTGAGTGAATGGTCGGCTTTAGAAAGCATATGAATGTCTGCTAATGCATACATGTATGAAATAATCATCTCTAAAATATTATTACTCAATGAACCAAGTCAGTGACTGAATATCTACCCATGTCCTACACACAGCATTTGAATGGCTGCCCTCTGGCAGGCGTCTGCCCTGTCCTGTGGCTAGGACTAACCGGACAAAAGCTACCTTTAATTTTGAGGCTTTTCGCCTTTTGAACTCGATACTACCAGCCCCCTCCTTCTCCCTCTCCTGGGACTAACCCCCCACACACACTTACACCCCTGTCGGCCCTGTTCTTACTTTTGCCCTGTCTTATACAGTATGCTGTGTTATGTCTTATATGTCACTATCCCTGCATGATGAAATTACCCCTCAGGGATAGATAAGGTTTTTTGAATTGAATTGAATTGAATTGAATTGAATTGAAATGATTGATTGGATGTATGAATGAATAAATGAAAGGACAGAGAATGAATCCATGAAATGGCCAGGAAATGGATAAATAAATTAACACATGAATAAGTGAATGAATAAACAGTGAATGAATGAGTGGATAGATGAGTGAATGATGAATGAATGA
>NW_027468870.1:11142078-11494578 GCF_046254945.1 Alosa pseudoharengus
TCAGAGAGGGAGAGGAGGAGAGAAAGAGAGGGATGTAGAGAGGAGAATGGATGAATGGATGAAGTGAGGAGGAAGAGAGGACAGGCTACACACACACACACACACACACACACACACACAGTGGAGGTATGTGACCCTATCTGTGACAACCCATAGAATCATTTGGCATAATGTAAGGATTTCACCTAGATACCTTTAATATTCACTGAGTAAGACCACATCAAAGATCAAAGATAATCTTGCATTTATAGTAGTAATCACAGACGATTACCTTATCTCTTTAGGAAGCAAATAAGCACATAATCTAGCATTTATAGTAGTAATCACAGATGATTACCAATCTTTAGGAAGCAAATAAGCACATAATCTAGCATTTATAGTAGTAATCACAGACGATTACCAATCTTTAGGAAGCAAATAAGCACATAATCTAGCATTTATAGTAGTAATCACAGACGATTACCTTATCTCTTTAGGAAGCAAACTTCCGGTATTTTTTATGCAAAAAATGGAAACATAGGGTCAGTAAAATCCTTTCTTTCGTGTTACTGTTACCTATTCGTAAACTGAATTTGGAGCACTATATTTTGAAACCTCAGCACATAATCTAGCATTTATAGTAGTAAACACACAATGACCAAAAATCATTTTATGCTATGACTAGCCTACTTTGACGCTCCTTATCTCGTAAATAGTCATTTTATGCTATGACTAGCCTACTTTGATGCTCCTTATCTCGTAAATAGTCATTTTATGCTATGACTAGCCTACTTTAACGTTCCTTATCTCGTAAATAGATCTGGCAATTTTAGCCGGGTTTCACAGACGGGGGCCTCATATGACAGGCACATATGACACACACAGGTGTGCACCGACATACATAAGTCCAAACACATCATGAGACCACACGGAAGTTCACGTGGGAGGGGCACTCCATTTGAAGCACATATCCTCCTCATAATAAGAATGACTGCATCAGGTCGGACTAGTGGTCATGAAAAAGACACATATTTTGATATTGTTTAATGTATGGTTACATAATAATAATAATAATAATAATAATAATAATAATAACAAATATAACCGCAAGCGGTGATTAACGGGGTCCGAGCAAAATGAATATGAGGTAGCATAGCTTTTTAGTTTACATATGCTTTGATTGTTCGGGCCCAATTGTTAAAAAGAAACGTGATCGGATTTCGGTTATCGGATTTCAGTTACCGGATTTCGGCTATCGGATTGGATCAAATCTTGAAAATGGGTTGTTCAAAGGGAAACAAGGATCCTGAAATTGGATTTGATCACAATCTATTCTTGGTTTTGATCTGGATAAAACCTTCACTTTGTGTTGTTCAAAACTTTTGAGTTGGATTGGAATAAATTTGATCCATAAAATTAGGATTACCCTGTGCTGTAACGTTATAGTGTGCTAACCTCCACAACACAACAGTATTCTAACAGTAGTATTCTAGTGCGCTAATCTCCACAACTCAATAGTATTCTAACAATACTCTATTCTACAGGTCTATGCATTTGTCATGGATAAGATGAAGGGTCTGATAATGGAAGGCAGTTGTTTTCCACAGAATGGAATTGTATTTGTCGTGGTTGGTGAAGGGGGGTGGGTTCTGTGTTGGAGTCACAGATGAACAGCCTATAATTATGCAGTTATACTTGCCTTGCACGACAAGTCCTGACAAGTAGCTGTAACATTATAGTGTGCTAACCTCCACAACCCAGCAGTATTCTAACATTATTCTATTCTAGTATGCTAACCTCCACAACCCAACTGAAGGAACTGTAGGGGGCGATGTGGGTCGAGGTAGAGTGAGTGTGTGGCGAGCAGGCAGAGCCTGTCAGAAGGCTCAATGGTATGGAGTGATGACACGGAGATGGCTTCGGTGCAACACAAGTGAACTTTATTTGAGTTTCAATTCATCTGTTCTTTTTTTGTTTACTTGTATGTGTGCTGCATCAAAGAGGAAACAAACAGAAAATGGAGTAATCAGTGAAATTGGGTAAATCAGTACAGATCCCAACTCACAAACAAACCAATTGACATTTAAACGATAAACTGAAATCATATGGCTATATAAGGTACAACTAAACAATACTTGACATCCCAAGTCAACCAACATCAACTAATCATCTCTCACATGGGACTCCAACACACCAAACCAACAAACAAAGACCTTAACTTTACACATGATGGCAGAGCTACTCTACAAATTGATAAACATCACAAAAGTCATAGTGAGGGTCATTAAAGTGATGACTTACGTTAACTCAAAGACGCACACAAAGCAGGACACACTGGAGTGCTGGGTTGAGATGAACAAAAGAGTAAACTGAGGGCGAGCAAACAATTTATCCTGGTCTGAGCCCCTGCTCCGGAGCTACAGGGTTTCCCAGCAGGTAAACTGGGTGTGGTTAGGTGGCAGAGCCAAACAATCCTGCAATTTCTCCACAGCACTTTCACCTCAAGCCCTCCTTACACTGACAGACTTTGGAAAGATTTGCAAAGATTTGGAAAAGATTTTTGAAAGACTACAGTCTCAGACCCTCTCACATCTAAAGACAAGTAGTAGAGTTTTAAGTCACAGACTATGATTTTGCAATGACTAGGGATCTTGCAGGGTCACTATTTACAAGACTGTAACACGATTCCTTTAAATTATTACCCATTGTGCAATAGATAAACAGGAACTGAAAATTATAGCCTACTAAACTCAAAGTCGTATTCGTGTTTCTGCAGCATTGTTTCATGCGTGACATCCTTAACCAATATAGAGTTGTTCTGTCAAGTGGAAGAGCCGACTAAATATTTATAAGAAATGACAAATATTATAAGAATAACAAATAATTAAAGGCTACAGCTGTGTCAGAGTCAATAAGATAAACAGCCTATAATTATACAGTTATACTTGCCTTGCACTACAAGTCCATATTGACAAGTAGCTGTAATGTTATAGTGTGCTAACCCCCAGAACCCAACAGCATTCTATTCTAGTATGCTAACCTCCACAACCCAACAGCATTCGAACACTAATGCTTCAATTGGGATTTGAACTCTCAACCTAAGAAACACCAGTACAAAGCATTATCCCACTGAGCCACTGACAATGATACACATTGGGCAGTCACTTTCACATGGTGAAAATGTGTGTTGATAAACACACAATAAAAACTCCAAGCATACATTTGACAATAAAATGAAGGGCTTTCCTGAAAGAGTACACCTGAAAACTTTTTGAAATTCTGGGGCAATTAGACATTTGTAGAGAAGAACACTGATGGATGAAATATAAATATGATAGACTTAGGGCCCTTCTCATGACATTCTAAAGTGCATCGTCACTCGTCAAAAGTCTATTCAAATTTAGTAGGATGTCCAGTTCACATTGGGAGGGGTTTCGTTCTCAAAAGTGGAGCGCATGGCGTAACAAGGTGTTCCTAGGTCTTTTAATCAGTCATATGGGTGTGTTTGGGGCGTAACATCATTTTAAACCAATGAGAATGACATCTGTCATTCCCTTTAACGGCGCAACGCGCGATATGTCAAATAAATGCATCGGTATTTTGGCATTCAACGGCGCATTTGAAGGAGGCTGCTTGCGAGACCGTATGGAATAGTCATTCTTAAACCATGCTTTACTAAAACCTAGCATAGCCCTCACGCATATGCACTCGTCTATTATTTGAACTCATTGGCAAAGTGAAACTAACTTCACCAAGAAGTCAGTCAACGACAAGACAGTTATATGCAGTTACTTTCACTATTGACTGACAATGGGTTACCATCGAAAACATAGGCTGGAAAAAGCAACACTTACCCTAATGTTGCTCAAATGACTGAATAATAGACCGCATGGTTGAAATGGATCTCAGGGTACGATGGCAGTATGGTTCTAATGGACTCCTGGGTAAAATGGTTCTAATGGTTCTAATGGACTCCTGGGACTAATGGCAGCATGGTTCTAATGGACTCCTGGGTACAATGGTTCTAATGGACTCCTGGGCACAATGGCAGCATGGTTCTAATGGACCTCTGGGTATAATGACAGCATGGTTCTAATCTATCTCAGGGTACGATGGTAGCATGGTTCTAATGGACCCCTGCAGACCCCTGTGAGACACATAGGCTCACATGAGCGGTGAAGTGCAGGTGATTGGTCATCTTTACATTCCAGGCAGTCTGCAGGTCAAAGGTCATCTGACCATGATTATTCAGGTTCCAGCAAAGCTACCCACACATCATTGGAATGAGTTATTTAATACCCATTATCGGTGCTGTTATAATCACACTCAATCACTGTTATGATCTCTATTCAGTGTGTGTGTGTGTGTGTGTGTGTGTGTATGTGTGTGTTTATGTGTGTGTGTGTGTGTGTGTGTGTGTGTGTGTGTGTGTGTGTGTGTGTGTGTGTGTGTGTGTGTGTGTGTGAACAAGTGTGCACAAAGAAAAACTCAACAAGGCTATTTTTTTGTGTCTGTTTGTGCGTGTGTGTGTGTGTGTGTGTGTGTGTGTCAGACTCCAGAGCAGGCGAGGGTGTGCCACGGTCAGTGGACCATGCGGTCATCGGCGGTGTGGTTGCCGTGGTGATGTTTGCCATCCTCTGTGCTCTCATCGTCCTCGGCAGATACTTCGCCCGACACAAAGGTGAGTGGCCTGTTGCCATGGTTACACATGTATCTGTCCTTCTCATCTCTCTTTATCTGTCTTTCATGCAGTTATTCAGTCATCTCTCTCTCTCCTCTTTTTCCATCTCTCTCTATCCCTCCCTCTCTTTACCTTTTCTTTCCCTCTCTCCCTTCCTCTCTCTACCCCTCTCTACCTCCCTCTCTCATTTCCTCTACCTGTCTCTCTGTCTCTATATCTCTCTCTATACCTCTCTCTCTCTCTTTCTCTTCCTTTCTCTCTGTCTTTGTATCTCCCTCTATACCCCTCTCTCTCCCTCTCTCTCTCTCTTTCTTTCTCTCTCTCTCTCCCTTCCTGTATCTCCCTCTATACCCAGGGGCATCTTACTGTAATACCACCTGAGGCCTCTGGGCTATGGAGGTTTCTGAGTTAGCTAGCTCCAGAGTAATGACGCCGCAAATACAGACACAGATGTTTATTATCATTATTGATTATTATTATTATTATTATTATTATTATTAGGAGGCCCCACATTGGTCGAGGCCCCTGGGCTGAAGCCCAGCTAAGCATTAAGATGCCAGTGTCTATACCTCTCTCTCTCTGTCTGTCTCTTTCTCTCTCTCTCTCTCTCTTCCTTTGTTGTTCTTTCTCTCTCTGCCCCTCTCTGTGATTGACCAGTGTTGGAATCACATAACTACAAGCAGCTTTCACAGAGCCCTGTGTCCTCCGCCCCTAGCCATGCTTATACACACATTTAGATTAAACAGTCAACTCGCGTTAAACTCAGTGTGTCTATGTGTGTGTGTGTCTGTGTGTGTATGTATGTGTGTGTGTGTGTGTCCATGTCTGTGTCTGTGTCCATGTCTGTGTGTGTGTGTGTGTGTGTGTGTGTGTGTGTGTGTGTGTGTGTGTGTGTGTGTATTCCTCAGGTACCTACTTTACCCATGAAGCTAAAGGAGCTGATGACGCGGCAGACGCTGACACGGCCATCATTAACGCCGAGGGCGGAGTCAGCAACTCGGACGAGAAGAAGGAGTACTACATCTGATCACCGGCAGACGGCCGGCCGGGGGGGGGGGGTGGTGTGCAGGTGGGATGGGGGGTCAGGGGGGTGGAATGAAAGGCCACTTGTTGTTGTCATGTCTTATTTTCTTCCTATTGTCAGTGTGTCTGTGAGCCGGGGGGAGACGTCTGTGTCCATGGGGGCCCTCTTTAGCGCAAAGAGAGGAGGGTTGTCAGGGCGATGAACCCCATGTTTCCCGGGTTCCATCAGGACAGGACAGGGGGGGGGGGGGGGGGTCTGTCAGGGTGGAGTGGGTTTTTCTGGCGTTTTAGTCCTGTTCTTTCTTCTGTGTTGCGTTCCTCATTAATGTAGTGCAGAGTGCCATGGCGGCACTCTGAGATCTTGGGAGGGGGAGGATCTGTAGGAAAGAAGGAGTTGGGGTGGTGAGTTTTTTTACGGAGTGAGTGAGTGAGTGTGTGTGTGTGCACTGTCTCAAGGCCTGCTGCAGCAGTGTGTGTGTGAGTGTGTGTTTGTGTGTGTGTGTTTGAGTGTGTGTATTGGGGTGGAGTGCATGGGGTAAACTGGCATGGAAGGAAAAATGGAATGTTCTTTATGTTGTTATGTCTATTTGTTTATATGTTTTTGCTTGGCATCCTGTCATACACTGGGTGGTGATTCTAATCACGTGTGCTTACCTTTCCACAAATCAAATTGCCCTATCCGGTGTTGAAAATCCGAACCATGGAGAACCATGGCAGTTCTGCTATTCACAACCCTGAGGTCATTGCATGATTTACACTATAGTACCAAGCATTCTGGAACAGTACCACACATTCTGAAACAGTACCATACATTCTGGAACAGTACCACACACTCTGGAACCAGAAATCAAAATGCTTTCAGATTTGGAAACACATTTCGATACCAGATTACGTTCGAAACATTGTCATTCACAAGTAACGTGTTTGACTAGCCCAGGGCGGGGGGATAACACAACTTCATTATTGGAAACGCCAACCAGGTCAGTCTGTATGGCAAACCAGAACCAGAGATTTGGACGGGGGTTGTTGAGGTATCAGATCGTTTCAGCTGTTTCACCATCCCTGTAAACGACCTCTAAACGCCCTCTGCACCTCCTCATTTCTTGTAGAGTTTTTTCATTTTTGTCAGAAGTCGTCTTTTCATTTTGGCAGAACAATTCTGTGCCTTGTTCTAAACGTTTGGTTCTCATTCGCCATGTTTCCGGTGTCTGTTTTTGTATGGGTACCTATGTGTGTGGCCCAACAACCTTTCATCCTATGTGCACACACACACACACACACACACACACATACATACCTGTGTCCTTGTCTTGTGGTTGCCAGGTTTAAGAATATTGTCCCCAGTTATGGTTCAGCTGTAGAAGTTCTCCCCAACCCAGATGATCTCAAACTGTGAAAAGCAACACACGACAACATTTTTGTTTACAAAAACTCTTTCTGTCTTTTTTTCCCCTTCAATCAAAACATATGGCATCCCATAATACATATCCTTTGTTTGGATGTAAAACAGACTTACCATCGTGCGTTTCAAACCTTTGTCACGGTTTGACATTGATCTTTGTGAAAAGCATTGCATGATTCAAGGGCAGATTGCAGCATAGTTGTAGAGTTTGAGTTGATCTGAGGTTCTTCGGAGAGGAATGGTTTCGGCTCTGTCATGTTCTGTGCTCTGTCAGTTGGTCTACTGGGTGGTTATAGAGTTTGGTGTTGACCATTTAAAGAGTAGCTGTCAGTCAGTGTGTCGTTGGGGCAGTGGGTCTTTGCTGCTCTCACTAGTCTCGTCACTGGATCCTTCTTCGCCTCAGAGTGGGTCTGCAAGAGTGGGTCTGCAAGTGAGCCTCTAGGCGTATGAACACACACACACACACACACACACTGCTTTTCTCTTTTCCCCATGCCGTGAATCGTGACACTGTTTTTCTGCTCCGCTTATCTTATGTTCATGTTTAATTCTTGTGTGTTTTTTTGTGTTTTTAAAAAAAAAATTGATGCCTGTGGAGGGTACGTTAGAAAAGCACTGATTGTACATCTGCCTTGTGATCCAGCCTTGGGAAGCCAAAACACATTCAGAGCATTTGAAATGATTACATTTTAATCTGGCACACATTAGTTAGCACATGTATTTAATCTTAATCAATACATTTACTAATGACAGTAAGACTAGTGTCCTCCGATCGATTCTGTGGTTGTGAATATAATGATGGTACTGTGGTATGGAAGAGCGTCTAGATCCTAGCAGAAATCTTCCTCAATAGAGTGGTGTGTGTTCCTGCCACTGGGCAGATGAACGGATAAGTGTGTGTGTGTGCACAATCTGAGTTTCCCAGCACGCCTCCAGCACTAACAACGTCCTCACTGTCGCTACTGTACCTGACCTGTGTGTGTGTGTGTGTGTGTGTGTGTGTGTGTGTGGTTTTGAGTTCCTTCCCAGACCAGCATTAAATGTAAGTGTAAAGACCCACCCCCCCCCCAGTCTAAGCCAGCCCTTGCAGCCTGTAAATGATCACTTGACCTCCCCTGACAACCCCCCAACCCCCACCCCATATATACGCTTCCTGCATCTCAGCCTACAGGACTGATTTGCCAAAACACTCCACCAGTCCTGCATCCCAAACCACACTTGGACACAACCCTGTCAATTAAACCAGGCTGAGGCTTCCATTGGTCAAACTGACTGTTGTCATGCAAGTGTGTGTGTGTGTGTGTGTGTGTGTGTGTGTGTATGAGTGTGTCATTATCAGAAGTTGTTTTGTGATGCCCCACATGTCTTTGTGCAACAGTGGTACTGGTGCTTCATTGCTTCATTGCTTTGTTTTTTTTGTTTGTTTGTTGTTTGTTTTTGGAACTTGACATCACGTTTAGAACTTGACTTTCAGACGGAACCAGGCGGCCTGGATGCAGTTGGGTTTTGCTGGGTCGAACGAGTTCCCAGTGCAGGGGCATTCTGGAATATCATGGTCAGCTCTCAGGCTTGTGATTGGTCAAATGGCCCGGTCAGGTTCAGAGGTCAAACTAGGCCCACACATAGACCAGAGGGCCCAGAAGCGTTGGCATGGCAACTGTACACTTAGGTACTGTCTTTTGTTGTTATTTTGGTGCACTGTTCACAGTAGTGGAAGTAAGTGTCTAGAGCCTAGATCACAGATGTAGCCGTGATGTTAGTGAGGGAACAGCTAGACAGGGGCATTCAGAGTCTCTATTATGGATCACAAACACTCTGAGCCCCCCAGCTTCACAGAGTCAGTATTTAATGGATCAGAATCTCTACTTCACCAAGTCAGTTTGATGGGTCAGAATCTGGCGCTTCACAGCGTCTCTTTCACAGAGATTTTCCTCCTCACACATTCTGGCCACCTGAAAACTCTGCTCCGCAGGTTCCTCTTTGGAGTCGTTCTCCAAGACTCTCTTCACATAAAAGACTCTGTGCTTTATGTGTCCCTTAAGGAGTGGAGTAGAGTTGAATTACCACAGGTCAGAACAGTTAGTGAATACTGAGACACACATGGGCTATTTCAGACGTGGGAGGTTGGGATTCCAGAGTCATATATCATTGAGTGTTCTGAGTTGGTTCTTTTATTGTCGGTATCTGCTGTATCCAGACGATGTTCTTACTTACTGTGTATTAATGAAGAAAAGAGAAAAAAAACAATTCACATTCCCATTCACGGTTTTTGTATTGGTTCATTTTAGACATTTTTACAAAAATGAGTTTTCTTGTCTTAATAAAAACAGAAAAGGTATTAATGTTGAACTCATGTGTGTTTTGTCTTTTTTGGGGTGGGGGTTGGGGGACACTGCTACTGGATATGTGTGTGTGTGTGTTTACACTTACCCCCCCTATTTTGAGTTTTTGCTCGAAATTGCACACAGCCTACTAACAATGGCCCTGTTTCCACATACTTTGACTTATATTTAAGCGCTTAATCTCTTTTGAAAGCAGAGGCCTAGTAGATTATTTCAGTACTAATAGATTGACTGTATGATGAACTGTCAGAGAGTGGCAAAGGGTAGAATGATAGTTTTTTTAGGTGGTTTTGTACATCTCTGGAAATGACCACATTCTGCCCTCTTGGTCATTTATTTTGTCTTTGAAACACAACTGAGGCCCACTACCAGTTCTTGTGAATCTGTATCTTAAAGTAGATCAATATAGAATGAAATATGAGTACTATAGACCATTATTTGCCAAGGTGTGCTCATGCGTTTTGTATATATGGAAACTCCCCATAGGACTTTTGGTTACCCAAAATGCATACTGACAATAAAAGGCTTACTGTGTGGCAACTTCTTGGTGTAGAAGCATAATCCTGGTCACAAATGAAAGGTAACACTTTGAGGTTTCTTGTAGACTATTTTGAATGTATGTCAGTAAGATTAATCTGACAATGTAAAGCACTATACAGATTGTACATGACAAATGTTGTCATCTATGGATTCCCAAGAGTCCAAGCTTTAAATGCTGTATAATATTAATATGCTGCATAGCAATATGGTGCATACAATTGATTTAAAATGTTGGGGGGAGGTGGGGGCACTGCAGTTGTCCCGCCTGCGGGACACCTGCAGTGTAAACAGTTGCACTGAGTAACTGGCACATATATAGGGTTAGTTTCCCATACAGTGGAGGGTAAAGACTACTGACACTACACGATACTCAATACAGCTCTCATGCACTGTTTCTACACAGCAATGGGTCCTGATAATAGTGGGCTAGTGCCACACACACACACACAAATCATCATCTGTGGTCTCCTCGAGTTTGTAAAAGAGAGGACAACAGATGATGCTGCTCTGCTCAGAAATGCAAACACAAACACAAACCCATCACTGTTCCATTCAGCCGGAGAGCCAGGGAGTAGGGTCACAGCGAGGGGTTTGGGGGGGGGGGGACATATAAAGAGCCCATAATAAACCATTTGGGAAGGCATTAGTGTTCCTGAAAGAGGCCACTCTTGCAATCAGGAGAAGAACCAGGAACAGGAGAGAGAAAAAAAAAGCGGCAGTTTCAGTAATCACTACATTTCCACCTATAAACCTGCCGGTAGACTGAAATGGAGGATGAGTCCTCTCTCTCTCTGTTTCTCTCTCTCTCTTCCTTTCTTCCTGCCTGTGTAGTGGAAAGCCATTAAGTCACCCCATTTACCCACGGCATCAGACTCCCCGCTCGGTCGGCGTGGCAACAATGCTCCCATTCTGACCCTATGGGGAGGGGGTGTGTTTACCTTTATCTGTGCCCAGAATAGAGTGTGTGAAGACCTGAGACAGCCTGCCCTCAATCTCACACACTCAAAGGTCTCTCAATTTCTCTTTTTCTCTCTCTCTCTTCTCTCTGTTTTTGTATGTCTTCCTCTCTTCCTCCCATCTCTCAAGTGGGAAGACAAACAGCAGTCTCAGGATGACACACTATCCCAAAGTCATGCATTTGAAGAGTTTGGTTCTGAAATGCTACATGTATATCCTCCATTTTAATAAATTTTCATGAATCATTTATTTAAATTTTAGTTTATTTAAGTTTAAGTAAAAAGGTAATTAGGTACTGTAGGTATTGTTATTGGGGGCCAAGCAGCGAAGCTGCGAAGGCACCCATTGTGTTTCTATGTTTTTGGGGGCCTAGCAGCGAAGCTGCGAAGGCACCCATTGAGTTACTAGCTTTTCCTATTATTATTGGGGGCCTAGCATCGAAGCTGCAGGACCCCATTGAGTTAATAGCTTTTCCTATTACTATTCTGCCATTGGAGTCTATGGCAGCCAATAGAACGCCTTGGTAAAAAGTGCTGAAATTTGGCAGAAAGTTTCGGGACTCTTCACTGACCACTCACGCTCATTTACGAATCTCTAAACCCAGCCGTCTAGCGCCACCAACGGGTCAAAATTTGTCCAAAAATTGAACCGTTGGGTTGAAAGTTATGAAATTCGGCGCACTGATTCAAAACCGTCCCATGATCACTCTCACCAATTTACAGAAATCTATGCCCAAAACTCTAGCGCCACCAATGGGTCCAAACTGGACTCGCATTCACGCATGTCACCATTGAGCGGTGCGTCCGATTATCACAAGGCACATTCATTGGAATCATTTGGCCTCTATAGGGGGCGCTGCAATACAGGAAGTGAGCTCCTATCTTAGCAACGCTTTGATGTATGAAGTCCAAACTTGGTACAGGGACGTGGTACCTCATTGTGAGGACACAGTAGGAAATTGGCATCATTTGGCCTCTATAGGGGGCGCTGTAATACAAGAAGTGGGCTCATATCTCAGCAACACTTCGTTGTATTAAGTCCAAACTTGATACATGGACATATTAGCTGATTGTGAGGACATGCAAGGAAAGTGGTCTCATTTGACCTCTAGGGGTGCTGTAATAAAGAAAGTGAGCTCACATCTCAGCAACACTTTGGTGTATGAAGTCCAAACTTGGTAGAGGGACATGGTAGCTGATTGTGAGAACGCACAAGGACATTGGTGTAATTTGGCCTCTAGGGGCGCTGTAACAAAGTAAATGAGCTTAATTCTCAGCCATTCTTTATCCAATTGCAATCAAACTAATTAGGCAGAGTCCCATGATTAATTTCAGCAACTTTCAAGTCGACACCTTGAGCCCTTGCACCACCAAACCAACAGGCCAAAGTTGGACGTGCGTTCACGTATGTAACTTTTGACCCGTTTCTCCGATTGCCAAAAGTTAGGCATCGTTGGAATCCTTGGACCAAGCCAAGTTCAACGCACCCTTTGACGTAATTTTCCACCATGATGGATGTGTCATAACCAAACTTAGCATATAGACTCATGACTCCATCAGGAGGATGTTCAAAAAAATTGGTGACCTTTGACCTCTAGGGGGCACTGCAATTAGGAAAAATGTGTTTTGGCCTGTAGCTGCTGTTGTGTTAGGAATTAAAATGTACTAGCGGTGTCTGGTAATACTGTTGGAGGTCCTTAGGCTGACCCAGGCCAAATTGTGATGTCATCGTAATTGATTTGGCCGCCATATTGGATTTAATCAAAAACACTAAAACGTTTTCAAAGGTCACAAATTTCATCTGATCTTCACCAAAATAGGCACAGTCCATCTTCTGACCATGCCTAACAAAAGTAATGCTTTTTGTAGCCATATCTATAACCGTTTTCCAGTAAAAGCCAATCGAAATCGACGGCAAAGCCGCCAAACCGGAAGTGAACTTATATCTCAACATGGTGTTCTCGTATCAAGACTAAGCACATGTCCTCAGGATCCAATTAGGAGAAGACTCAAGAAATTTGGTAAATTTTGACCACTGTGTGGCGCTATAATCACAGGAAGTAGGCTCATATCTCAGCAATGCTTTCACATATAGAAACCAAACTTGGTACATGGACTTGAGACCCCATCCTGAGGACACACAATATATCTGGTGACCTTCGACCTCTAGGGGGGCGCTGGAGCTACAGGAAATTAGCTCATATTTCAGCAACGCCTTTACTTATCGAAACCAAACTTGGTATATGGACTCGAGACCCCATCTTGAGAATGCACAATACATGTGGTGTACTTTGACCACTAGGGGCGCTATAATTAGGAAGACTTTCTTGTATTGACATCAAACTTGGTACGTTGACTCGTGAACACACCCTAAGGACTAGTGATGGGCAAATGAAGCTTTGGTGAACCACTAAACCACAGCAGTGTGAAGCTAGCAACACTAATGAAAAAATCCAATATGGCTTCCACATGTAGATTTTTCAACATAAAAGTCCTTACCCAAACCAGTATATGCAACCAAAAATATTGGTTTGCTTTTAATGAAGTTAAAACAGGAATGAAATCGTTCAAGCTGAAAATGTTGGATTTGAATAAACACCAATTGCTGCCAAAGCTGCCTTTTGTTTGTTTACTCTTCACTTCTGTTTTAATTGATACCATTCCTTCCTTTGTTGAAAAAGTTGGAAACTACTTTGTGTCATTGTTGGCTTGTGTGTGTGTTTGCTTTTTTTCATGTAATATTTTGATGTGCGAATATTTTAAATAAATGTTCTGATCTCGCTATTCTTATCAGATGGTCTTGGATTTCAAAACATTCACAGCAGAAACATCACAACTTCCTGTTCTGTTTAAATTTGGTGAATTTGCATTGCAATTATGCTCTATGAAGCTGGAGAAATATGAAGAAATGCAATAGGATATGACCAAATGCAAATTAAACTTTGAAACTACTATTCTGTGATTGAGTGTCTAAGAATGTGAGTCACTTCGAAACATCTGAAACATAATAAAATATGATTCAGAAACTTTACTTTTCCTTGTATGTGTATGTGTGTGAGAGTGAGTGAGTGAGTGTGTATGTGTGTGTGTGTGTTTGTGTGTGTGTGTGTTTGTATCCACATGAATGCACACATTTAAATAACAGAAAGCAGAAGATTCACAGAATTCTTGTGTGTACTTAATCAATGTGCAACTATGAACGTGTATGTGTGTGTGTCTTCAGAATGGTGTTGACAGAGCAAATGAAAAAGTTTGCTCTGCCATGACGTGTATTCCAGTGTGTGTGTGTGTGTGTGTGTGAGTGAGAGAGAGAGAGAGAGAGAGTGTATGTGTGTGTGTATCTCCCAGTGTGGTGCCTTTTAGTCGGGATGCTTGAGTGACTCTTCTGCTTAACGAGGTGATCGAGATGGGCTCCGTTTGTTTGTGGGGATTTAACAGCCGATAAACAAACTCACATGGACACACACACGTACACACGTTCTGCCTAAATTGCTGAAGTGTTGATGTGCATTCAGTTTGTTTACTTGTTTTCTTACCATAAAGATGGGTGATGCTTAAATAAACAAAATACAACAAACAACTAAGACTACGCAAAGTTCTTATCAAAATAAAACAAAACAAAAACTAAAAGAGTATTGTTATGAGTTAAAAGTAAATAGTTAGGCTTTATAACATGCCTGACTGGCCTGCTCTCTGTGTGTGATGTCTGTGTGCGTGTGGTGTGGTGTGGTGTGTGTGTGTGTGTGTGTGTGTGTGTGTGTGTGTGTGTGTGTGTGTGTGTGTGTGTGTGTGTGTGCGCGTGCGTGTGTGGTGGTTCTGTGTGTGTGTGTGTGTGTGTGTGTGCACGCGTGTTGTGTGTGTGTGTGTGTGTGTGTGCGCGCGTGTGGTGCCTGTGTGTGTGTGTCTGTGTGCCTATGATGTTGAAGTAAAAACCCTGAGTTTGCTGGCCATTAAACAAGGATCACACTGGCCAGTGCCAAGCGGCAGGTTTCCTATTCTTTATGGTTCGGCAGCGGAACAGTGGCAGTGCTAGCGTACTGCTAGCACTGAACAAGCTAATCGTTGAACTTGGTTAAACTTTCAAAGCACAACGCGAGCGTATTCAATTGTCAGTTTAGGCAAACCGTTTGTGTTAATTAGGAACAAGATAGAACTTATTATGGTCTGAGCGTTGCATTACGCTTACCAATCTGGCTTTGTTATCTCCAGTGTGATCCACACACTTACATACATTCTATTTTCTCCCCTAGACATCTTTTTGACAGCAGCTCTTTATTTTTTTATTAAATACATTTCGGTTAACCATACCACTGTCTGACCTTATCTTTTTGTTGTAGGCTACTTCTGCGCAAAGATAGTCTGCATCCTTTACAGGCCATAGAGGATGGAGTCTGCATCCTTTAAAGGCCAGAGAGGATGGAGTCTGCATCCTTTAAAGATCAGAGAAGATGGAGTCTGCGTCCATTAAAGGCCAGAGAGGATGGAGTCTGTATCCTTCACAGACCAGAGAGGATGGAGTCTGCATCCTTCACAGACCAGAGAGGATGGAGTCTGCATCCTTTAAAGGCAAAAGATGATCCTTTATGGACCAGACCAGAGGAAACATTTAGCTTGTTGTAGCTGCTCTTGTGGTCAGGTTGCAAAGTATCTGTTCCTATGAGACCCTGGCATCTGAAAACTCAGTAGTGAATGTATGTCTCAGTATGCTCTCAACCCGCTGGGTGGAGTGTGTGTTGCTGGATGGAGTGTGTGTGTCGCTGGGTGGAGTGTGTGTGTCGCTGGGTGAAGTGTGTGTGTCGCTGGGTGAAGTGTGTGTGTCGCTGGGTGAAGTGTGTGTGTGCTCCCTACTATGCTTTGGTGTGAAATGGATTCTGCGTTATTTTTGGATCCTGGGAAGCAAATCTTTATCAGCTGGCCCAGTCCCTCTGCCACCTTACCAGCAATGATGTGTCAATCATAACCTGTCAGACACAGAAATACGCACACACACACACACACACAGAGGGAGACACACACACACACACAGAGAGAGAGAAACACACACACACATACACATACACACACACTCACATTCAGTTCTTTTATTTGTGATTCTATTTCTCTCTCTCTCTCTCTCTGTATGTATATGTGTGTGTATGCTAGTCTGTATATGCAGGGTAATCAGAGGCCCCTTTCTAGCAAATTTGCCTTGCAAAGGCTGACAGTTGACAAGTTTGGGCGGATTCCTCTTCTACCACTCTAAGCACAGGCTGAATGAGAGAGACAGAGGGTCAGAGAGATAGAGACAGAGAGAGAGAACAAGAGAGGGATTCAGAGCAAGATAGAGAGAGACAGAGAAATAGATGAAGAGAGAGTTCTATGGGCTGCAATCCAAACAATGTCAATGTCTCTTCTGCCTTTGAAGAGAGATGTGTGTGTATGTGTGTGTGTGAGAGAGAGAGAGTGTGTGTTTCATCTCTGGGTTGTTCTGTTCTATTCAATACGAGCTTCATCAGCACACTTAAATAAACTCTCCCACCATTTCTCTCGCTCTCTTTTCCTCCCTCCCTCTACCTCTCTCTCCTCCCTCTCTCTCCTCCCTCTCTGTCTCTCTCCCTCCCTCTCTCACTCCCTCGCATGGTTACATACCATCGTTGTGTGCACAGGTCGGTTACTGTAAAAATGGCCCACTCTCCCTCTCTCTCCATCCCTCCCTATATATCTCTCTCCCTCTATCTCTCTTTCTTTCCCTCTTTTTCTTTCACCTCTTTTTCTTTTTCCCACATGTCAGATTAGTGCTGACGACTCCACACCCTCTCAGAACGAAGGCACACACACACACACACACACAGGACTCTCCCTCTCTTACAGGCCATCTTTACCCATCTCCTACAAGCACTCCACATTGGTGTGTTTACAGTCTTTACAGTGGCTTTAGTGAATTTCTCAAATCATTTACGTTTGCACAACAGCAAGTCCATTTCTTAAAACAATTCGTGCAAACTGCACCACACAGTGGATTATCTGCAAAAAATGTGTGACTTGCTTAAAATACTTAGTTTATGTCTCAAAAGCAAATATTTATGCCAATCAACAGCTCATTCCATCAGAATGACGTTCCTGTGTCACTGTGTCGCAAGAAAGTGGAAATACTGTTGTGAATATAAAAGTTTAATCTAGAAGTTATAAAACCTTAAAGCTATAAAAATCTGTGTTTTTTCTGTTTGGCATATACATTTCAACAGTTAAAAGTGTCTTTCCCATGTAGTGTTATAGTGTGTGTTTTCCTGTAGTATGGTGTAGTGTGTGTTTTCCTAGTATGTGTAAAGTGTTTGTGTAAAGTGTGTTTTCCCTGTAGTGTATTTAAATGGTGTGTTTTCCCTGTGTGTGTGTACTCTAAAGTGTGTGTTCTGTCAGCGGATCAACCTCTTCATCCTCTATGCTGTTCCTGCTTGTTAGCCTTGGAAGGTTCTGGAAACATAATAAACTACTCCACTCTACCTGACTCTCTCTCTCTCTCTTGCACACACACACACACACACTGTTAAACTCATGTAACGCCATTTCACATCTATGAAGAGGACACATGTCTGTAGGAAATGCCAATCTAAATTACAACAGGAGATTACACCAGTGGTTATTAGGGTGCACGTTTTTGAATTAGCCACTATAAACACGTCATCTGCTTATTAAGATATGTGCGTCATCTGCATGTAAATTTAAACACGCTGTCTCCATGTTAACTTAATAGGTCACGATGCACTAATGCGAGAGAGGACTAATATAAGTCTGGGCCCCACGGAGGCATTCGGTTACAGGAACCAAACGGCGGGAGCTATCTGTGTGGCTAATAAAATGGCCACTCGCCCCTCCTCTTCCCCCCACCCAGAACTGATTGGGGGGGCTGCTAATTAAACCTGACAAGACTAATTAAGCAGACACAAATTAAAACATTAGCGATCCATCTTGTTAAAGCTGCAGTATAATTATCAAGGACCGGAATGAAGCACTCAGTCAAAATGGGGCCGCGTTGAATGAGGTCCGCTGATGGGGGTTAAAGAATGAGGCCTAAGAGGTCCACTGATGGAGGTTAACACGGAACTTAATGTGTGCCAACTACTGGGTGTGGCGCCACATCCGCATCGTCTCATAGACCAGAACCTCCTTCTTCATCCTGTGCTGTTTCTCCGCAAGCATTACAGGTTCATGACAGAAGACGTCTGTCAACAAAGGAATCAGAGTCCAGAATTTAAATGGACTCATGGATAATACAAACCCGTAACATGAACTAAAATGATTATCTATACTTTTTCACTATGCATTTAGATTGGCAGCCTAACTATCCATATCTCTGCTGTTATCATCACAATCATTCACTTACTCTAGGAACCCTGTGGATACAGTGTCAATACCATTCTATTTGCAGGCTCTAATTTAAATAACTACCCTTCAACCCTCTACAGTGTGTGTTTGAGGTGCCTGTGGATGCCAATATGAGGTCTGTCTGCCTGTAGTGATTCTGCTTGAGGTCTCTTCCTGTTCAACCTTGGCCTTGTGCTTTCATTAAAGCACTTATTGTACCACTCTCTTCCACACTTTCTATTTTGAGTGCATACGTGCGTTCACTTTGAGTGCATACGTGCGTTCACTGAAAAATGACTGACATGCAGTTGCACTGTACTGTACTCAATGGGTCAGTGTACTCATAAGGTCAAAAAGTTTGGAACACAGGACATTTCTTGTTTCTTGTCCTCAATGGTCACCATCTTGGCTATGTAACATCATTTCCTGCAAGTGTACAGTGTTTGTATATTGTACAGTATATGATTTGAGAAAACACAACCCTACCAACATTCAATGCTGTATGTAATACACTGTATAAATATGGCATTGCACAGAAGAGAGTATCTGGATTGACCTCCTTGGGCTCTGTGAGCCTCTTTGAGACAATAATGCCAGTGTTAATGGCGCTCAAATTGAATTTAATAGAATATTGTTTCTTGCCCTGAGACTGCGTATGGTGCCAAAGATGACACTACACTCGAATGTGTTAGAAACAACACAACAAACTGTTGTGTTGGACATAGAGATGTGTTAAAAAACAACACAAGTTGTGTTGATTTTCAACACATTAATGTTAAGATTATCATTCTGATAATATCCTACCATATCTATCTGCTATAAAGACAAACGGTTAACACAATCTAGACTGATGATCTCTTCAACCAAACAGCAAATACACTGGCAAAACTGGTACTGATGTAGCTGTTACACACCAGGCATACCATGATGTATGCATTTCAGCACTATGTATACTGTACACATTAGTATTGACATTCACTGGTGTTTATCCAATGAAGTGAGTTTGGCACGAGGCTTTATGTTGATATGCATTCGTGTGCTGCGGCAGAATTCATTTGCTTCCTCACGAGTCTCACCTGCCTGGAGTGTTTTTCTGTGTGTGTGTGTGTGTGTGTGTGTGTGTGTGTGTGTGTGTGTGTGTGTGTATGAGAATGTGTATGTGTGTGTGTGTGGGGGGGGGGTATATGTGTGTGTGTGTGTCATCTCTGCCGTGTCAGCATGGAGTCTCTGATGAGATAAGTGCACACCCAGATGCCTTTGATGTGAAAAGTGCACATCTTTTCTGGAGCAGTTCTCGGTAAAGGAGGGCCATCTCTGTGAAATGTCACGGTATTTATCACAGACAAAATGTCAGCTCTTGTCCCCAGCACCGACTCCATGACTCTGAGACGCGTGTACAGCGCCATCCGTCAGAGTCCTTTTATGTTTACAACCATCATTTAGCATTCTTACACATAACCAAGGTAACGGAACTGTCTGTAATGGAACTGTCTGTAATGGAACTGTCTGTATCGCTCTCCCGTTTACCCTCCTCCACCACCACCCCCCTCTCTCTCCCTCTGTTTCTCTCCCTCTGTCTTTCTCTCTCCCTCTGTCTCCCTCCCTCTGTCTCTTTCTCTCTGCCTCTGTCTCTCTCCCTCTCTGTGTTTTTCTCTTCTTCCTCTTTCTCTCTCTCTCCCTCTGTCTCTTTCTTTCTGCTTTCCTTTTCTCCCTCTCTCTCCTTCTGTTTCTCTCCCTCTCTCTCTGTTTTCCTTTTCTCCCTCTCTCTCTGCTTTTCTCTTCTCTCTCTCTCTCTCCCTCTGTCTCTCTCTGCTTTCTTTTTCTCCCTCTCTCCTGTCTCTCTCTCTCCCTCTGTCTCTCTCTCTGTTTTCCTCTCTCCTCCCTCTCTCCCTCCAGGGCAGACAGTGACATTTTGCTTTGCTTTCATATATATTTACTCATCACTACTCCCTCGCCCCCTGCTCTTCCTGTTTCTCTCTTTGCCCCCCCCTCTCTCTCTCTCTCTCTCTCTCTCTCTCTCTTTGTTTTCTCCTTTCTTCCATCTCTGGGGAAGGACCATCCCTTCACTTTTATATCATCAAACAAACACCGCTCTACCCTGTTGATGGGATATGCCATATATTGCAGCCGAGGAGTCGCACCTCCCTAACGCCTATAAATGCTCAAACGTTTACAATAAAGTGAGCTATACATAGAGCGGTTATTCTGTCATCACCGGTGCATCTCCTCGCAAAGCCTGGTACACTGTCAGCACACCGCAGTTACAGGGAGGCTACACCGAGCAGGTAACTGAAGCATTTCGTTCACGTAGCGTCTGCTGCAACAATTAGCTTCTACTATAATCAATGAAACTGACTACACCAGATGTGATAGTGGTGAGTACCTTCAAAACAATTAGACCAGTCTTCTAAAACTATTTTTATGCAGTATAGCAGTATGCTCACACTGCTTCAGGTGTTGTTTTGGTCTGTGGTTGGTACAACTACACAGGTGAGTACAGTGTAACTCAGAGGTATGAACATGCATGCAACAGCTGATTTTACACTCTCTCAAAACAACATCACATAGTGTGTACACAACTTGGAAGCACATTTTCTGTAATACCATAATGGGAGTTGATAAGGTGTTGAGTACAGAACATTTGTTAGAACATCATTACATTGTGTATGTAAAATATATCTGTTATAACATCATGTGGTTTCATCACATGGTGCACAACAACAGACAACAAAAACAACCACAAAATACAGATGTCAGTTTCATGAATCATAAAAAATAAAGTAATGACAAGCGTGTGATTTTTCAAATGACATCACGGCCAAAGCGAGGGGCCACCATCAAATCCCTCCCCTGATACCGCTGCAGAACTGCTTATTATCTGAGCTCAAACACACACACAAACGCTGCGGCACACACACACGCACACACATGTTGCAGTACACACACATATGCTACAGCAGACACACACACATACATTGCAGCAGACACACACACACACACACACACTACAGCACACACACACACACGCTGCAGCAGACACACACATACACACACACGCTGCAACAGACACACACACACACACACACGCGCTGAAGCACGCTGCAGCACACACACACACACACACACACACACGCTGCAGCAGACGCACACACATACTGTAGTGGAATTTCACTTGCGGACAAGACAAAAATGCTCTTCAAAAAGATTTATTGATAACTATATACAAAAAGAGAAAACAAGAAAGAGGCTATAGTCCAATTTTAAAACTGGCGCTGCTGTCATTGACGTCTCTGATTTACGGAGCAGCCGCTCACACTGGCAAGCACTTCAGCATAGCGCACCCAACCACACCCAGACGCACAGGTCCAGGTCGCTTTTATGCGTTGACTGACGGCTCTGATTGGAACTCCAGCATGACGTCATGATTGCCAATTAGGGACACCTGCGTTCATACAAAGAACGGGAAAAAGGCACAACACATACGCTGCAGAAAACACACTCACACACATCAGCAACAGCAGATCTAACATCAAGAGGTACATTAGTGTGTGTGTGTGTGTGTGTGTGTGTCTGTGTGTGCATTGCCATTCTGTTGCTCCCTCTGTTGCCTTGCCTTCCTGCTCCACAGCACCATCCATTGGCCATCACCAGCAGTTACAACTGCTGACACACATGGAGACAGTGAGTCTAATTGAAACATGCACAAGCTCTAGTAATGAAGTAGAAGTCCAGTGATCTTCACTGCACTGCTTTATAAATGATCTCTCCCCCAGGACCTCAGCAGAGAGAAGGAGGGAGAGAGAGAGAGAGAGAGATGGGGAGAGATGGAGAGAGAGTGAGATGGGGAGAGGAAGGAGAGTGAGTGATCACTGTATGAACTACCTGAAACTCAAACTGTTTTTCACATGATGTGCGTGCTTGCATATCCACTGTGGTTTATCGCTAGTCTGGCAGATACTACACGCACACCAAGGCCGTAGCCATGATGTCAACATTGGGGGGGACCAAATCTGTGGTGCGGTGTGAATTTCAATAACAGAATTTCAACACATTTCCTGCCGTGCAAAAATATTATTAAAATCACAAACAAGTCATTAGTTAAGTCAGTCAATTAGGATATACCAAACTTTTGACGGACATAGGCACGGATGGATTATGAACCCCTGGGCATAGATGCAAAAAAAACCTCCCCTGTTAAGATAAGGGGGCCCGGGGGCATACTTCCCCGGAAGACTTAAAAACAAAAAAAATGACCCTTTATATTATGACGACTTGTGAGTTTTGTGGAAATAGAAGAGAAGGGCGGAGAAGCAACTTCACACAGTCTTAGGCTTCAGGGCCCCCTGAGCTCTTGGGCCCAGTAGGCCCATTCAATAATCCATCCCTGGATATAGACCTGTGGTACTGTATGACTCCATTTGTCTCCAAAATGTATATTTTAAAAGAAAATACAAACTAGAGTATCTTTGATAACCTCTATATTACACTGAATGCTTACTCATAGGTTTGGACCTAGTCCTAGCCCAATCATATTTTGTATTTTGATTTTATTATTCTGGCAGCTAATCACACAATTTTCAGGTTGTTTGAAAGATGGGATTCAATATAGGCTACTAAGACAGGTCCCTCTTCTGTCTGACTCACCTCAAGTTACCCTATGCATTATAGGCTGGTTTCTGACAGAAATTACGTTTTGTGTTAAAATGTAGAAACACAGCCTTTATTTGGTGAATGGAGGTGGAAATTCATTTCTTTGGTTAATGTCCGCGATTCACTGTAGGCTATCACCGCAGTTTTTTCCACTTTTGTGCCGTCGCCACATTTGAGTGCTATGTTTTGCCTGCATGGATGCGCGATTGAGTGCGCATCTAAATCCAAGATGCAACAGCCATTTCTAAGAGGCTTATACACCGGTTCATTTCTGACATTACTACTAGCATATGAATGCATTATTTATGTTGTAAGACATGTGAAAGAAATGAATGACACAGGCACGCACAAATTCAAATGAAAGGACACTACGTTTCACTTTCGCTATCATTGCGAGAAAATAGGCTACAATATGGAAAATGCTTCAAAGTTACCTTTCAGTCTGATCAGCTTCAAAAATGAATGGGGTTTCCTTACACAGTGCTACACCTTTCCAACAAGTTTTGTGAGAATTGTACCGGTATCTTTTGCGATATTGTTGACAGCCTGCACTGCATAGGGTGCAGGAAGCTTTTGATAGCGCACGCCTCAAACGATAAACGCAAAACCTCCAGGACAAACCACTCACAGTGCTCTCTGAAACCATGAATAGGTCACTCATTTGTGTGTTATTTACGTTTGATTGCATTTCAGATGGCGGGACTTGTTGGTTTCCTGTAGTAGCCTAGCGTTTTTTTCTTTATTTTTTTGTATGTCCGAATATTGGGGGGGACATTTTGGTCACATCTGAATATTGGGGGGGACACGTCCCCCCCAAAGTCTATGGTGACTACGGCCCTGACGCACACACACACACAGGCGTTTCGGTTTCCTGTCAATAGCAGGATTCCCCAACATGGAGCCTGACAGGCCCTGACATCCCCATTCACTTGGATAGTAAAACTTGATTACTGCCCAAAATGTGTTACCAAGATGGCTGTCGAATGGGGGGACTTGCCTTAAAGGACTTTGGTTAAACTAAATCAGTGTTGGAACACTGGTAGAGGGAAATTAAAGCAATGTTGAAGAGTGAGAGTGTTAACACACATTATACCATGGTCTAGGTTGAAAAAAGTGTTGTTTAAAAAGTGATATACTACACCTATGAAGTAGATCTGGTAAAAAAAAGTTTAATCGCCGTTCCATATCAATGTTATGTATGAATGGTAACTATAACAGCGATAGTAGGACGACGGTTGAGCCTGGAGGCAGGCTTTGCAACAATGGAATCAACTGTAAACAGCTAAAATTTGCTAAAACAGCTAAGATTTTAGCTCTAAAAGTCATTTAGTATTAATAATTGATTTCATATTTATTTATTTCGTAAGTGACCATGGTATAAACGGGATAATGCCCTTCGATGCGTCCATTATCAGAAATAAATGGACCTCCGCTTCGCGTCGGACGGTTCAAGCCTCCGCGTCGTCCATTTATTTCTGATAATGGACACCTCGTCAGGCATTATCCCTTACTTATTACACGGCTCTTCAGAGTGCTGCAGAATGCTCCATTCACTTGAATGGGCCTTCCCAACGTTCGGTGGTCTGCTAATTCTCAATAACAGACCGTTGCTAAGTAACTTCGCGGAAGCAACCGCGTCGTCCATTTATTTCTGATAATGGACACCTCATCGGGCATTATCCCTTACATAATGACCGGCGTTCTATACATTATCCCTTACGTGAGTTTAACTACTGCAGTGTTGGAGAGTGAGAGTGTTAACAAACAGTGAGTTTAACTACTGCAGTGTTGGAGAGTGAGAGTGTTAACACACTCAGTTAAACAGAAGCCATGTTGGAAAGAGAGTGGGCGTTTCTCTAAGTCAAGGATTCGTGCTTGGTAGAACGAGTCCTGCCGAGTCGAATCCTTCACAGACGAGGCCAGGCTTCTTCCTAGCATGTGGAAAAAACACAATGAAACAGACTAGCGAGTGTGCAGGAAGCTACAGGTGCATTATTAAAAATCATGTCTGCGCACAGGATTGTGGGTGTTCCAAGCACGCAGAGGATACACATTAAAGGAACAGTGCTTGGCGAGATTCGATGACGTAACGTCCTTGAAAGAGCGGCTTTGAAGGACCCATCCTTGACTTTGAGAAACGACCAGAGTTAACACATTAAAGGGACACCAGGCAAGCCTGATGCTTTTTCTCTACGAAACTCCCCCTCGCTCGGTCTGAAGCTCTTTTCCTTTTCTTTGCATCTTCCGTCAAGGGTTTTCGCTGCTTCTTCGCCGGCTCTGCCATTATACACACGTTTGCAACAATCGCTATTCTTCAATCGATATTCTTCCTACAGGCAGTAGGGGCGGGTGAGAGAGTCTTCATTCGCCCTGTAATGAGTCATTTAACCATATACCGACTTACGAAAATGAGTAATTAACACGAAAACGTTGCCTGGTGTACCTTTAAGTTAAACAGAAGCCAAGGTGGAGAGAGAGTGTTAACACATTGAGTTGGAGAGAGTGTTAACTCATTGAGTTGGAGGGAGAGTGTTAACACATTGAGTTGGAGGGAGAGTGTTAACACATTGAGTTGGAGGGAGGGACTGATGGAGGGAAAGCGCTTCACTCGTGTTTTTTTTGTTTTACAGTGTTTCCTCTGAACATGTTCTTTAGACAATAACAAACACAAACCTACACTACCTCTGAACTTAATCCAGCAGCATTAAGAAAATGTATTTCCTGCCAGCTTGATGCAGCTGAAATAATCTATATTATTAGTGATGTTAACTAACTGATGTGATGTTAGTGGACTCCAGACTGGGACAGAACATAATTATTATTTAGCCCGCACTTTTATACAAAGCCACTTAACAAGAGCAATTGTGAGGACGGGAATTAAACCTACGATTTAAACTTACTTCATGCTTTAAACTTACTTCATGCTAGCTCAGTTCCTTACTACATTCTAGCCCGGTTCCTCCATAACCCCCCCCCCACACACACACACACACACCTACTCTCTCCTCAGTGTCCTCTCAAGCCACCTGGGAGCTGCAGCTTCCATTGGAAAGTTTCTGCAGAGGAGAGGAGAATGTGTGAGCGCTTTGCGATGAGAGGAAGAGCGCTTTGCGAGTGCTTTGAAGGTCGGGGAGGATTAGTCTGAACCAGTGAAAGAGCCCAAGGTGGAGAACTAAGAGTTCTGAGTTAGCACTATCTCCTCTATTCAGACAAGATGGAGGGGGCAGTGATGCAATGTACAGCTTAAAGACACACCCACCCACCCACCCACACACACACACACACACACACACACACACACACACTCACACTTGTACACAAGCATGCACTTACACACACGCACACACACACACACACACACACGCACATTTAAGCATGCACTCTCTCTCACACACACAGATGCAAGCATGCACTCTCTCTCTCTCTCTCACACACACACACACACTCATACATAAGGATGCACACACATATACAAGCACACATACCGCACACACACAATGCCCACACACACACAAGCATGCCCCCCCCCCCACACACACACGCCCACACACACACACGCACACACACACACACACACACGAACACGCACACACACAGGCACAGGCACACACACACACACACACACACACACACACACACGCACACGCACACGCGCACACTCACAGGCACAGGCACACACACACACACACACACACACACACACACACACACACACACACACAAGCATTTCTGTGGTGGTGTGGTCAGAACTGAACCCATCTGCAGGGCAAACTGAGTAGGCAGAATCGGAGGTGAAGGGAGAGGAATGGAGAGAAGAGGGGGGGAGGTAGAGACAGAGGGATACAGAAGAGAAGAGAAGAGGAGAGAGGGGTGGAGGGGGAGATAGAAGATATTAGTAGAAATAGAAGTATAACCAAGAGTGTTTGAAGTGGTTCTGTGTGTGGTACAGACACACCCGCCCCCACACACACACACATACACACACACCCCCTACACACACACATACACCCCCCCACACACACACACACATACACCCCCCCCCCCCCCCCCCCCACACACACACACACACACAAACTGAGATGCCTCCCTAGCTCAGCAGTAGGCCAAGCAGCCGTGATGAAACTGATTAAATGCATCAAACTCTCTCTTTCTGCATCGCTCTCATCTGATCACCTCCCCTGATCCATCAACCCTCTCACCTCCTCTATGGACACACACAAAGAACATGACAGACACACACACACACACACACACAAAGAACATGCCACACACACACACTCATACACACAAGCACAAAGAACATTCCACACACACACACACAAACAACATGCCACACACACACACAAACAACATGCCACACACACACACTTTCACAACAAGAACCAGTTACATGCATTGTTTCTTTTTGAACACACACATTGACACACATAGATATACCTGGAATTACACTCTCAATTCAATTCAATTCAATTCAAGAATGCTTTATTGGCATGACAAGCTCACTTATATTGCCAAAGCAGTTATACAATAAATCTGAACACATACATGTCAGTAGATTTTCATAAGAATAAAATAAATAGGTAAAAGTAAAATAAAATGCAGTGTATGATGCTGTGTGTGTGTGTGTGTGCGTGTGTCTGTGTGTGTGTGTGTCTGTGTGGGTGTTTATTTGTCGATATAAGTCACTCATTGTCCCTCAGATTGTGGCATGTTGATACATACTGGGCAGCAAGATATGCTTTATCTCCTTCTCTTAATAGTATCTTTAATTTTTTTTTATGTCATTAAGTTCATTAAAATTAGCAATTTCTGAGTTAAATTTGTTGAAGAAAATGTTTCTTGTTTGATTGAAGATGTACATTGTAGGAGGAAGTGCATCTCTGTCTCGACCTCACCTGTCATGCAGTAACCACATGTTCTGTGTTCTTTTGGTTGCCTTTTTCGATTTCCAATTTGTGGTCACTTAGCCTGTACTTAGTTAGGGTCAGTCTCTGTTTTCTATCTCTGACAGTATTAAGATATTCTGCTAATTTATATTCTCGGTTTAGGGCCAGATAGCATTGTAATCTACTTTGATTTTTAGTTTCTTCTTTCCAATATTCCAAATAGGTTTCTTTAAATTGTTTCATAATTTGGTTTAGTCTAATTGGTTTTTGGAAAACAGTGTTGTTGTGAGACTGATCAGAGTGTGTGTGTGGCAAGGCAGTTAGTCTCTGCAACAACTGATGTAGGGGACTTTTTTCTGGGTTCAGCTCTTGGGTTTGGAGGGCGTCTTGTGAGCTGGATTTAAGGTGATTCAGAAAATTGAGTGCTCTTTTTGTCAGGATCTGGCCCGGACCTTTGAGTTTGTGCCACCCTGGTGGCCATTTTGTGTATTGTCCTGTGTTTGTTTTTGCCTGTTTCCCATGTGCTTTGTGTTACCTGCCTGTCACCTGTCTTTGTCTCCGCCCCATCTCCTTATTTGGTCATGCTTCCTGTCTCGTTTGTTTTCCCTCCAGTTCTGCCTCCTCACCTGTTCCTTGTTATTGTCTCGTTGGTTTCGTCCAGTCCTCTGTCTTTCTGTTAATTGGTATGTGTATTCTACCCTCCTGTTTCTCTGTTCCCTGTCGGCTCGTCTCTCTGTTTTGTTGAGTCCAAATCCTGTATGTATGTATGTAAGTAGTTTGTAAAATTTGTTAGTTAATAAAGTGTAGGGATGGGCAGAACGAGGCTTTGTGAAACAACGAAACGTTCGAAGCAATTGCGCCGGAATGTGTCGAGGTTTCGAAACAATCCGACACCCGTAACTCCATGTTAGCAAAACTAGCCACTAGATGTCACCATCACATTTTGACCGTGAAGCTCAACTGCTTCAGACGAATAATATAAATAGCCAACATGGAACGCAAGATTTCGTCCACAGCCACGTGGTTGAGTGGTTAACACACTTGCATTCGGCCGGAGCGTCCGGTGTTCGATTCCCTGCTGGTGCTTAGAAATTTCAGACTATATGCCTTCAATAACTAGAATATTTTTATATCTGCCAGTTAGATGTTTTGTTATTTCAGTTTCATAGTACATTATCCTTTGGAATATGCTGGAGAGGAAAATGCTACAATGGTTTTAAAATGTAGGCTATGCTTATGGCCCAGGGTTTTTTTTGGGAACATGTTGTAGGGAAATAAAGGATACATGTGAAGCAGGTTAGACTAAACAGGTACAACATGGGAAAAATAAACAACACATTTTTTGTATGTCAACATACATTTTTATTTAGGAATAACAGTTGTTCTGCCGTCTTGGCATTTAATCTGTTTCTTGTTTTTGAATAAACCTCCCCAGCCTTGGAAAACATTCTTTCACAAGGCACACTTGTTGCTGGCATGCACAAATATTTTTTGGCCATCACAGTTAGGTTTGGATAAACCACTCTCCTCTCCTGCCAGTATTTCAAAGGGTCAGCTGTTCTTGAAATAAAGGCATCAGTCATATATTTTTTTTACTTCTGCTACTATCTAAATATTAACGTCACTAGACTATATCTATCTAAACTATCGCTCACTGTCTGTCTCTAGCCTGTCAACTAATCTATATCACTAACCTATCAATCACAAGAATGCACTATAAATCGCTATATCTCTATATGTCTCTATGTCGCTATATCTCTCAAAATCTCTCTCCTCACAAAAAACCCACAAAGATAGGATGTGTTTGAATGACTTTTAAGCATTCTGGGACTTTGTAATTTAGATCAAACAGGTGTTTACTCGGGTAATTGGCTCGCGCGGTAAGGCTGTGCACCTGTCCAAACCAAATTGAAACACCACGAAGCCTCACTAAGCCATGGTCACGTGACATGGGCGTTTTGAACCACACTTCGAAACACTGTTCGAAACACTTGCGTTTCGGAAGCTCGACACTGTTTCGAAACGTCAGCTTCGAGCGTCACATCCCTAATAAAGTGTGTTTTTGGTTACACTCTAAAAAACATTGGGTTAAAAACAACCCAATTTCAACCCATCCACTGGGTAAATAGTGGTCGAGCCCAGCACTGAGTTATATTAGCCCCGAAAATTGGGTTGTTTGGTCAACCCAATGAGTTGGGTTGATAGTCTAACCCAAACATTGGGTTATCGTAACAAAACTGTTAGGTTAAACCTACATAATTGTTGGGTAGGCTATCTTATACAACCCAGGATTTGTATTGTTTTCACTGTCATTTCTGGGTTATGCTGACCTAATTTATGGGTTATTCTAAGTATCTTATTTTTCTCCTTAATCCAATCAATATTAATTGATAATAATTCAAATAAATGTTTGCAAATCATTAATGTTATACTATAATGTTTTAAAATCCATCCAATGGGCAACAATAGCCATGCAATGAAATAAAACAGTTCAACATTTATTTATTTGGCAGTTTATTTTTTGAACAGATAGCTAGAAAAAGCTTGTGATACTTCCATGAAGGCAGGCAGATTCCACCGTCCGTTTTGGGGATCACCCCTGTTAATCAAAGGGGGAAAAAAGAGAGCATTAATCACTGTTATTTACAGAACTTTATCTCAAGATTTTCATGAACTATTATCATTGAATGATGTTGACAAACATTAAAAATCCACCAGGAGACAAAATATTAGCTCAACACACTCGGAAAACATGACCACCTATGCAGTTATAATAACTTGTAGCTTCTAGTTCTAGATGCTAACGTTACCGGGTAACGTTATCTAAATGACTGTCTGATAGTGCTACTAACTACAACCAGAGCCCGTCTTCTCTGCTACAACCAAAAACACCCAGTAACGTTAAGTTACATGGCTATAATATGAAGCTACCCTGAATTAATTAATAAGATGTTGTTTGCCATTATTATTACCGTATGTGTGGCTTGTGAAGAGACTAACATTACTTCAACTGTGTTGGCTAATATTAGCTGACAAATGTTAGCTGCAACCATAGTCTAGGCTACAACCATAGATATATACACTAGATGTCGCCTTGACTACTGCTGTTCATTGGAACGAATGCGTCAATCGAGACGCCATTTTGCTTCAGTGATCCACTCCTCTATAATGCATTAGTTTCAATCTGGGCAAAGATCTAGCGAAAATAAAATCACCATAAATCGTCAAAATCTCAAGCAATCATCTAGTTTTTTGGGTTGTTCCAACTGACAGGCATGTATTTATGGTTGAGTCTAGAGTAAACTAAGCTTAAGACGATAATAAAGATACATTTTACCCGTCTAGCCCCATAGACTCCCATTCATTCTGCACTAGCTAGCGGCGGCCCCTAGAGGAACAATGAGTAAACTGCAACCAGGTTCGATACAATGAAAGTAAACAGGCTCTTCGTAGACATGCTCTGGTTGAGGCCACATACCCCTCGTCTCGTTTACTCATGTAAGTTGTAATCTCACCAGAAGTTGCTGTAGATCTGTAGAACATTTACCTCTGCTACTACATAGGCTACGCCAGTCGTTACTTTTATAATCATGGGTCAGTGCCATGGGCAAACGAGATGTAGCTGAATTCATAAATGACAAAGCCATGAGAAAGGTGATTTTCTTACGTTTCAACAACAAAGAAGCCGATCTGCCATCGTTGTGAGAAGTTCCCAAATTTGTCGCTAATCGCTAAAAAGGTTTTCTATCGCTGGGGATGGCCAAACGTCGCAAAATAGGTAACGCTGACAATACAGGAGAACTAGTTTAGCGCTTCAGATCCCTGTACCAAGATGGCGGCGGTGTTGACGCATGCTGAGAAGCAGAAGGCGACATCTAGTGTATATATCTATGGGCTACAACCACCACGAAGCATATTTAATTAGCATTGATGCTAGCTATATGGTCTGCTAATGTCAACCAGCTTGGTATGCTCATTTTAGTTCATTGTAAAAGTTCGTTTTGTTTCTGTCAGCAGTTCATACCCAGTGAACAAAGAACTATGTTTTTAAGAGTCTGTCTTTGTGTATATTTAACATGAACAATGAGTAAACTGCAACCAGGTTCGATACAATGAAAGTAAACAGGCTCTTCGTAGACATGCTCTGGTTGAGGCCACATACCCCTCGTCTCGTTTACTCATGTAAGTTGTAATCTCACCAGAAGTTGCTGTAGATCTGTAGAACATTTACCTCTGCTACTACATAGGCTACGCCAGTCGTTACTTTTATAATCATGGGTCAGTGCCATATGGGCAAACGAGATGTAGCTGAATTCATAAATGACAAAGCCATGAGAAAGGTGATTTTCTTACGTTTCAACAACAAAGAAGCCGATCTGCCATCGTTGTGAGAAGTTCCCAAATTTGTCGCTAATCGCTAAAAAGGTTTTCTATCGCTGGGGATGGCCAAACGTCGCTAAATAGGTAACGCTGACAATACAGGAGAACTAGTTTAGCGCTTCAGATCCCTGTACCAAGATGGCGGCGGTGTTGACGCATGCTGAGAAGCAGAAGGCGACATCTAGTGTATATATCTATGGGCTACAACCACCACGAAGCATATTTAATTAGCATTGATGCTAGCTATATGGTCTGCTAATGTCAACCAGCTTGGTATGCTCATTTTAGTTCGTTGTAAAAGTTCGTTTTGTTTCTGTCAGCAGTTCATACCCAGTGAACAAAGAACTATGTTTTTATGAGTCTGTCTTTGTGTATATTTAACATGAACAGTAATTGTAAGTTAATGTTAGCTAAGGTTAGTTAGCATGAATGACACAATTGTTAACCTGTTTGAGGCTGAACGAAATTGGCAGGCAGAATATCCATTCATATCATGAAGGGTAGCTTCTACATCTCTGGGGGGACTTTTAAAATCAGTCTGGATAAAACATTTTTAAAAAAGTTAAAGATACATACCTTATGAAATCGCCTGATTTCCATTGCATGCTGACAGCTGGTGGACTGGACGGTTGGAAGAATAACGATGTTTTTTCGAACTCTCAAATAACTATGCAGCTGTGTTAAAGTCACCCAGGTGCTGGGTAGTGTACTCCACGTCAGGTGGGAGAGAGGAGGGGCGCTGTCCTAAACTATCAACCCAACAAGCTGGGTTAGAGAAAATAACCCAACATGAGTAAAAACAACCCCACAAAATGCCCTGACAGCCTCAACCCAACGTTTGGGTTGAGAAAATAACCCAGTATTTTTTAGTGTGTAGAAAGAGTCTTGCGCATGGGTCCTGTACTTGTAATCCTGACACTTTTGTTGATGTTAATGATTAGTGGGTATCTACCTAATTCTGCTCTACATGCATGAGTTGGTGTTTTTCTCTGTACTTGTAGAATGTTTCTGCAGAACTCTGCATGTAGAGATTCTATTGTGTGTTTGTCCCAGTGAGTATAGCTATGATTGAGTGGACCCCATACTTCACTACCATACAGTGCAATGGGCTGGATGACACTATCAAATATTTTAAGCCAGATTTTAATTGGAATTTGGAGATTATAAAATTTTCTTTTAATTGCATTTAGGGCTTTTTCCTTTAGTGCATTCACTGCCATGTTAAAACTCCCTGATGCTGTCATTGTTATACCTAGGTATGTTTGTTTTCTTGGCATTTGGGGCGTTTTTGGAAAATCATTACATTTGTTTTGTCTAGGTTTATCTCTAGGGCCCAGGTCTTACAGTACTTTTCTACTATGTCTAAATGTAGTTGTAGACCTTTTTCAGTAGCAGACAGTAGAACCAAGTCATCAGCAAAAAAATAGAGACTTCACCTCTGTATCTAGGAGGGAGAGGCCAGGATCAGGACATTGCTTTAACTGGATAGCAAGTTTGTGTATATATATATATATATATATATATATATAATAACGTCAGACTTAAATTACAGCCCTGACGGGACACCTCTTCCTTGGGTGAAGTATTGTTTTTTTTTTGTTTTTTTTTTCAATTTTTACAGGACATCTGTTATTTAAATACATGGATTTAATTAGGTCATATACTTTACCCCCTATCCCACAATTTAGTAGTCTAACATAGAGCCCTTCGTGCCAAATACAATCAAATGCCTTTTTAAAATCAATGAAACAAGCAAATATCTTGCCATTTTTTGTTTGGTGAACATGTTTATTAATTAAGGTGTGGAGCGTATAAACATGATCGGTGGTACGGTGAAGCTCTCTCCCCACTCTCTCTCTCATATTTGACTGTTTAAGTGTGACAGTAATGCATGCAGCCTGGTGATAGCTGTGTTTTAGAATAATTTTGTTTTCTAATAAAGATAGAGCAACATCGCCATCTGGTGGCTAAGAGGAGACCAGTCCTCATGGCCTGTGAATTTGCATTGGTTCTGATGAGTGATTTGCATTTCTATAGTGCATATGATTATGAATCTGGGTCACTGGGTCAGAGTCTGTGCTTGCTGTCCAGCCTACTGATCAAACACAGTGCTGGACAGGACCGAACCAGGCCTGTTTTAGTCTGTAAGGTGAATTACCCATTGTATGATCACGCTATGTGCTACAGGTCCAGCATTGTTTTTTTGTTTTTTTTACTTTTTCTTTTTTTACATATGTACACATATAATCCTGTCTTTGTGTGTACTTTGTAATCATAGACAAAGGCATCATGAACTATGCAACAGACTCAGCAAGGTGTCCATTTACTGCTCACACATGAACCTTTGATTTCGGCCCAAAACACGTCCAACTTCCACTCACTCCAGTTCACCTGCTTGCAGCGTAACAGCAGAGGACTCTCACTGTCTCACTCTAGCAGCTGGAGACAGGAGGGACTGACGTACCTTATTCTCTGATAAAGGCCTGGTTTTGGTGCCACACTTTTACTGTACAAGAAAAGAACTGTACAAGAAAAACTTGGATTCTTTGAGAATACCATTCTTTTGGAGAGAATATATATTAACTAAAAAAGGTATCATTTTGACTTCATTATTTAGCCTAGCCTACTTGATAATATATAGGTGCTCTCTGGCGGCCCCCTGTCAGTGCTGGGCCCTATAGAATTATCCTTACTTTCCGTCCCCTTGCAGCGCCCCTGCCTACAGGTCTGAGCATAATACCTGCAGGAGGCACATTGCACCAACAGGGGGCGCTTATGTCCACCTTGCAGCAACACCAGCTCTGCCTTGCATAGCACATGCAGTCTGACACACAATCTATTAGAAAGTATACTTCTGCTAGTATTACACACTACTTTGCGACATGTTCACATTTTTACCATAGACAGTATATCAGTGTGCACCTGTATGCATGTATGTGGGTGTTTCCACAGACTTGTGTGCAGTGTGCCACTAAGAAACGTCTGCAAAACCACACAAAGTGTACCTTGGCGACTCCAAAATATTTGTCTGGATCTGCATTGCACAAGTACATTTCTGCCATTTTGCAGCTGTCATATTACACATTGCTGTGCTGTACATCATAGACAAAGACACAATAGATTTTGTGCGTTGTGGACATGACCAATTTTAACGTACTCCTCCTAGACGGTTGATCAGATTCATGTGAAAGTCGGTATACACGATATGCTTCTGATTCTAAATTGTGAAGCTTTTGACGAAATGGCGAAACTATGAATTTTAATACCCTTCCACATAAACAATAAATGTGTCTTAATTCACCATGCATGGCTTGAAATGTTTTACATTTCACAGGTTATTGAATACCATGGTAATGACAATATTCACAAGCCCATAATCCATATTTGGCATAGTGCCACCCACTGGCAACAAAAAGAATGACAAGAACACTGATGTCACATGATAGATTTGAACGTACTTCTCCTAGACGATTTGTCAGATTCATGTGAAATTTGGTAAATATGATGGCAAGATGACACTGATGTTAAATTGCGAAGGGATTTTTGATATGTTGTAATATGTTATTCATTTAATATCTTGCACATAAACAGGAAATGTGTCATAAAGTCAAAGTGCATTGAATGAATTCTCAGGTTAATAGATATTATGATTATGATGATATCCAGACACCTAATGGGCCTGCCTGGCATAGCGCCACCACCTGGCCAAGCGAGAAATGTGCCAGAAATGGGCAATACCTTAACTGTTTGATCTCAAACTTTATAAAATATTGGATATCAATATTCTGATGATATTCACATGTGTAATTCCCATGCCTAGCATTGCGCCACCATCTGGACAAGCAGGAAGTGTGTCAGAAATGTTCTATGCTTTGAATGAATGGTCTGAAACTTCTCAGGTTAATAAATATTATGATTATGATGACATCCAGACACCGAATTGACCTGCTTGGCATAGCGCCCCCACCAGGCCAAGCAAGAAAATGTGCCAGAAAATAACATGCAACAACAAATAGCACACGCATCAAATATGTACATTTCACAAACGCATCACGTCAGTGCTTGGTTGGATTCCGAAATGTCACAGGTTGCGGACCGGAGGTGCTGCTTGCGGCTATATTTTTTATTGGTATACATTTCATTTTATTCTATAAACCGTTCAGATGTCTGGGCTTGAATGAATGCAATGTCTATTTGTTTGTTACAAATAAAACTCCAGCAGCCTACTGTAGCTTATTTTAAAATGAAAACGTGGGTAAATCCATGGCCGCCTTCACCAGTATTGCCAGTATTGCCACGGCAAATATAGTTTTCATACATGACAACCTATAAGATAACCTATAAGCCTACTCAGTAAACATCACAAATTGCTGATATGTCGCGCAATAGCTTATCATCATGACTTGGTGAACAGGTGTTTTCCCCAGTGGTGTAGCCTAATCTACGTGATACGCAAGACTACGCCGTATACTCACTTAAAAAGCAACAATATTGTAGCCTACCCACTTAAAATACACAAGGATACGTAGGCTATCAACATGTGTCAAATTGTTGACATGAGATATTTTCTACAAACAAGATGCAACAGTAATCTGAGCTCTGCATGTGGGGGAAAAACTAGCCTGACGAGCCAGACCCACATTAAAATAGGTTCTATTCGCAGTGCACAGGCACAGGCCTGATGCACACGCGTCCAGCTCTGCGGGGCCAATGGTGGCGCTTGCTCCAATTTCTGCCTCCCTTTTTTCGCCAATCATCTCGCAGCGACTGCTCATTTCTTACCAATGGAATATTCGCTGCTTCATTTCCTGCCAATCAAACGCCGCACCGGCTCTTCCATTTCTGACCACTCATGTCATCCAGCGCGGTCTGTCATCTCTCTACGAATCACGGATCCAAGGTAGGCTAGGGCATTTTTTCTATTTTTTATGAATTATTAAATTTATTTAGTTTAGTAATTAGTTACATTTCTCAAACTAAGACTATGGGACAGTGGTGGTATGCTGCAGAGTTTGTGAGTGTCATTAACTAGCATTAGTATAACTGTTAACGTAAGGTAAATGATGTTGTTGACGTTAGCTTGTTGTTGACGTTAGCTTGCTGTCTATGGATGGTTAGAACTAGCCAACATTAACGTTAGACAGCTTCTTTTTGTTCTAATGTCTCGCCTTCTCACATTTTCTCACAATTTGCCAGACTGTCAGATATTTAACGTTGGCTCAACAACGTGTGAGTGAGTCATATCACAATGTAGCCTACGATTGCAAAGTTGTTATGATAACGTTATAGGCTTATCTATCATACGTTGTTAAGATAGTTTATAATGTTGACAGTCATATCATAATTGTAATTAAGAAGTTGTTACAATTGTGCTCTGTTTAAAAGATGGCATCAATGAAGAAAAGAAGACATCGTGCAAGGAGTGGTATGCCAGACTTAAAAAGTATGCCAACACAGGGACCTGGCCCGCCCTAAGGTGAAAAAGTGGCATGGCCTCTATTAAAAGGTTAGTTTACAGTACTCTGTGTTCTGTAGGCTATTGTGTTAACATACTCACTGGGTCAATAGGACAAGTGAGCTAATAACCAATGAATGAAAACCAGTGTAATTCACCTGTCTTGTGTCTTAGTATGCACAGTATGTATGTCTGTGTTACAGATTGAGAAATGTCCGGCGCAGCTTAGGGGCCAGACATCACTTTTTATGGGTCAGAGTCAGCAGACATGTGCATGTGGTTTCCACTCTGCTATTCCGACAGCAGTATTGATATCTTTGGTGACGATTTAAAGTGATTATTTTTAATTCCTCAGCCTAAAAGTGCAACACCAGCTCTCAAGGCCACGGGTGTCACACCATCAGGTTCAGGTCTGACCGTGCATAATGCCACAGGTGTCACACCAGGAACTCCCTTCCGCTGCTTCACCTGGACCATCAGGCACCTCCCCTTTCAAGCCCTTGAAAGTGCTTGATAAACTGGTGAGTCAAGTCCTGCCAAACAATTTTATTGTATTATTTTCACACCTGCCTAATATACTTTTAATACTTTGCATTAACATTTTACCTTTACGATCTGGTTTTACTTTGCTTTGGTCAGTGATACTCAATATTTTATTCCTTTTCAGTTAGGTAAAAAACTTGTATGTCTCATAGCATCCATCTGTCACCACCAACACCATCTCTGCTACACCCCAGCCCTCATCTTCCCAGCCTCTTTTTTCTACCCCTGTGACCTGATCGCTTGTAGCACAGATGTACTCTGAACCTTCAAGTCCTGTGAGTGTTTTCTTTATTGTGTAAAGTAGAGTGATTCTAACATTATTCATCTCTTTATTTGCTCTCGTTGTCTCTCACACACACACACAGACATACAGTCACTCACTTTCTTTGTGTGTGATAGATAGATAGATAGATAGATAGATAGATAGATAGATAGATACTTTATTGATCCCCAACAGGAAATTTGTGTGTGAATCAGACTTACATCTTGCTGTCATGTGTCAGGACCCAGCTGCATCCTCCATCCAAGCTTTTGGACATTGACCCCACTACACTACTCCCTTCTTTGCCCTCCCTGCCGCCTCCTCCATCACCACTGGCCCCACCGCCTCCTCCATCACCACTGGCCCCACCGCCTCCTCCATCGCCTTGTACACTGGCCCTGTCGCCTCTAACTCCTTCTCTGTTGGGCCAGCCATCAGAACTGGTAAGTAAGCTATTACTTAAGACTGAAATTATCCTACATTACTCATATAACTAAACTATGTCAAACTACAGTACATGTATCTAAATAGTAATTCATCATATGAATATGGTTGTCTCCCTCATAACTTTTACTCATTATGTTTTTATTTACTATATTATTTCAGGCTGTAGACGAACATAACATGCCAGGCATGGACAAGGTAGACAGCCTAGCTGAGTTCCTGGTGGATCTGCGTCATGAGCCATCCTTGACCCTTACCAACCAGCAGGCTGGCAGAATTGTAAGTCTGTGGCAGAACCTGTTGCCATATGACCAACAACGTGTGGCCTTTGCCGCACGGCACCAAGAATGCCCGGCTCAACCAAGGACGGTTCCGTTCTCCTAAAAAGAAAAAGGACTTCACTCCAGGAGTGCCACTTTGCAGCGGATTGCCTACTCCAGCCTTTCCCTACGCCAGTTGTTTTTACCCTCCCTCAGAGCCCAGCCACAGGCACTGTTTTCCCTTTCACCTGCTCCCTCAGTGCATCCCAGACCTCTATCCCACAACAGCCCTAACCTGGCCCACAGAAACCCACCTCCAAGGCCAAGTTTAATAAACGAACAGTGGAGGTGAATTCATGCCGGAAATGTGGACAGTTCTGGACAAAGGCAACTGGCCACAGTCAGTATAAGGGCACTATACAGCCCAAATACAGAGCCTCTGTCAAAAGAGGAGTGGCTGAAAGAAATGAAGAAAAGTAAATTGTAAATGTGTACACTACTTTTTTGAAGTTGTAGGGTTGTTCTCATGTTCTGTGTGTGTGTGTGTGCGCGCGCGCGCGTCCGTGTGTGAGTGTGTCCGAGTGTGCAAATAAATGCATTTTAATTGGTTTTCATTGTGTCTTCTGCATTGTTTTTTGTCAAGAGGTATTTATATTCTTATACAGATTCTGCATAGTGGTTTAAGTCAGATAAAATATGTGCAATATCTAAAGTATTATAATTTATTAAATTATACATTTGAAATGGTGTGATATTGTAATTTATCTTATAACATTTGTTACAAGAAATAAGGTGCAGATTGAAAAGAGGCAGCTTTAACACATTCCACAGACAATAAAATGAATTGTAAAGTAATTATCACAAATTACTGACACATTGTCAAAATTATATTAATATGCTCATTTCTATATAATGTGTAGGCTACTATACGCCCATTGTTTAGAACTGCTTACTCTGTGAATCTGAGTGTTATAGCTCATCTGGGCATGAAGATAAAAAAGTTATTGAATACCATGGTAATGACAATATTCACAAGCCCATAATCCATATTTGGCATAGTGCCACCCACTGGCAACAAAAAGAATGACAAGAACACTGATGTCACATGATAGATTTGAACGTACTTCTCCTAGACGATTTGTCAGATTCATGTGAAATTTGGTAAATATGATGGCAAGATGACACTGATGTTAAATTGCGAAGGGATTTTTGATATGTTGTAATATGTTATTCATTTAATATCTTGCACATAAACAGGAAATGTGTCATAAAGTCAAAGTGCATTGAATGAATTCTCAGGTTAATAGATATTATGATTATGATGATATCCAGACACCTAATGGGCCTGCCTGGCATAGCGCCACCACCTGGCCAAGCGAGAAATGTGCCAGAAATGGGCAATACCTTAACTGTTTGATCTCAAACTTTATAAAATATTGGATATCAATATTCTGATGATATTCACATGTGTAATTCCCATGCCTAGCATTGCGCCACCATCTGGACAAGCAGGAAGTGTGTCAGAAATGTTCTATGCTTTGAATGAATGGTCTGAAACTTCTCAGGTTAATAAATATTATGATTATGATGACATCCAGACACCGAATTGACCTGCTTGGCATAGCGCCCCCACCAGGCCAAGCAAGAAAATGTGCCAGAAAATAACATGCAACAACAAATAGCACACGCATCAAATATGTACATTTCACAAACGCATCACGTCAGTGCTTGGTTGGATTCCGAAATGTCACAGGTTGCGGACCGGAGGTGCTGCTTGCGGCTATATTTTTTATTGGTATACATTTCATTTTATTCTATAAACCGTTCAGATGTCTGGGCTTGAATGAATGCAATGTCTATTTGTTTGTTACAAATAAAACTCCAGCAGCCTACTGTAGCTTATTTTAAAATGAAAACGTGGGTAAATCCATGGCCGCCTTCACCAGTATTGCCAGTATTGCCACGGCAAATATAGTTTTCATACATGACAACCTATAAGATAACCTATAAGCCTACTCAGTAAACATCACAAATTGCTGATATGTCGCGCAATAGCTTATCATCATGACTTGGTGAACAGGTGTTTTCCCCAGTGGTGTAGCCTAATCTACGTGATACGCAAGACTACGCCGTATACTCACTTAAAAAGCAACAATATTGTAGCCTACCCACTTAAAATACACAAGGATACGTAGGCTATCAACATGTGTCAAATTGTTGACATGAGATATTTTCTACAAACAAGATGCAACAGTAATCTGAGCTCTGCATGTGGGGGAAAAACTAGCCTGACGAGCCAGACCCACATTAAAATAGGTTCTATTCGCAGTGCACAGGCACAGGCCTGATGCACACGCGTCCAGCTCTGCGGGGCCAATGGTGGCGCTTGCTCCAATTTCTGCCTCCCTTTTTTCGCCAATCATCTCGCAGCGACTGCTCATTTCTTACCAATGGAATATTCGCTGCTTCATTTCCTGCCAATCAAACGCCGCACCGGCTCTTCCATTTCTGACCACTCATGTCATCCAGCGCGGTCTGTCATCTCTCTACGAATCACGGATCCAAGGTAGGCTAGGGCATTTTTTCTATTTTTTATGAATTATTAAATTTATTTAGTTTAGTAATTAGTTACATTTCTCAAACTAAGACTATGGGACAGTGGTGGTATGCTGCAGAGTTTGTGAGTGTCATTAACTAGCATTAGTATAACTGTTAACGTAAGGTAAATGATGTTGTTGACGTTAGCTTGTTGTTGACGTTAGCTTGCTGTCTATGGATGGTTAGAACTAGCCAACATTAACGTTAGACAGCTTCTTTTTGTTCTAATGTCTCGCCTTCTCACATTTTCTCACAATTTGCCAGACTGTCAGATATTTAACGTTGGCTCAACAACGTGTGAGTGAGTCATATCACAATGTAGCCTACGATTGCAAAGTTGTTATGATAACGTTATAGGCTTATCTATCATACGTTGTTAAGATAGTTTATAATGTTGACAGTCATATCATAATTGTAATTAAGAAGTTGTTACAATTGTGCTCTGTTTAAAAGATGGCATCAATGAAGAAAAGAAGACATCGTGCAAGGAGTGGTATGCCAGACTTAAAAAGTATGCCAACACAGGGACCTGGCCCGCCCTAAGGTGAAAAAGTGGCATGGCCTCTATTAAAAGGTTAGTTTACAGTACTCTGTGTTCTGTAGGCTATTGTGTTAACATACTCACTGGGTCAATAGGACAAGTGAGCTAATAACCAATGAATGAAAACCAGTGTAATTCACCTGTCTTGTGTCTTAGTATGCACAGTATGTATGTCTGTGTTACAGATTGAGAAATGTCCGGCGCAGCTTAGGGGCCAGACATCACTTTTTATGGGTCAGAGTCAGCAGACATGTGCATGTGGTTTCCACTCTGCTATTCCGACAGCAGTATTGATATCTTTGGTGACGATTTAAAGTGATTATTTTTAATTCCTCAGCCTAAAAGTGCAACACCAGCTCTCAAGGCCACGGGTGTCACACCATCAGGTTCAGGTCTGACCGTGCATAATGCCACAGGTGTCACACCAGGAACTCCCTTCCGCTGCTTCACCTGGACCATCAGGCACCTCCCCTTTCAAGCCCTTGAAAGTGCTTGATAAACTGGTGAGTCAAGTCCTGCCAAACAATTTTATTGTATTATTTTCACACCTGCCTAATATACTTTTAATACTTTGCATTAACATTTTACCTTTACGATCTGGTTTTACTTTGCTTTGGTCAGTGATACTCAATATTTTATTCCTTTTCAGTTAGGTAAAAAACTTGTATGTCTCATAGCATCCATCTGTCACCACCAACACCATCTCTGCTACACCCCAGCCCTCATCTTCCCAGCCTCTTTTTTCTACCCCTGTGACCTGATCGCTTGTAGCACAGATGTACTCTGAACCTTCAAGTCCTGTGAGTGTTTTCTTTATTGTGTAAAGTAGAGTGATTCTAACATTATTCATCTCTTTATTTGCTCTCGTTGTCTCTCACACACACACACAGACATACAGTCACTCACTTTCTTTGTGTGTGATAGATAGATAGATAGATAGATAGATAGATAGATAGATAGATACTTTATTGATCCCCAACAGGAAATTTGTGTGTGAATCAGACTTACATCTTGCTGTCATGTGTCAGGACCCAGCTGCATCCTCCATCCAAGCTTTTGGACATTGACCCCACTACACTACTCCCTTCTTTGCCCTCCCTGCCGCCTCCTCCATCACCACTGGCCCCACCGCCTCCTCCATCACCACTGGCCCCACCGCCTCCTCCATCGCCTTGTACACTGGCCCTGTCGCCTCTAACTCCTTCTCTGTTGGGCCAGCCATCAGAACTGGTAAGTAAGCTATTACTTAAGACTGAAATTATCCTACATTACTCATATAACTAAACTATGTCAAACTACAGTACATGTATCTAAATAGTAATTCATCATATGAATATGGTTGTCTCCCTCATAACTTTTACTCATTATGTTTTTATTTACTATATTATTTCAGGCTGTAGACGAACATAACATGCCAGGCATGGACAAGGTAGACAGCCTAGCTGAGTTCCTGGTGGATCTGCGTCATGAGCCATCCTTGACCCTTACCAACCAGCAGGCTGGCAGAATTGTAAGTCTGTGGCAGAACCTGTTGCCATATGACCAACAACGTGTGGCCTTTGCCGCACGGCACCAAGAATGCCCGGCTCAACCAAGGACGGTTCCGTTCTCCTAAAAAGAAAAAGGACTTCACTCCAGGAGTGCCACTTTGCAGCGGATTGCCTACTCCAGCCTTTCCCTACGCCAGTTGTTTTTACCCTCCCTCAGAGCCCAGCCACAGGCACTGTTTTCCCTTTCACCTGCTCCCTCAGTGCATCCCAGACCTCTATCCCACAACAGCCCTAACCTGGCCCACAGAAACCCACCTCCAAGGCCAAGTTTAATAAACGAACAGTGGAGGTGAATTCATGCCGGAAATGTGGACAGTTCTGGACAAAGGCAACTGGCCACAGTCAGTATAAGGGCACTATACAGCCCAAATACAGAGCCTCTGTCAAAAGAGGAGTGGCTGAAAGAAATGAAGAAAAGTAAATTGTAAATGTGTACACTACTTTTTTGAAGTTGTAGGGTTGTTCTCATGTTCTGTGTGTGTGTGTGTGCGCGCGCGCGCGTCCGTGTGTGAGTGTGTCCGAGTGTGCAAATAAATGCATTTTAATTGGTTTTCATTGTGTCTTCTGCATTGTTTTTTGTCAAGAGGTATTTATATTCTTATACAGATTCTGCATAGTGGTTTAAGTCAGATAAAATATGTGCAATATCTAAAGTATTATAATTTATTAAATTATACATTTGAAATGGTGTGATATTGTAATTTATCTTATAACATTTGTTACAAGAAATAAGGTGCAGATTGAAAAGAGGCAGCTTTAACACATTCCACAGACAATAAAATGAATTGTAAAGTAATTATCACAAATTACTGACACATTGTCAAAATTATATTAATATGCTCATTTCTATATAATGTGTAGGCTACTATACGCCCATTGTTTAGAACTGCTTACTCTGTGAATCTGAGTGTTATAGCTCATCTGGGCATGAAGATAAAAAAGTATGCGTGCTGCCCCTAGTGGTATGGCGGCAAATACATCCCAAATATCTGAAAATTAATAAAATACACTTTGCAGACATTTTTTTGATGATTAAAATGTCCGGATATATCCACCTGCTTCATTCACACTCCTTTCTTTCCCCTTTTCTCTTCTTTTCCTCTTCTTCCCCCCTTTTCCCCTCCCTTTCTCTTCTTCCCCCCTCCAGGTAGACGAATGTTCCCCTCGCCGGCACAGGCCTGATGCACACGCGTCCAGCTCTGCGGGGCCAATGGTGGCGCTTGCTCCAATTTCTGCCTCCCTTTTTTCGCCAATCATCTCGCAGCGACTGCTCATTTCTTACCAATGGAATATTCGCTGCTTCATTTCCTGCCAATCAAACGCCGCACCGGCTCTTCCATTTCTGACCACTCATGTCATCCAGCGCGGTCTGTCATCTCTCTACGAATCACGGATCCAAGGTAGGCTAGGGCATTTTTTCTATTTTTTATGAATTATTAAATTTATTTAGTTTAGTAATTAGTTACATTTCTCAAACTAAGACTATGGGACAGTGGTGGTATGCTGCAGAGTTTGTGAGTGTCATTAACTAGCATTAGTATAACTGTTAACGTAAGGTAAATGATGTTGTTGACGTTAGCTTGTTGTTGACGTTAGCTTGCTGTCTATGGATGGTTAGAACTAGCCAACATTAACGTTAGACAGCTTCTTTTTGTTCTAATGTCTCGCCTTCTCACATTTTCTCACAATTTGCCAGACTGTCAGATATTTAACGTTGGCTCAACAACGTGTGAGTGAGTCATATCACAATGTAGCCTACGATTGCAAAGTTGTTATGATAACGTTATAGGCTTATCTATCATACGTTGTTAAGATAGTTTATAATGTTGACAGTCATATCATAATTGTAATTAAGAAGTTGTTACAATTGTGCTCTGTTTAAAAGATGGCATCAATGAAGAAAAGAAGACATCGTGCAAGGAGTGGTATGCCAGACTTAAAAAGTATGCCAACACAGGGACCTGGCCCGCCCTAAGGTGAAAAAGTGGCATGGCCTCTATTAAAAGGTTAGTTTACAGTACTCTGTGTTCTGTAGGCTATTGTGTTAACATACTCACTGGGTCAATAGGACAAGTGAGCTAATAACCAATGAATGAAAACCAGTGTAATTCACCTGTCTTGTGTCTTAGTATGCACAGTATGTATGTCTGTGTTACAGATTGAGAAATGTCCGGCGCAGCTTAGGGGCCAGACATCACTTTTTATGGGTCAGAGTCAGCAGACATGTGCATGTGGTTTCCACTCTGCTATTCCGACAGCAGTATTGATATCTTTGGTGACGATTTAAAGTGATTATTTTTAATTCCTCAGCCTAAAAGTGCAACACCAGCTCTCAAGGCCACGGGTGTCACACCATCAGGTTCAGGTCTGACCGTGCATAATGCCACAGGTGTCACACCAGGAACTCCCTTCCGCTGCTTCACCTGGACCATCAGGCACCTCCCCTTTCAAGCCCTTGAAAGTGCTTGATAAACTGGTGAGTCAAGTCCTGCCAAACAATTTTATTGTATTATTTTCACACCTGCCTAATATACTTTTAATACTTTGCATTAACATTTTACCTTTACGATCTGGTTTTACTTTGCTTTGGTCAGTGATACTCAATATTTTATTCCTTTTCAGTTAGGTAAAAAACTTGTATGTCTCATAGCATCCATCTGTCACCACCAACACCATCTCTGCTACACCCCAGCCCTCATCTTCCCAGCCTCTTTTTTCTACCCCTGTGACCTGATCGCTTGTAGCACAGATGTACTCTGAACCTTCAAGTCCTGTGAGTGTTTTCTTTATTGTGTAAAGTAGAGTGATTCTAACATTATTCATCTCTTTATTTGCTCTCGTTGTCTCTCACACACACACACAGACATACAGTCACTCACTTTCTTTGTGTGTGATAGATAGATAGATAGATAGATAGATAGATAGATAGATAGATACTTTATTGATCCCCAACAGGAAATTTGTGTGTGAATCAGACTTACATCTTGCTGTCATGTGTCAGGACCCAGCTGCATCCTCCATCCAAGCTTTTGGACATTGACCCCACTACACTACTCCCTTCTTTGCCCTCCCTGCCGCCTCCTCCATCACCACTGGCCCCACCGCCTCCTCCATCACCACTGGCCCCACCGCCTCCTCCATCGCCTTGTACACTGGCCCTGTCGCCTCTAACTCCTTCTCTGTTGGGCCAGCCATCAGAACTGGTAAGTAAGCTATTACTTAAGACTGAAATTATCCTACATTACTCATATAACTAAACTATGTCAAACTACAGTACATGTATCTAAATAGTAATTCATCATATGAATATGGTTGTCTCCCTCATAACTTTTACTCATTATGTTTTTATTTACTATATTATTTCAGGCTGTAGACGAACATAACATGCCAGGCATGGACAAGGTAGACAGCCTAGCTGAGTTCCTGGTGGATCTGCGTCATGAGCCATCCTTGACCCTTACCAACCAGCAGGCTGGCAGAATTGTAAGTCTGTGGCAGAACCTGTTGCCATATGACCAACAACGTGTGGCCTTTGCCGCACGGCACCAAGAATGCCCGGCTCAACCAAGGACGGTTCCGTTCTCCTAAAAAGAAAAAGGACTTCACTCCAGGAGTGCCACTTTGCAGCGGATTGCCTACTCCAGCCTTTCCCTACGCCAGTTGTTTTTACCCTCCCTCAGAGCCCAGCCACAGGCACTGTTTTCCCTTTCACCTGCTCCCTCAGTGCATCCCAGACCTCTATCCCACAACAGCCCTAACCTGGCCCACAGAAACCCACCTCCAAGGCCAAGTTTAATAAACGAACAGTGGAGGTGAATTCATGCCGGAAATGTGGACAGTTCTGGACAAAGGCAACTGGCCACAGTCAGTATAAGGGCACTATACAGCCCAAATACAGAGCCTCTGTCAAAAGAGGAGTGGCTGAAAGAAATGAAGAAAAGTAAATTGTAAATGTGTACACTACTTTTTTGAAGTTGTAGGGTTGTTCTCATGTTCTGTGTGTGTGTGTGTGCGCGCGCGCGCGTCCGTGTGTGAGTGTGTCCGAGTGTGCAAATAAATGCATTTTAATTGGTTTTCATTGTGTCTTCTGCATTGTTTTTTGTCAAGAGGTATTTATATTCTTATACAGATTCTGCATAGTGGTTTAAGTCAGATAAAATATGTGCAATATCTAAAGTATTATAATTTATTAAATTATACATTTGAAATGGTGTGATATTGTAATTTATCTTATAACATTTGTTACAAGAAATAAGGTGCAGATTGAAAAGAGGCAGCTTTAACACATTCCACAGACAATAAAATGAATTGTAAAGTAATTATCACAAATTACTGACACATTGTCAAAATTATATTAATATGCTCATTTCTATATAATGTGTAGGCTACTATACGCCCATTGTTTAGAACTGCTTACTCTGTGAATCTGAGTGTTATAGCTCATCTGGGCATGAAGATAAAAAAGTATGCGTGCTGCCCCTAGTGGTATGGCGGCAAATACATCCCAAATATCTGAAAATTAATAAAATACACTTTGCAGACATTTTTTTGATGATTAAAATGTCCGGATATATCCACCTGCTTCATTCACACTCCTTTCTTTCCCCTTTTCTCTTCTTTTCCTCTTCTTCCCCCCTTTTCCCCTCCCTTTCTCTTCTTCCCCCCTCCAGGTAGACGAATGTTCCCCTCGCCAGGCGCAGAGGGGTAGCCAATAGATTTACTTTGACGCTTTGTGGTTTGTTCTTTTTACTGTTAAATTGTTCACAGTTTCTGCCATCACTCTGTGAAACACACCCTTGAACTGAATGTAGCATATGAACATGAGCTAAACAAACGATTTTGTAGTACTTTCACTTCTACTTTCACACATAACTTTCCTGTAAATGCTAGCTCCTGTAAATTGGTGAATTTGGCTCCTATATGTGTCAACTATAAATCTTTATATGATTTTCTGTAATGATACAGTTATTCTTTGTCCCAAAGGGGCAATTTGTGTGCAGCAGGAATACATCACATAAAAAACATACAAGACAGACCAGTTAACACAAGACAATAGCTTCAGTCTGAGCTAAAATAATAAATAATTACATAGTTTTTTGGAGTGATAGTAATAAAAACAACTACAAATAAATAAAAAAAATCTAATAAATAACAATAAAGGGGGTCACTAACATGAACAAGGCCTATCACCTCCTATTATCTGAGTTGAGTACCTGAATGGAAAGGGATAAACAGCTCAAAACATGGTGCATAACACAAAGCTCTCTTTTATGAGTTCTATGGGGGAATTGTGGGAATATTTATGGGGGATTGTGGTACCCCTGGTCAGAGGGGTAGCCAATAGATTTACTTTGACGCTTTGTGGTTTGTTCTTTTTACTGTTAAATTGTTCACAGTTTCTGCCATCACTCTGTGAAACACACCCTTGAACTGAATGTAGCATATGAACATGAGCTAAACAAACGATTTTGTAGTACTTTCACTTCTACTTTCACACATAACTTTCCTGTAAATGCTAGCTCCTGTAAAAGAGAGATTTGTGTTGTGTACCATGTTTTGAGCTTTGGATGTCAGATATTAATACACTGGCATGGCTGGCCTAGATGTTCAAATACCTACAAGAACAGAGAGCATTTCCAGGAATATGAAAGTGAAACTACCACAAAAAGTGAGAGTGACCTGGCCTGTTTCATAAGGGGGCAGAGTGATGACATATTTTCAAGTGAAGTGAAGTTTATTTTCATAGCGCATTTCATACACCGAGGTCATTCAATGAGCTTTACATAAACAAAAGCAAACAGTAATAAGCATAGAAGGGCAATATAGTCAAAAATACTTAAAAAGGTAAAGATCATAATAAAAATACATAAAACGCACAAGGTAAAATCATTTAAAAATAAAGAAGAATTAATAACCAAAAAAGCAAAAGTGAAAATAGTAAAAAAAAAAAAGCAATAAAAGTAATAAAAAGACAAGGTAGAATCATTTTCAAGGCAGATTCAGAATTTAAAACTGAATTTAAAACTGAATTTAAAACTGAAATTCAAAGATAGTACCTTCACATAGTTAAAATTACTATAAACTTTACTGGTATTTCTGCCATTTTGCAGGGGTCACACTTTACACATTGCTGTGTTGTACTGTACATCTAGAATTTCACAATGTGTTTCAGTGTGTATGTGTGTGTGTCTCTCTCTCTCTTTCTTTCTCTCTCTCTCTCTATCTCTCTAATTATGTTACACTGCATAAAGAGGGGAAGATTTTAAAGACTTTGACTAAAACATGAAAAAGACAAAGTTTCAATTAATCAGTGTTCAATATAAGGATGCATATGATAACAAATTGTGAATAATGAGGTCAACTCAAGGAGATGGACTAACTGTCAACAAGATGGGATAAAAATCATTAATAAGAAAGCAAACATGTAAGTGAGCATTTAGGAAAACATTACATTTACACTACAAACCCAAATCAATACATTTAATGAAAATTGGTGAATTTGGCTCCTATATGTGTCAACTATAAATCTTTATATGATTTTCTGTAATGATACAGTTATTCTTTGTCCCAAAGGGGCAATTTGTGTGCAGCAGGAATACATCACATGAAAAACATACAAGACAGACCAGTTAACACAAGACAATAGCTTCAGTCTGAGCTAAAATAATAAATAATTACATAGTTGTGTTGGAGTGATAGTAATAAAAACAACTACAAATAAATTTTAAAAAAATCTAATAAATAACAATAAAGGGGGTCACTAACATGAACAAGGCCTATCACCTCCTATTATCTGAGTTGAGTACCTGAATGGAAAGAGGGATAAACAGCTCAAAACATGGTGCATAACACAAAGCTCTCTTTTATGAGTTCTATGGGGGAATTGTGGGAATATTTATGGGGAATTGGTACCCCTGGTCAGAGGGGTAGCCAATAGATTTACTTTGACGCTTTGTGGTTTGTTCTTTTTACTGTTAAATTGTTCACAGTTTCTGCCATCACTCTGCGAAACACACCCTTGAACTGAATGTAGCATATGAACATGAGCTAAACAAATGAATCAGTTACTTTTTTGTAGTACTTTCACTTCCACTTTCACATCCTGTAAATGCTAGCTCCTGTAAAAGAGAGCTTTGTGTTGTGTACCATGTTTTGAGCTTTGGATGTCAGATATTAATACATTGGCATGGCTGGCCTAGATGTTCAAATACCTACAAGAACAGAGAGCATTTCCAGGAATATGAAAGTGAAACTACCACAAAAAGTGAAAGTGACCTGGCCTGTTTCATAAGGGGGCAGAGAGATGACATATTTTGAAACTGAAATTCAAAGATGATACCTTCACGTAATTAAAATGACTATAAACTGTGCTGGTATGGTACATTTCTGCCATTTTGCAGCGGTCACATTACACATTGTTGTGTTGTACGTCTAGATTTTTACAATGTGTTTCAGTGTGTATCTCTCTCTCTCTCTCTCTCTCTCTCTCTCTCTGCATGCATGCATGTTACACTGCATAAAGAGGGGAAGAGAAAAATGAAAAAGACAAAGTTTCAATTAATCATTGTTCAATTAAGGGTGCATATGACAACAAATTGTGGATAATGGAGTCAACTCAAGGAGATGGACTAACTATGAAGTCAACAAGACGGGATAAAATCATTATTAGAAAAACAAACATGACAGTAAGTGAGCATTTAGGAAAACATTACATTTACACTACAAACCCAAATCGATACATTTAATGAAAATTGGTGAATTTGGCTCCTATATGGCTCAACTATAAATCTTTATATGGTTTTCTATAATGATACAATTAATACTCTGTACTGTACCGGCATGGCAGAATGTTGCGTTTTGAGACATTCATGGTGTCATTTCTTATATATATATATATATATATATATACAGTTGTGCTCAAAAAAATAGCAGTGCCTTTAGAAAAATGAGTAAATGTCAAAATTCTTCAAACAAATTGTACTTTCATGAACACAGATGCATTGGGGACACAGTACATTCTATCATGGATCAGAAATTTCCTCTTCAGCATATGGCAGCATGACCTCTTCCAGTATCCTGATGTACTCGAACTGATCCATGATCCCTGGTATGCGGTAAATAGGACCATCACCGTAGTAGGAGAAACATCCCCATATCATGATGCTTGCACCACCATGCTTAATTGTCTTCACTGAGTACTGTGGCTTGAATTTGGTGTTTTCAGGGCGTTTGACATACTGGAAGAGGTCATGCTGAAGAGGAAATGCCTTTGAGGTGGACCTTTCAACAAGATAATGACCCGAAACACACCAGCAAGCGAGCAAAAGCATGGTTCCATATGAACAGGATTCAACTGATGGAGTGGCCAGCACAATCCCCGGACCTTAATCCCATAGAAAACTTGTGGGCTGACATAAAAAGTGCAGTGCATGAGGCAAAACCAAGAAACAAAGAGGAATTGTGGAATACAGTACAATTAACCTGGGCTGCAATACCTGTTGAACGATGCCAGAAGTTGGTTGACTCCATGCACCACAGATGTGAAGCAGTTATCAGAAACCGTGGTTTTGCAACAAAATATTAGTTTAGGATACTCAGCCAAGTTCACTTATCAAGAATTTCTTAGTTTGTACAGTACATTTTTGAGTTTCCAAGGAAAGATGGCAACGCTGCTATTTCTTTGAACATGGCATTTCTGACTTTCTATGAAATATCATTATTATTATTTAAGTTTTGATGACTTTGCCCAATTGTTTTGAATAGAATGCACTGTGTCCCCAATGCATATGTGTTCATGAAAGTACAATTTGTTTGAAGAATTTTGACATTTACTCATTTTTCTAAAGGCACTGCTATTTTTTTGAGCACAACTGTGTATATATATATATATATATATATATATATACCGTATTTGCTTAGTAGACACTTTTATACAAAAGCCCTCCAGTACAGATATACATTTCCATACACTCATAAACTTCAGCATGTCTGTTTCCTGGGTGTGGTGACCGTGATGGTTTTGTTAGCACGTCGCTCTATAGAGTTGAGCTGCAGGGACAGGGTGAAAGAAATGTCCAGTTGTTTTCTCCGCTCACTTGTCAGCCCATTCTTGTGTTGATATGGACACTACCGTAGTGGCCTGGACATTCCTGTCACACATTAGGCTATAGTGGTGGTAATGGGATACATTATGTAAACTTATCCAAACACATCTTTGGTAATGGAATGTGAATTGCTGTGGTTTATATGATATAGATAATGAAACATAATATTATGACACTGCACTCCATATATCCCGCATTTAGCTCTTTTATGGGCGTATAATCAGGGTTCTAAATTAACTTTTTTGATCACCAGCCAATGTGGCTGGTAACTTTCTAAAGTTACTATCAGAATTTCTACTAGCCAATTTGTTTCCGGTGAAAATAAGAGAATTATGAGTTTATGAGATGAGTGTCACTGAATGCATTTGATCTTTATTAATATTGTTGGCATGGATATACTATCTATATCTATTTCTCTGTCGATATCCTCATCCCCTGCTCCATTCCTCTTCTCGACCCCATAAGTCTGTCCCAACCACCTCCGCATTTAGTTTAATATTAACTTAATAAAAAGGAGATATCAATTATCATCAACAATGACAAGCCAGCTGGAAGCTGCTACTCGTTTTCTCTCCCTCTCACGTGTGCTCAGACGCATTCTTAATTAAATGCAGTAGCATAGGGCCTACGTTCAAGTTGGATCTTTATAGAGAGGACCCAAAAAGTGTCATCTTTATGTAACATGCTGTTGGTGCATGTTTACATTGTATACTTTCTCTAACAAGAGTAAAAAACAGTTTGTAGTCCAGCTAGGCCTACTATTTATTGGCTAAATATCGGTCCCTCCTCTGTCTCTACGCACAGTGCGTGATGCGTGTGGTGGTGGTGATAACTGATCAGGCAACTTTTAAAACTGATAATTTTCGCCTATACAAGCTTCTCACGTTCCTCTCCATCTTCAGCTATAGACAATAAAATAAACGATCTAGCTGCTTCAGGTTTTGCGGCCTCCGCTACATGACATCAGCCTCCCACAAAGGAAATAGGCTAGGTAAACACAATGCGTTAATATTTCGTAACGTGTTATGTATTTGTGTTATGTATGTGTTATGTATGTACTTTTTACTTTACTTTACTGGCTAACTCCCTCCTCGTTCAGGCTATGCTCCCTGCTCTGGCTCCGTTCGTTCTTCTAATTCCTTGAGTTTTCTGGTAGAGGCTCCGTTCGTTTCAGTCTCTCGCACTGGTTTCCACTCCAATCTGCGCGCAGTCAATGGGCGTATCACGTAGCATTACAGCACAGTGGTCATGGGAAATGTTGGAAGTAGGCCTACTGCCATACAATAGGTTACTGTTCCCCAGGTGTGAATTTGATAATGTTCAAGTTTACTGTGTTTATGGTTAATGTGTGTTTAATTAGTGTAAAATAAAAACTCACAATAAAGAGCAAATAAAAGTACAGAAGGGAATCCCAACTTTACCAATCCTGTCCTATCCTATCTTACTTCATCCAATCTTATCTCAGAGCTAGTTTTCACACAACACTCTGACACACACAAGGAGCACAACATTATTTAAACCATGCATTTAAGTGAGTAGGTGTGGAAGTATGGAGTGTAATGCATAGGCCTGCAGACATAGGCCTGTCGATACCTTCATTTTTGTTATTCTTTCTTTGAATATAGAGCAACAACGCCATCTGGCGGCTAGGAATAGACCAGTCCTCATGGCCTGAGAGTTTTCATTGGTTCTGATGAGTGATTTGCATTTACATAGTGCATATGATTATGAATCTGGGTCACTGGGTCAGCAATTGCTGCCCAGCCTACTGATCAAACACAGTGCTGGCTAGGACCGAACCAGGCCTGTGTTAGACTTAGCATTTAGGATTAGGTGAACTACCATTACAACTGTACCAACTACATTGTATGATGTGTTTCAGGTCCAGCATTATTATTATTTTTTTTTAAAACACCTATATTTTTAAAAAATACACCTACCTTTGTCTCTGTGTGCACTTTGTAATAATAGAAAAGTTAGCTAGGCAACAGAGTCAGCATGGTTTGTCTGTTTACATTATTATATACACATATAATCTTGTCTCTGTGTGTACTTTGTAATTATAGACAAAGTCACCATGAACTAGGTAACATCATGGTGTCCATTTACTACTCAGACATGAACCTTTAACCTCTCACTCCAGTCCACTTCTCACGCTAGTCCACCGCCTGCTCACAGTCCACTTCTCACGCTAGTCCACCTGCTCACAGTCCACTTCTCACGCTAGTCCACCTGAAGTGAGACTCCAGTCTCACTACAATCTGAAGACAGGTTTGCATATATTTACTAGCTAATGAGGTTCATTGACAAGCCAGAAGCTCATGGTATCAGGAAGCATTTAAAAAAAAAGAATCAGTATTGCCTTCATTCTTGCTCTTCTCATCTCTCCAAAAGTAATTTGTCGTGTGACAGTAGTCAGCCTCCGCAGCATTCTCGTGCAGTTTCTATGTTAAGCAAATTAAAACTGAATTAATTTTACAGAGATTGTTTTAAAAAATGGTGCTTCTGCTGCCTTGGCCAAGTTGCCATATGAATCAGTCATAGTTCCTGTGTGCATGGGAAATACCCTACCTCAAGAACTCAAAGAGTAATAGGAACTGCGCAGAGGAAACCAATAATGCCCAGTTCCATGCTGTCTAAATCGATGCTGTTCTAGGCACTGCATGTTTTAGGGACATCAAGTGCCAGTGTAAATGAGCCTATTTAAATGGCCATAATTGTACGCAATCATCTCTAATCACCTGTTTATTCTAATAAAACATGCACAGCCCTATCATCCATATTGGTGATGTTTATATTGGTGTGAAATATTGCATACTCACATGCTAATCACATAGTTGTTCATAAAAATAGCCTACAGCTCTCATTGCTAATAACAAATAAAAAGGGACGTCTTCCTATAACAGTGGTCCCCAAACTTTTTCTTCCGAGGGCCAGGGTCACTATGCCTGGCTCTAAGAGAGGGCCATGAGACTCTGAGTATATCAGTAACCATAAATAGGGTAGTGCTGTGAAAAACAACAGTCTACCTTAGTTGAATATTCCATTACATTAAATTTGCAATTTAAAACCATTGTTAGCTGTGTTTATATTGCCATCATGCCATATCAGTGTAAATTGTAGCTCAAATGAAATAATACTAATAAAAAGACTTTAGCATTCCCAAAAGTATTAGCAGGGAGTCCCAAAAGTATATTTTATTTAAAATGTGTGAACTCTGAACTCTGTGTCTTTGCATACACAGCTCAAGTTGTGAACAAGCAATATCCTACAAATAATTTAAAGTTCTCAAACTATGAGAGTTTTATGAAGTGCTGGCAAAAACATCTGGAATGACCACCATTCTAACTTTCACTCATTCACTCACCTGATGAGAACTTTGTGAATTGTGAATTTGGATGAACATTTGAACGAGTGAATAAAAAATAGAAATAATTATCCCAGGAAGTCCCAGAAATATGACTTGAATAGAAGTTAGTTTTATTAACAATTAATTGATAAACTTTTAGAATACTTAACCCTGATGCAGTCAATCTTACATTGTTTGCAGGTAGGCCTACATTTAATTCCGTTTTCAATGGTAAACATGAAACAGCGCCAAAACAGCCACCAGTGGACAAAAAGAGTATTACAAGTGTACTGTTACGGAGGTTATAGTTTGACGATTAATCTAGATGTCATACTCCCGTGCGAGCCAGAAGCTATATACCACAGACATGTTTTGGGGGGCCACCCAAAATGAGGTGGCGGGCCGTACCACTGTCCTATAACAACCCACCCCCTCCAGCTGCTCTGACATATGTCCGAATGCTGTTCCTGGACTACAGCTCAGCTTTCAATACTGTTCAGCCCACCAAGCTAGTGGCTAAACTGGTAGGTCTTGGATTGCCCTCTTCCACCTGCAGTTGGATACTTGACTTCCTAAAGATCACAGGTGGTTCGAGTGGGGAACAGGGTATCAACAGCACTGACCATCAGCACTGGGACCCCTCAGGGCTGCTGCCTCAGCCCAAGACTGTTCACACCTTACACCCATGACTGTCTATCTTCACATAAACTCTGCCAAATGTACAAATTTGCAGATGACACATCCATCCTGGGGCTCATCAGGAGACATGATGAAACGCAGTATGACAGCAGGTGGACAGAATACTGGCCTATGCAGGGATGGATTACTGCACGGGCCTACCGGGCCCAGGCCCAAGGGGTCAGGGGGCCCTGAAGCCCAAGCCTTTGCATGGAATCATTGCCTCAATATCATCAAATCAGGATGTAGGCTATGAATCTGATTGAATTTAGTATTGGCCATTCCCAAAATGCACCAGAATACAGGAAATCACATCAAACAAATTAAAAAATGTCTGGGGGACGACCCCCAACCCCCCCCTCCCACATATACAACAATTAGTGGGGGGGCCTTAATACATCTGGGCCCAGGGGCCCAAAAGTTCATAATCCACCCATGGGCCTATGGGGAGGAAAACTGCCTAGATAAGACCAAGGAACTCGTTCTTGATTTCTAGAAGAAAGCTATATTTACACACAGCCTGTCTGAGAATATGATAATATGATTTTTAGATGTTTCATGGAAAGGGTACCAGTTTAAATGAAATTCTGAGAACTCCCTTATGTCAGTTCCACTGGTGGTTATGTGTAGTATTGTACTAATGTTTTTTAATTAGCAAAATGTTTTGCCCAATTAATGAAATTAGCAGTAGTCTGTGCATATCGGTATTAAAGGCACAGTCAGGGGTTTGCAAGAAGTTGCATGTTTATGTTTATGTTTACATTAATTAGGAGATGCTTTTGTGCAAAAAAAAAAACGTTGTATTTAAACCAAGGACCAAATGAAACACCAGAGAGGTAGCTCACCCCTACCTTCAGTATTCCCAGAGAAACCATATGTAAGTAGTTTAGTTAGTTACTAAACTAACCCGGGGACCAAAATGCAATTGTCTAGAGGGGCTACATGCCCAACAAGTTTCATGTGCCCCCGAGTTTCAGTGTCCCAGGAATCGTTGACCAAAAATTCAGGAAGTTGCAGTGATCATAATTACAGGAAGACAAAGTAGTGTCAAAACATCCGTCAAGTATTTGTGTTTGCACTGAAATAAAAGACTGCAAGCTATCAGTATGCTCCAGATCCCTCTATTCATCTTAAAGTCTTACTCCTATTGAGAAGCACCTGACTGTACAATATCCAAAGGATGATGTGTGGAATATCTTTCTTTAATTAGGGTTTCATTCTTTCTTGTTTATTTCCAGTTTTCGGAGCCTGGGCTACTTACAGAGACTGTGTTTTGTTTTACAGTGTAATCATGGAATGGACAGCTAGCGGTTGTGAGAAGATGATTGTTAAATGTGACAAAAAATATTATGGGCCTGAACTTTGCGTAAAATCCCAGACCTTTAATGTGTTCCCTTGCGCATACCTTGGCAAACAAATTGAAGCTCAAGGATGTTGAATATACATGAAAAAAGGTACTGTTACTTAATATCAATAAGATTTTCTAGGAGTGCCAATAATTGTGGCACATGTGTTTATATGTTTGTGTTTTTTCCCTCTCTGACTAAGGCAAATTGCAAAAGACCAATTTGTAAATATATATTTTCTACTCAACTTACCAGAGATGCGATACTGGTCAGCAGCATCAGCTGTATCAGCTGAAAAGAATGATCCCAAAACTTTTCTGGCTACTGCATGCTAAACCAGCTCCTTAACCACTGCGCTACCACCGCCCACTCTTGTGAAACACACCCTTTAGCTGAATATAGCAAATGACATAAGCTAAACAGATTAATTAAGTAATTCATTAAGTAATGCATAAAGTAATTAAGCTACTTTTTGTGGTACCTTCACTTTCATATTCCTGTAAATGCTACCTGCTCTTGTAGGGCATTGAACATCTAAGGTTGAAGCTAACCATGACAATGTATGAACATCAGAAATCCAAAGTTTAAAACAATGCAACAACACAAAAAACTGTCTTTTATGTGTTTGGGTAAGTTGTACAGCTTGTCAGGGGGGTAGCCAATAGGATTACTTTGTATTTTGTCCTTTATACTGTTCTACTGTAAGTTGTTAACAGTTTGATTAAAATTACTATAAACAAGATGTCCTGCATGGTGGTACAATTCTGCTATATTGCAGCCGTCACATTACACATTGCTACAATGTGTTTCAGTGTGTGTGTGTGTGTGTGTGCATGAATGTGCACGTTACACTACACAAAAGGGGGGAGATCTTAAAGACAAAAAACATGAAACAAGATGAAGTTTAAATTAATCATTGTTTAATTGTGGATGTATAGAATATGACAAAAATAGATTGGCTAAATATGAAGTCAATGAGAAGGAATAAAAAATTATTATAAAAATCATGCATAAGAGTAAACAACCATTTAAACTAACTAAACTAACTTAAAACTCCACTTAAGTTTGTATTTTTTAACCCACACCAAAAGAAAAGTTTATTTAATTTACATTTGACTTGATTAATGATTTCAAGGGGTACATGCATATAACAGTAACCAGTTGGTGTAGTGGTGCAGGCAGTGCATAAGCCTTCCTACCGAAATTTTAAGAGATGTGTTCACGACAGACTCAAATTCTTAATGGTAGCATCATGCCTCCGAATCCAAGGTGCTGCAAATTGCAGGTTAATGCTTAGGCAAGGTGCAGGCCTGGACTGAACACACATCAAATCAGACAGAGAATTTTAGCCTGTACGAAACAACTATACATATTTTACATGTGATTCTATATACTGTATATGATTAAAACTAAAATGGGCTGCCTTCAGTTGACTTGTTTCTCATTGGACAGATTTGTTAATGTTTTGTATATCTGCTGAGGTGCTGTAGCTTACAGTCTCCCTGGGTCTTCAGGGCCAGCAATTCCTCCTCAATCCTCTTCAATTTTGCATCAGCATTCACCTCAAAGGCTATTTTGTTGTTGCGGACCAGATCTAGAATACCTGTCTGTGCTTCATCACATTCATGCCGTAGTTGATCTAGTTCCCGTTTGCCAAGGCTGCTGACTCTGTCCATTAGGTACTGATTGGACACCTCAGTGTAGGTCTCTGAGATCATGTGCACAAGACTGGCGATGTTGGATGCCTGGAAGGCCTGTTGGTAGAGCATGTCTTTTGAGAACAGTTGATCATTGTAAGGCAGTTCCTGTGTCTTCTTGGAGTGAGTTACAAACCTGGTGAAGTTTTTGGTCAAGGGGACCTTCACAATGCTGGACACCAAGAATCGCACCATCTTTTCCCACTGTGCCTTCACTTTTCCCATAGCATCCATGCCTTTGATCAGCATTTCTATGGTGGTGCTGAAGTCAATTTCCTTGGCATCACATTTCCTCATGGTGATCAAAATGTCAGTCAGCTCCTTCTGGTTCTCCTCCATTTTATCCACACACTTATCAAACTGCTCTCTTGTTTTATCCAGCTGTACTCTGGTCTGCTCAATACGGAAGTAAGCATTCTCTGAGGCCCTTTCTCCTGCTGATTGTTTACCTGTCCCCTCGTAATTATTGTTGACGTTGCTCATCATTGGAGGGTTTGGAGTCATACATGGGGACTTTGTGGCACTCTTGCTTACGGTGTCAAAAGTCATTGCTGATGTGTGGAGCTCTTGCCACATGGAGATGATCCCAGTTGTTTTCTCAGTGCTGTACTCACCTTTAGGTGCAAGCTCTGCAAGCAGCTGGCAGATTTTGATTCCAGTTTTACATAGGCGTCGAGCATTTTCTTTTGGTGTGCAGTCTGGGGATTTTTTCAGGACGCGCTTAATCCTTTTTAACTGATCTGCTGCAAAATCTGTTTCTGTTTTTTTGTCTTTCTGATCATACAAGTTTTTCCAGTCAATGGTATTCCCTTATATGTATCTTCCAATGGCGATTACACAATCAAGAATTTCTCTAGACCCGCAGTAGATAGCTATTTTATCAATTTCATCTGCTGCACCATGCACCTCACCTCTCCTGTAGTTATAAGCATCCTTAAGGTGTTCTGTTGCCCTAAGAACTTGTTGAAAAGGACAGGTAGCAATGGTTGTAATGCCATTCAGTAGACCTGTTACACTGCCTGCTAGTCCTTCAACAAAATCCAGGCCAATCATTCCCCATCCACTAGGAAGGCTATCCATCGCTTCCTTGTAGTTGTTTTGAGCCTCTTCCAGTTCTGTCTCCAGTCTCTTCATTGCCTTCTCACATTTTGCCTTGAATTGTTGTGATGATTGCTCCTTCATTTTGGCCTCCTCTAGTTCCAGTTTTATTATGACCGCCGCGCAGCGAATTTTTTTTTTTTTCTTTTTCGCATGTCCAAATTTCCGTCAATGATTCCCGGGACACTGAAAGACCGGGGTAGAAGAAACTTGGTGGGCATTTAACCCCATATGGATAGCATGGAACCATCGTTTTTCGTTTTGATCTGTAGCCCCCCCGCTGGACTGCACCCCCCGAAAGGAGGGTAGGGCAGACACAGTTTTCTGTGAATATCTCGAGAACCGTAAGGTTTAGGAGGACCATTTTTTTTTGTATGTTGATCTCAAGGGGCCATGTCAACCCATTCCATAACCACTCATTTCATGTATAGCGCCACCTAGATAAACACAAAAAAGTAAAAATAAGGTGTTGTAATCACAGGTATCTGTGACCTAACATAGTCAAAACTGCACGAAATTGGAAGTGTAGGATCATTATGACACCCTCTGAATGCACGCCAAGTTTCGTGGAATTCCGTTCATGGGGGGCCACACAATAAATTCATTTATGTTACTATACACCAACTGGCCTGTAGGTGGCCGGAGACAGTTTTCTGTGAATATCTCGAGAACCGTAGGGCCTAGGAGGTCCACCTTTTTTTTGTATGTTGGTCTTAAGGGGGCATGTCAACCCATCCCATTACCACTTATTTCATGTATAGCGCCACCTAGTTAAAAATTATTGATCATTGTAAGGCAGTTCCTGTGTCTTCTTGGAGTGAGTTACAAACCTGGTGAAGTTTTTGGTCAAGGGGACCTTCACAATGCTGGACACCAAGAATCGCACCATCTTTTCCCACTGTGCCTTCACTTTTCCCATAGCATCCATGCCTTTGATCAGCATTTCTATGGTGGTGCTGAAGTCAATTTCCTTGGCATCACATTTCCTCATGGTGATCAAAATGTCAGTCAGCTCCTTCTGGTTCTCCTCCATTTTATCCACACACTTATCAAACTGCTCTCTTGTTTTATCCAGCTGTACTCTGGTCTGCTCAATACGGAAGTAAGCATTCTCTGAGGCCCTTTCTCCTGCTGATTGTTTACCTGTCCCCTCGTAAGCAAAAAATTAAGTGTTTTCATCACAATATCTCTGGCTGACATGGTCAAAACTGCACGAAATTAAACGTGGAGGATCATTATGACACCCTCCGAATGCATGCCAAGTTTTATGTACTTTCGTTCATGGGGGGCCTTACAATATGTGTACATTTAGTGACGTACACCAACAAGGATTCCCGGGACACTGAAAGACCGGGGTACACAAAACTTAGTGGGCATGTAACCCCACATGGATAGCATGGAACCGTCGTTTTTCGTTTTGATCTGTAGCCCCCCTGCTGGACTGGACCCCCCGAAAGGAGGGTAGGGCAGACACAGTTCTCTGTGAATATCTTGAGAACTGTAGGGCCTAGGATGACCATTTTTTTCCGTATGTTAGCCTCCAGGGGTCATGTTTCCCATTTCATGTGCACACATGTGCACAAACAGATACACACACACACACATACATTCACAGTAATCATACGTATGACACATACTCACACAGTACACAGACATATGTACGCTTGCATGCACAGGCACATACGCAGGCACACACACAAGCACACACACACACACACACAACATAAACATGTACATGCACACATGCACACAATTCAAGAATTTCTCAGAATTATGAACAGGCAAGATGGAGGTGGGGTTGTATAAAATGAATTTTACATGTGAAATCTATGAACTAATCATGTTTTGGTACTTGTTGTCTAGCAGATACTAGTGAGAATTGAGTGTGGATAATGCAATTGAGTGAGACAGTTAGAATCTATGCCTTTCAGCGTGATTTATTTTTGTGGAAACAATGTGCTGGACTGGGCGGCGGTCATATTTTGTACCGCTCTGCGGTACATCTAGTTTATAACGTTATCGAGCTTAATCAGACAGGCAATATGAGCATAGTGATTAATTGTCCCGTTAGAACTTTTGCAAAATGACGTACACCCATTTGAATGAAGACAAAAGTGACGACAAGCCCATAACTGGGCAACTCTGTTTGCAAATTTCCCCCAATTTAACACCAGCTATTCCCATATGAGATGATGTTTTCACTGGGATTTTTTCCCCATGCACATGAATGCATCATAGGTTTCCTTTATGTTTAGTAACCTATGCTGATTGCATGTGATTGATATAATGTGCAGGGTAGAAATTCGACTGAAATTGCATTAAATCAGGTTGTTTCAACTAATATTATGCTGCAAGATGGGGTTTTGTCCAAAGTCCCCTGTTATAGACTAACTTGCCATATTAAAAATTCCCAGTTTATTCCCATTAATTCCTGTTAACTCCTGTATATTCCCGTTAATTCCCATGGAAAGTTTCCAACTTTGAAAATACCCGGAATTTTGCAACCCCTAATTCCATCTCTCCATCCCTCTCCTCTCTGTATTCCCCCTCTCCTCTCTGCATTCTACCTCTCCATCCATTTCCTCTCTGTATTCTACCTCTCCGTCCCTCTCCTCCCTGTCATCCTCCATTCTTTCCTGCTGGCGGCCTCTCTCTTTACCCATCTCTTCCTCAGAGAGCTGATCGAAATTAGGTTTCTTTTCCAGAATGTTAATTTTGTTTGAATCATTTTGATATGCCCTGCCGCCCTGTACTGTACTTGTTTTCTGGGGGGAAAGGCATGTGTGGCATTAGGTTGTGAGATCTGTCACTTGCGTGTCTCACAGTCGGTGTGTGAGGCTTGAGATACCAGCACGGAAAGGACAGAGGAATGCATTAAGAGAACAGGAGCTTAGTAATCAGATTTTAGAATTCAGTTTTTTTGCTGGTGGGTCAGTTATTAACATTAATTAAATATATTTCTAAAAAAATACTTAATAATATCACGAGAAGGCTAACATCAACATTCAACTCACGATTGGTTTTCAAGCTTATAATTGGCTAAATTACTTCAGTGGTTGCAGCATGAACTCAGGCTGTGTGATAGAAAGATGAAAATGGAGAGGGTACAGAAGCTGACAACGTGAGAATCTAAAATAACAAACACACTCCTCTCGGAAAAGCAAAGTAGCCTATAGGAAGTGTTTGGAGAGGTTATTTTAAAGAAGATGACAGTAACACTGGTTAATGGCTTCTTGCTGAGCCATTGAAAAGTATGACAAAAGTGCAAGGCCGTAGCCATAATGTCAACATTGGGGGGCACCAAATCTGTGGTGCGGTGTGAATTTCAATAACAGAATTTCAATACATTTCCTGCCATGCAAAAATATTATTAAAATCACAAACAAGTCATTAGTTAAGTCAGTCAATTAGGATATACCAAACTTTTGACGGACATAGGCACGGATGTGTAAGAAGAACGCCTTCAGAAATTATATATATATATATATATATATATATATATATATATATATATATATATATAGCCTCGGAAACATAGAGACGTCGAGCTATATCATCATTTAAAGGAGCTTGTGTGGACAAGTAGGGTGAAGAGTTAAATGGCAATGATGTTATTACATACTCGTTAATCTGACTCCATTTGATTAATAATTTGTATCACCAATCAATTACCAAGTAACTAGTTTATCAGCTATGGAGGAGAATGGCATGGCACACTACGAGAATTGAAGTTATCCGATTGGTAGGCAAATGAACAATTTAATAGACATTAAGTCTTAAAGGTAAATGTAACCCATATCACTTCAGTTGAATGTACAAGTAAACGTACATAGTCTACTGTAACAAAGAAGCAAATGTTAATAAAGGAAACTTAACCAATTCACAGAGGTAAACTTGACAAGTTAGAGATAACTGATACACCAGATAAAACAATACAAACCCAGAGATAGGAAAGGGGGAGAGAGAAAGAGGGAGAGAGAGAAAGGGGGAAAAGAGAGAGACCCAGAGAAGAGGTCCAAGATGGGAAAGAGGAGAAGATGGGAAAAGAAACCCCAAGATGGGAAAGAAGACAGAAGAAGAGAAGAGCCTGGAGGACCAGAGCCTCCACTTTTATCATTCACTTGGGCCACCCCCGACTCATCAGAGCCTTTGTTGTCTGAGGTGGATGGGTGTGGCCCAGGTGGATATCACAACTTTATGCTACAGTTTAATTCTTAATCTACAACTATACACAGATACATTCAATTGTACCAAAACCATAATCAGACTGTTGCCCACATTACAAGTATTAATTCAAGACCAAACATGAATGTATTATTCACAACACATATTTACAGAGCAATACTGTATGATAATGAGGTTGGCCTATCTCACCAAAAGATATCAAGTAGGCCCAGGACTGAGCTATCTCTCAGTAGTGGGGCCAGAACAAGGAACAAATGGTCACACTTTATGCATGAGCGGGTGTTGGGGATCTTTGGCCATGGCCAGCTAAGACAATACAGATCAAACACAGGCATCCACACATGTAAATTGAATGCAAAAAGGCATTCTTTAGAAATGCATAAGGTTTGGGCAAAAGACGGGCCTTACAGATGGATTATGAACCCCTGGGCATAGATGCAAAAAACCCCTCCCCAGTTAAGATAGGGGGGCCCGGGGGCATACTTCCCCGGAAGACTTAAATAAAATGACCCTTTATATTATGAAAACTTGTGAGTTTTGTGGAAATAGAAGAGAAGGGCGGAGAAGCAACTTCACACAGTCTTAGGCTTCAGGGCCCCCTGAGCTCTTGGGCCCAGTAGGTCCATAATCCATCCCTGGATATAGACCTGTGGTATGACTCCATTTGTCTCCAAAATGTATATTTTAAAAGAAAATACAAACAAGAGTATCTTTGATAACCTCTATATTACACTGAATGCTTACTCATAGTTTTGGACCTATAGCCCAATCATATTTTGTATTTTGATTTTATTATTCTGGCGGCTAATCACACAATTTTAAGGTAGTTTGAACGGGATGGGATTCAAGATAGGTTAGCCTACTAAGTCAGGTCCCTCTTCTGTCTGACTCACCTCAAGTTACCCTGGCCTATGCATTATAGGCTGGTTTCTGACAGAAATTACGTTTTGTGTTAACATGAAACACAGCCTTTATTTGGTGAATGGAGGTGGAAATTCCTTTCTTTGGTTATTGTCCGCGATTCACATTAACTGTAGGCTATCACCGCCATTGTAAAAGTTGTTTCAACTTTTGTGCCGTCGCCACATTTGAGTACGTTTTGCCTGCATGGATGCGCGATTGAGCGCGCATCTAAATGTAACATGCAAGATGCAACAACCATTTCTAAGAGGCTTATAAACCGGTTCATTTCTGACATTACTACTAGCATATGAATGCATTATTTAAGTTGTAAGAAAGAAATGATGACACAGGCACGCACAAATTCAAATAAAAGGACACTACGTTTCACTTTCGCTATCATTGCGAGAAAATAGGCTACAATATGGAATTGCTTCAAAGTTCCCTTTGAGTCTGATCAGCTTCAAAAATGAATGGGGTTTCCTTAGACAGTGCTACACCTTTCCAACAAGTTTTGTGAGAATTGTACCGGTATCTTTTGCGATATTGTTGACAGCCTGCACCGCAGCAGGGTTCAGGAAGCTTTTGATAGCGCACGCATCAAACGCAAAACCTCCAGGACAAATCACTCGCAGTGTAGGCTACTCTCTCTGAAACCATCAACAGGTCACTAATGTGTACGTTATTTACGTTTGATTGCATTTCAGATGGCGGGACTTGTTGGTTTCCTGTAATAGCCTATAGCGTTTTTTTCTTTATTTATTTTTCTATGTCCGAATATTGGGGGGGACATTTTGGTCACGTCTGAATATTGGGGGGGACACGTCCCCCCCAAAGTCTATGGTGACTACGGCCCTGCAAAAGTGCCACAAACAGGCACGCCCAACATGGCTCATCACAAATGCGGCACTAGTCAGCCTTCCCAGCGTAACCGAGTAACTTCAAGTGCAAGTCCCAGACCTCAAGCAATAGATTGCTTTTTGCGCACAGTGTTGCCACAATGCTGGCACAAGACCCAGTGACAAGTAGCTCAGTAAACTAATGCTGACACTTTATTGTCAAGCCTCTGTCTTTGCTCAACAACCTTTATGATGCCCTCCTCCATAGGCACAGTGCTGCCACAATACTGGCACAAGACCCAATGACGAGTAGCGCAGTAAACTGACCACTGGAACAGCTTATTTTAGGCTAGGCACAATGCTGGCACAATACCCAATGACAAGTAGCTCACTAAACTAATGCCGACACTTAACCACCTTTAGTCAGCCTACCGGCCATGTAGCCCACGCTAAACTTTTACCCTATTTGGGCATTTGATAAGGTATGTTATAGGTAAAGGGCACCTGTAGGAATAAATGTTAGTTACACAGACTACACAGTCATCTATGCATAGGCCTTCATCATTTCTGTTTTCGAAATGAAAAATGTATGACAGTGGTTGGTCATGGTTGCCAACTGTAACTGCTGCGTGTGTGTGTACGTGTTTGCGTGCGCTCTCATTCTGATTCTCTCTACTGCGCAAACATTCTTTCTCCTGCATGCCTAGTTGTGTGTAGTTTAACAACAAAAATGGCCTAAAGTTAATATATGCTGCAGTTCAGTGAAGAGTCTGGAAGTTACACAGTGGAAATCTCTCTCGCTCTTTGTAGACTGATGCACAGTGCGTGCGGCCATACACCTGCAGCCTCCATACACCTTTGAGGGGAAGGTGTTGGAGTTCACTGTCCTCTTTTATCTTTATCCCCTTGGATGATCTCAAAAGACCATATTCTGTCATGTGCACACTTAAGTAAAAAAAAAAAAACACGCAACTACGCACATTCCAACCTGCACACATTCTACACTTCCAACCTACACGCAGCCGGGTGTGGGCGAGCGTACAGAAGATTAGATTAGATTAGATGAGATCCAACTTTATTGTCATTGTGCAGAGTACAAGTACAAAGACAATGGAATGTAGTTTGCGTCTAACCAGAAGTGCAAAAAGCAGAAAAGTGTAATGTGATATACATAGTATAGACAGGTGGTGCATAGACAATAAATATAGTGCAGTGTAGACAGTAGTATATAGTTGGTTTGCAGAAGGTGGTTTAGAGTAATATAAATTAAATATAAATATGTGCAGTGTATTAGCAGTTACCTTATAAGAGCAGAATACTGTAAATATGGCTATGTAATGTGAACGATGAATGAACAGCATGTACATATATGTGCAATGTAGTAGCAGTAACATTTTAATAGTAGTAAGAATAATATAGATATATGCTGTGTATTAACATAATTAATATATTATAAGAAAAACAGAATAAATATGGATATTCAGTATGAACTATATAGACAGCTATGTGCAGTGTGGTAACATACCATTGTAGTGCAGAAATAGTAACATTGTAAGAGTACTAAGAATAAGTGTATGTGCAGGATGAATAGTGAAGAGCAGTAGAATATGGCTATGTATAAGTGTAATTAGAGTACGTACATTTGTACATAAATAGACATTATGTACATTTGTAAATAAATAGAACACTATAGGTGGCCCCTCCACATAAATGTGTTGTAGCTGTACAGTGTTTTTCGCACTGAAACACTTCTGTCACAAGCTATCCGGTTGTAATGTTCTGGTCAAGACCAACAATATGACAATAGTGGTTTATATCCATGGTGGGTGGCAGTGACATAGGAGTTACAGGAGTTGTCTAGCAACCAGAAGGTTGCAGGTTTAAGCCAAACTCCAATAGGACAATGATTAAAATTATTTCATCATTTCCCAATAACTAATCGATTCATCAAGAAAAATAATCAGCTGATTAACTGAAAATAATCAATACTGTAGTTGCAGCCCTACGGTTTGGAATTAACTTAAAGAAAGCACCGTATACTCCTGTACAAGAGATAACAGGATCAGGGTTTTTCTTCATTTCTCTTTTTCTTTTTCTCCTCTTTTCTAACCAACAGTAATCAGGATGTCACCAGCGCCATTGTCAAGCCTCTGTCTTCGTTCAACAACCTTTATGATGCCCTCCTCCGTGTGGATCTCACTTCTCATGACACACTGGGTTACAAACTCATCAGACAGCTGATAGTGAAGACTGAGCAGGACATGAAGAAAACTGTACAGGACTCAGAGCAGGGGCTGAGACAACTGGATGAGAACATAGAGAAACTCACAGCGCAACAACACACATCTCGCAGAGAGCGACAGGAGAAAAGACTGTCTTTAGACAATTTAAAGACTGAGCTACGTGCAGAGGTCCAGTCCCTGAGAACCTATGAGGAATCATTGGAGCAGGCTAGAGAACTTCTACAAAAACAAAAGGATATACTTACCGAACAGCAAGACAGAAAACGTAGTGCTGGCACTAAGAAGAGTGTTGGCTTGGGAGTGTTTTTCATCCCCGTTGTTGGATGGATTGCTGGTAAAAAGTATTTTATGTTGACTGAATTCAATTAACTATAATACAGTATATCACATGACTCAATGTCTACTTGATAAAATATTTTTCAAATATAAGCGTGAACTCTCTAGAACAGAGAATAAGTAAATCAAGGGGTTTCATATATTAGTCTGACTGAAAGACAGTGCCTGACGCATCTTAAGCCATGTAAAAGTAAACTTATATTTTTCTGCCCATATTATATGAAATAAATATCAAAATAGCCCAGGAAACAAACACAGCAGGGGCAGCCTGCCCCCAAACAAAAACGAATCCCTGCGTGAAATTTCTCTGGGAATACTGAAGGTAAGGGTGTGCTACCTCTAGTGTATTTCGATTGGTCCTTGGTTAAAATATAATGTACGTTTTGTTTTGTTTTTTTGCCTAAAAGCGTCTGCTAATAAATGTGAACATAAACACAAACAAACATGTAAAATTGACAAACACAACAGGAGGGTAAAGTGCAGAATTGCCAACATTTCAAAAGTAATATACGTTGAGGAACAGTGAACACACAGTGAGGTGAAGCATCCACTAATCCTGACACAGTGAGCTGCCTGCTACAGCGGCGCTCGGGGAGCAGTGAGGGGTTAGGTGCCAAAGGGCACTTCAGCCGTTCCTACTGGTCGGGGTTTGAACCGGCAACCCTCCGGTTACAAGTCCGAAGCGTTAACCAGTAGAACACGGGTGCCCCAACTTATACTGTTAATATTATGTTTAATAAGAAATATTTATGTTACCAACAAGTCAACCCCTGTGTGTCTATGCCTAACTGTAAACTGAATGAATGGAAGATGAAAAACAGAACCGAAGTAAGTAATAAGCTGGATAGGAAGCCAATGAAGATTAACTAAGAGGAGTTACATGTGTCCTCTTTGGCTGATTATAGCTTTTGTATCATTGTGTCAAATAAATTCTGCTCATTGTGTCAAAACTCACAATCAACACCTAACAATTCATTTCAAGTCAGCATGTGTGTATGCATTGTATAAAACACTGCAATCTTCACTGTTAAGTCCGATGTCGTATGTTGTTTCCGGGCTCAGCAGCTCTTTCATCCAAAAACATTTATTATCCCAGCTACTAATGTTTTCACAACCTGTAAACTTTGTCATCCGGTGACCTCTTAATATAGGGTCAAAAACTGGAATAGCTTTGAGAGTTGAAACTTTCAAGTTTCAAGTTCAACTTTCAAGGAAAACAACAAGTAAAAATCACATTGGCAAATCACTAGCCTGGCGTAGCCAATTCTATTAAAAATGTGTGTCTGGTACCGCACGATTGGAACATGATTATGGGGCTATGGGGCATGTTTCAACCGATACAGGAGGGGGGGGGGGGGATGCTCTGCACACAAAAGCATAAACCTAACCAATAAGATCAACAAAATATGTGAAATCCCAATCGCTGCTTTGTGTTTGTTTTTTAAAGTTATTGCGCTGTCAATACCTTGTACAATAGACGTGGTAGTGAAACCTAAACAACTACATTCTCTAGCGATAGGCTTTTTCAAACAATCTCAACTCAAGCTAGCTCAGTTGGCATGAATGACTAGGCATTGTTGCTCATCAGTCAATCATTGTATGAAACCTGCTCAGACAACTTGATTAGTGCATTGATTAGTGCATTGATTACTCCATTCTGATGCGGGCATAGAGGCTCTCAATGACGTGAGTCCAGACCGAATTTCTTGACCTCAAATGTTATGGTTGGGGTAAATTCAGGCTGGCTTGCAGGCTAGTAAATCTCAAAACACAACAAGAAGTAGGAAAACAAATTAAAAATCACAACGGTAAACCACGAAACACAACAGCAAATAGGGAATCACAATGGTAAGTAAATCACAAAATACTGTAACTGCTAATTAAAAGTCACAATAGCAAAACAAAATGCTTTGTGATTTACCAATGTGTTTTGTTATTTGACATTGTGATTTTTGATTTGACGTTGAGATTTTTGATTTGCTGTTTTGTTTTGTGATTTCCCTTTTTGATTTGCTGCCTTGTATTGTGATTTGCCATTGTGATACTTGATTTGTTGTTGTGTTTACCTATTTGGTGTGGCATTTTGTATTTCAGGGCCACTTTAGTGATTGTGATTGTGCGTACCATAGCATTAATTCCTGCAGGCGCCCCTGGGAGAGCCCATGTACTGGAACTCCAGACTCGACGTCTCATCCTCCTGGAGCCTGTGATGAAGGTGATGGAGGACGTGGTGAAGGTGGCTGGTGAAATTCCAGGGAATCAGATCATCAGGGATGAAGGTGTGATGAGTCTGGTAAAACCCATAGGAGAGAAAAACCAGAGATTGGTAGATGTGTGTGCTTCACATGACAGTTCAGCATGATTTAAATATAAATGACTGCCTTTTTGTGTAATCATGCTTTCCTGGGCATTTTATCAGATTAGCATTCTGTTGTAATTTTTCAATGAGATAACAAAACCTTTTGTTATATAAATACCACAGTGTTGTCTTATTCTGCATGTACTGTATGTGTAATAAAAAATACTTGTAAATGTTTGTTTGTAGTTCTTAACAGGGCTTCTGTCCAAAACAGCTTGCAATGACATCAATAAACATTATATTAACATTAAAATGAACAATGTGACGTTCATACAGCCTAAAAACAAAACAAAACCAAATAAATTGCAATAGACTAAATAGAATTTAATAGAATAAAACAACACCATAAACCTTTACAGTTAGCAGATAGTCTGGTTAATTTAAACACAGTTTAAGTGTTTTTGTAAAAGTCCTTGCAGGAAGCGATTACATCAACGTTTTTTGGTATATCCAGTTTTAAATATTTTTTTCCGAAGAGTTTACAACTTAGTAATAACTAATAATTGTTGCAAACTGGACTACGAACAAAATATTAGTGCATTCCTGGATCTACATCCTTATGAATGCTTCCTGCCAGGACTTTTACAGGCTTTTCCCAAATCACGGAAGAAACGTCGATGCAGCGGTATAGTAGCAGATAATCAGGCAAGTCTTATTTAAATAAACTCCTGGTGCACTTACAAACTTATTAATGCCTCGTTATTGGACTAAAGGTCGTAGTTGTACTACTGCAGAAGTTTCGTACCATTCAGGGCATTATTAGTGGGGTAATTTACGTTGGTTCCATCACGACTGCAGAACGTCATTAGTTTTTGATAGCGCTACTCGACCAGGGTTCGACCAAGGGAAAAAAGGTTCTGGGAGGGTGTTTGGCTCGGGGTCATGGTGCAAAGGACCCTAGGGTGAAATTACTCCGAACCATCGCTTTAATGCAAGTATGACAATAGACTTTCATTACATTAAATATAATGCAAACAATGCAGAAATCAGGAATGCTGATGAAGTAACTGTAGATTAGGGGTGTAACGGTACACAGAAGTCACGGTTCGGTTCATACCTCGGTTCGGACATCACGGTTCGGTACGAGTTCGGTACAATGGAGGGAAAAGCAAAACAAAAATGCAGAAAGCATTTTTTTTTGTACATGTCTCAGGCTGTACCACCTAGTGTCATACAGTCTCTTCCCTGAGCTATCTGCAACAGCCTGAAGTGTGTAAGATGTAGGCTAAACAGTACAATAAGTACCCAAACTCCATCTGTAACTTGTAAACAAAATAAGACAATCAGCTATAAAACTGAAAATAGGCCTACAGCATCTCTTATTTCTGAAAGTGCAAATTACATAGAAAAATGATTTTTAAAAATCCACTTAAGCAAGACCTTCAACATCTGTGTTTAGTTGTATATGGAAGGGTCTACAATTTGCCTCAATATTTTTTTATTGTGTGTAAAGTAATAATCTAGCCTACTAACTGTGAAAATATCACACTATTTTGCCTTTTAAAAAAAAAACGAAATTGCTCCTTTCATTTCATAAACAGACTACAACTAGAAGTCACGTGACTTTGCCCTTTGACGCTAACTCACCGTAGCATGGTTTGTTTATTAGCGTGGTTAGCGTTGTCACTTTATTTTACTGTCTATGCACTTAACACTACCAGCTCCTCATGTGAGAAGTTACAAGTTACCCCAACATAAAGGTAATTACTACACGATTTACATAGCTTTCTGTCATTACGAAATCATTTAATTTAAGCCATAGGTTTTGGCCCTATTTGTATGTGTAACCAAAGGCTGCTGAAGCGCAGGGTAAGTTGTTTTTTCCCCTCGTTTCAGTGATTGGTAGTCTACATCATCTGGGTGATGGCTTCGAATATGTGTAGCATTTTTCCTTCACATACCCAACAACTGCTGAACAACGCCAACACACAGTTTCATCTTATCCACCACTCTTTCGCCTGTACTAACGTTACTGTAACTGAAGTTCTCAAACTTGCGATCTTAAAGAGGCCAGCGGATCCTCTAACTCTTGTGGGTCTAACCTTAGTGCTGCTAATGACTGACGGACTCAACCGACGACCTGACAAAAAAAAACATAGGCGCCAATCAGAGCTTCAGAGCTAAGGCGAGGCTACAGATTAGCGTTAGGTGTCGCTAAAGAACTCCCGTAACTCTCGCTACTTAACAGTGCGCATGACATTAATTAATCCGCACACGAGTTTTATGTATTTTTATACCGTGTATTCTCCGTATAAACCCGCCAAATGCGGGTTAAAATTCATTTTGGCGGGTGATAATAAAAACTTACTAGCCAGTTTGGCCGGTGATGCATGAGGAAATAAATGCATGATACATAAGGCTCTGTTTTCGGTCATATATCCCCGGCAGTACTTCCTACATTTCCCATGAGCACTGTGCCGTATGCTTCGTCGGCTGCACGCAGTTTGCAGTGAAACCAGCGCGAGTGACCATGGAAACGAACGGAGCGTCTACCAGAAAACACAAGGAATTAGAAGAACGAACGGAGCCAGAGCAGGGAGCATAGACTGAAAGAGGAGGGAGTAAAACAGTAAAGTAAAGTAAAAAGTACATAACACATATACATAACACAAATACATAATGCATTACGAAATATTAATGCAATTAACGCATTGTGTTTACCTATTTCCTTTGTGGGGGGCTGATGTCATGTAACGGAGGCCGCAAAATCTGAAGCAGCAAGATCGTTTATTTTATTGTCTATGGAGTTAGCTGAAGATGGAACGTGAGGAGCTTGTAGGCGAACATTTTCAGTTTTAAAAAGGTAGCCTGATCAGTTATCACCACCACCACACGCATCACGCACTGTGCATAGGGCACCAAGAGACAGAAGAGGGACCAACATTTAGCCAATAAACAGTAGCTGTACTGCAAACTGTTTTTCACTCTTGTTAGAGAAAGTAGGCTATACAATGTCAACATGCACCAACAGCATGTTACATAAAGATGATACTTTTCGGCTCCTCTCTATAAAGATCCAACTTGAACATAGGCCCTATGCTACTCCATTTAATTGAGAATGCGTCTGAGTGTGCAGGAGAGGGAGAGAAAACGAGTGGCAGGTTCTAGCTGGCTTGTCATTGTTGATGATAATTGATATCTCCTTTTTATTAAGTTAAGATTAAACTAAATGCGGCAGTGGTTGGTACAGACTGATGGGGGCGAGAATAGGAATGAAGCAGGGGATGATATCGACAGAGAAATAGATAGATAGATCCCAAACATGAAATGAAGTGAAGTGCACTTCTGTGTATATTTTGTGGTATGTATTCATGCCAACAATGTTAATACAATGACCAAATGCATTCAGTGACACTCATCTCATAAACTCATAATTCTCTTATTTTCACCGGAAAAAAAAATGGCTAATAGAAATTCTAATTGGCTAGTAACTTTAGAAAGTTACCAGCCACATTGGCTGGTGATCAAAAAAGTTAATTTAGAACCCTGTTTAGTATCCATTAGGCCTACCTTTGACTATCTTGCCGTCAATTAAATTGATGGACAGACATCTTCCACAGTCCAGTGCTCTGTCATCTAAAATGAAAAATAAGACATAGAGACATTAAGTACATATTGTAGTGAGTTAGTGAGTTCCATCCTCTTTTAGATTCCTGTATTGTCTTACAGACACCAGAGCCGTAGCGTTAGCTATACAGATGTACTAAATACATTGTAATTTGCAATGAGCCTAACAGCATGATACAAGAACGAGGTTCAACTGGTAGCAGCTAGCTTCTAGCTATCTCATGTGTTTCAAAAGTCTGTTATAGGACTATTGGCTACTGTTAGCTATCCTAACTTGTTGGCTGGTTTCCCTGTAATTTAACTAAACAGTCTGCTAATGAAGTATTAGTTATTGCACAATTGTTACAAATCATTTGCATCGTATGTTAGGCAACCATTGACTTCTATCAGAGAATATCCGGGCTCTGGTTTGCTTCTATGTCCACTAGCTAGCGACAGTAGTGATGGGATATTCGACACTGAGGCACCGAAGCTTGTATCACTCCCGTGAAGCAAATTGTTTCGACACAGTGTGTTGGAGCCATGGTTGGAGCTTGTATCAAATTGGAATAAGCACGTGACTGGTGACGTCCGAAGCTTCGAACGTCACCGAAGGGTTTTGCTGGATTCGAAAGTTTGCTGCTGCGCTGATACCCAACAGGAGCAACACTGCTGTATTCTCTGTAGCCTACTGCTGTAATTTAACAAAACCTGTGTTACGTGTCTTAGTTACTCAGCAATCATTGTTGCTAAAGAACTTTTTAAAGTTTTGAAGTCAAATTTCAAATATTTTTTGTTATTGCATAAGCCTAATAAAAAATCCTTGTATAGTGACTCACGGGGATTGAACCCACGTCGACAGATTTATCGTCCTCATCACTACCTCTACTCTATCGTAGGCATACGGCAAGAATGGATGTTCATGAACTATTTATTTTTAACAACGGCCTGTTTAGTTCTAAAACACTACCTAAATAATGCCTCTTGGTTATGAGTAGGCTATGACAGTTTATTGGATAAGGCCTACAATTTATTTATTTAAAGTAAATTGATATTGCCACATAGCAGACGGCTGCATTTCTTGCTGCAGTTTGTTAAAACCAACTGAACACACGTACATTTGATTCCCTATCCATCAAATTCGGATAGGAACAAACAAATCACAGCTGCTATCGGATATTTTATAGCTAAAGATGTGCACCCTATCAGTACAGTCGAGGGCGAGGGTTTCAAGAACCTTATGCAAACTTTGGACAAACGGTATGCGTTGCCATCTCGGCACCATTTCAGCAGAGTGGTTCTGCCAAATATGTATGACAAATGTCGAAAAGAAGTTGAGGCAGAAGTGTCTACGGCGGACAACTTCGCAGCGACGACAGATCTTTGGTCAAGTCGCACGATGGAGCCATATTGTAACGTTTAATGCACACGACACCAACGTTGTTCAATTGCAGCTTTATTGGCTCACGAACGAGGGCAGGGACTCAGACCAAGACTAAGACATAGAACACAATGCAAACAGGGCAGGTCAAGCACGCACACACACCACACATACAGGGGAGGACGCAGCCCCCCGAATAAAAAGGATCACACACGAGGGAGAACTAAAAGGGGAACATGTTACAATAAAGACGCTAACTTTACACTTCTAACTTAGGAGAATAACGACATAAACCCCCCGATTGTTCACCCTCGTGTCCCAGCATGCCTTTCGCTGGAGAACGATAACACAGTCTTTATGCGCCGACGCTACATAGCTCCCCCAACAAGCCGTTGCCGTCCTCGGCAACGACCACGAGGTAGCCACATGCTAGCGTCGGCGCGCATCGCCCGCCACTCAGTCCAGTGCGACAGTACCGCCAACTCACATGGGGTGCACGCGCCGCAGGAGCTCACTCAACGGGGCGCCACGCTGCTAGCAATCCAGTTCGGGCGTGCTAGCAGCCACGTGGCCGACCCGCTCGTCACCAGCTCCCTCTCAGCAGCCGCCCTCAGGCTGCACTTTTCGCGGCGTGTCACCACGGCACTCCTCCTCTCCAGACGGGGCCCTAGGTGGCCTTACAACCGTCTACACTGTACCAAGCACCGGGGTTCGAGGGGGGCCAGGTGAAGCTGCGCCAACGCCACTCCGCTCCGTCGAGTCGCCGACCGGGACAGACAGGCACCGACTCCACAGCAACCGGACCGCGCTGAGCTCTCCCGCTGCAGCTACCGTCTTCGGCGTCCCTCCTCGTGTTGCCATCTCGCAGAGCCGTACTGCTCTGTTCCCGGCCCGTTCCACTCCTTCGCGGCCTCGGCGAAGGCACGACCCCCGAGATGGTCGTGCTATCGAACTGCACACAACGAACTTTTTTCAAAAGGCGCCGGCCAACAGGCCAACTAGAACTAGCGCCTAGCACTGCACGGTGCCCCTCACACGCACCCAAGTTAAAACACACCAAAACAGTCACACTCTAGAGGGCCTTTCCGTCGAAGCTGCCCCACCGTCGTGAGTTCGCTGCCCTCAGCGGCTCCGCCAACCGTCCTCGCCGCACTCCCTCGGCTCTGCTCACGCGTCGCGGCTCGCAGCGGAGTCAGCGCCCAGGCCAGCGTTATCTTCTCCGCGAACGCTTCATCAGGCCCCTCTTCCGGCAATAACTTCTCCCATGGCCGCCGGCAGCTCCAGACGATAGCTCCTCTCCTCCGTCGGCAGTAGCGATAGAAGGCCTCGAGCTCTTTAGTAGCCCTTACAAGGGCTCTCTCTGGATCCTCTTGCGTGGGCCTCCACCCAGCGGTGAGATCTCCCGCTCCCAGCTTCTCTCGCTGGGCGGAGGCCATGTTCGAAAGTCGCTTCTGACACCAATGTAACGTTTAATGCACACGACACCAACGTTGTTCAATGGCAGTTTTATTGGCTCACGAACGAGGGCAGGGACTCAGACCAAGACTAAGACATAGAACACAATGCAAACAGGGCAGGTCAAGCACGCACACACACCACACATACAGGGGAGGACGCAGCCCCCCACACAAAAAGGATCACACACGAGGGAGAACTAAAAGGGGAACATGTTACAATAAAGACGCTAACTTTACACTTCTAACTTAGGAGAATAACGACATAAATCCCCCGATTGTTCACCCTCGTGTCCCAGCATGCCTTTCGCTGGAGAACGCTAACACAGTCTTTATGCGCCGACGCTACAATATATTAGCCCAGGGGTGGGCAAACTGCGGCCCGCGGGCCGGATCCGGCCCGCCAAGCACTTTCATCCAAAATAAATGTATGCGTGTGTCGTGGGGGGGGGGGGGGGGGTGCGGGGTGTTGTGCGGCCCGCCGGCCAATTTTCAAAACCCAATGTGGCCCTTGAGCCAAAAAGTTTGCCCACCCCTGTATTAGCCTGACCGTGCACTTCATTGATACCGAATTTACTTTGAGAGTGAGGTGTCTCCAAACGGCGTTCATGCCCGAAGACCATACTGGACGCAACATCGCACATGGACTGAAGGAAGCTCTGCTGGAATGGGGATTAAACGAGGGAAAGCTCGTCTGCATAACCACAGAAAATGCCGCTAACATAAAGTTGGCGGCGGAGGTCAATGGATGGCGGAGGCTCCAATGCTTCGGGCACAGACTGCACCTGGCTATAGGTGAGTAGGCCTATAAACTACAATTAGGCTATTTTTGTGTACAAAAACGATGAGGGTTAGATAAGTGATGATAGTGAACCAAATAATTAAATTTTTATGACAATATCATGCCATAGCCTACTTAATATATTATGTTATATGCCTATAATATAATATTTTATTCATCTCAGCTCAAGCTTAACTCACAATCATTGCTTGGAAACATTACATTGGCTGTGTATCAATGTGTGGCAGAGATGTAGAACAGCCCAGAACTGCATTCATTATCTCTCAGCAAATTATCTATGATGGCAGTTGTCATGTTTTTTTTTTTCATGAAAAGGGATCTGTTTCGAACAGAATGACTTCCCAGGTGAAGTGTAGCCATCCCATTACTAGCCAAATAATAGCATGATTGCTGTTCTGTCATACTATGTGATACTAAATGTTTTTATTTTTATTTCTTAGAGAATTCCATGAAGGATCCCAGGATTGGGCGTGCTATGGGGGTCTGCAAGAGGTTGGTCAGCAGTTTTACCTGTAGCTGGAAAAAAAAGAGGGAACTTGAAGTGGTGCAGAAGCAGTTGAATCTGCCTGAACACTCACTGAAGACAGAACGTCAAACCAGGTGGGGTTCTAGGCAGGCCATGATCGAGAGGATCCTTGAGCAGCAAAAGGCCATTGCCCAGGTGCTCTCTAATGACCGGAAACTAAGACATCTCATCCTCTCCTGGCAAGATGTTGATGTGCTAGAAGCCGTCAATAAGTCACTTAGCCCCCTTGTTGAATTCACGGATGCACTTTCTGGAGAGAAATATGTAAGTGTGTCTTTTGTGAAGCCGACCCTTCACCTCTTCAACAATTCAATCTTGGAAGACCAGGAGGATGACACAGAACTTGCCAAAACCATCAAACACAAGATACTGGAGTATCTCAATGACAAATACAGTGACCAAGCAACACAAGAGCTACTTGACATGGCGTCTGCCCTGGACCCAAGGTTCAAATTAAAATATGTTGATGAAGACCTCCGTGAATCCATTGTAGACCAACTGAAAGTGGAGATGAAGGATTTGATGGCTGACAGTGTCACGGTAATAATAATGATGATGATGATAATAATAATAATAACAGATTAAGTGCAGATTGTAAGCAAATGTTGTGATATTAACACCACAACTGTTTCCCATTTTCTTTTTTTGCTTCTAGGAAGCCCCTCTTGAAACAGCAGCTAGGCCTGCTGATACAGAGGATGATGGTGCTTGCAAGAAGAGGAAGAAGGGCCTGGGCAGCTTCTTCAAGGTCGCCACAGACAAGGCTGCAGGAACTCCTCCACAACAGGACCAAGCCATTGCTCTTGAGATCCAGTCTTACTTCCAGACGGACACACTAGATCCTGAGGAGGACCCTCTGACGTGGTGGAGGGATACCCAAATGATGTACCCACGTCTTTCAAAATTGGCCAGGAAATATTTGTGTATTCCCGCCACAAGTTCCTCCTCAGAGCGAGTCTTTAGCACTAGTGGAAATATTGTTTCCTGCTTGCGCTCATCTCTGAAGCCTGATCATGTTAACAGGCTGGTGTTTCTGGCAAAAAACCTTTAAATATGTGCCATATTCACCTAAAATGAATCTAAAGTTCAAGACAAGTTTGTTTCGTTTCGAGTTCTGAGTATGATGGGCCAGGCCAGTCCTTCCAGCCTTAATCCATTACTGGATAAATTTACAGAATGCAATATGTTGAGTGTCATTTACAAAAAACGTTACAGTAAACTGCACTAAACTAAATGTGTGCACTAAACAGGAGAAAGTTAATTTAAGTTTATTTAAGTTCTGTCTTATTTGATTTTCTAGTATATTTATTTTATTCATTGGAAGTCTTATAGAAATTACAGAACAGCTGGATACATATTTATTTGTACATTATTTTCAATTTGAAGAACATTTTTTTATTTGAACATTTTGTGTAGTTTAAGAATTTTGAAAACTCAGTTACAGTGAGTTTTTTTGCCGAAATGCCGAATAAATGCATTTTATTTTCAAACTCAAAAAGAATCGTTTGAAGAATCGTGATTTCAATCTTGACCAAAAAAAATCGTGATTCTCATTTTTTCAAAAATCGAGCAGCCCTAAATACAACAACAAAGAGGAAAGAGAGAGAGAGATGGAAAAAATACAAAGTAAAAAGTGGTTGTGGTTGGTTGCACACCCTAATCAAGGAAGTCTCTTTGAAATAAGTTATAAAATAGTTCCAGCATTGGAAAAAAATATCCTCTGAGAGTGAATGTCACCTTCTAATTTTAAGAGGAAGATTCAGCCACAAGGACACAGAGGGGGACTGAGAGGATTTCCAGAAAATAGGATTGCCTTGCCAGCAGAGTAGCAAAGGCAACAACATCTGCCTGTCTTCGATTAAGAAGCTGTGGGACTTGTGTAATACCAAAAATTGTTGGTAGAGGGCATGCTTCTACAGTAATTGGACTTGCAGAATGTCTGAAATTATATAGAAGACAGAAATTCCAAAAATGTTCAAGTTTGGGAGAGTCATGTTTTGTTTTCCCTGTTTAGTGTTTTCCTTTATGTCTGCTCCTCTTGAGTCTTCCGGTTTGCTTTGTTTACTTCATGTGTCCTGTGCCATGTGCTCCTTAGTTTGTTTTGCCATGTGTTTAGTTTTGCCTGTTCCCCATGTGCTTTGTGTTTACCTGCCTGTCACCTGTCTTTGTCTCCACCCCATCTCCTTATTTGGTCTGTGCTTCCTGTCTTGTTAGTTTTCCCTCCGTTTCTGTTTCCACACCTGTTCCCCATTATTGTCTTGTTGGTCTCGTCCAGTCCTCTGTCTTTCTGTTAATTAGTCTGTTAGTTTAATTATGGTTTCCATCTGTCTCTTGTTTTACCTTGATCATTGTCCACCTGTGCCCTGTTACCCCTGTGTATGTAAACCCTCTGTCTCCTCTCAGTCTTTATTGGTTATTAGTCATTATGTGTTGTGTTACACACGGTTAGTTCAGTTCTTAATAAAGATTCTTGTAATTCTAAGATTACCTTGCCTTGCCGTACTTTGCCGAGCATTTGGGTCAAGCTCTCCCCATGCAACCGTGACAATAAGATTAGCATTGGTGCAGCAGAGATTTCCTCTAGGAGTCCCCCACCCCCTACCCCCATATAAAAGAGATGATTGCCAGGGGCCGTATTCACAAAGCCTTTTATCCTACCACTAGGAGTACTCCTAAATCGCACTGAAAGATTTTAGCTAGGAGTTCTCTCTTAAAAGTTATTCACAAAGCCTTTCAGACCTACTCTTAGTAAGGAAAAATGACAACTCCTAAACTAAGAGTGAGACCCCGTTTACACGAGCATGTGTATTTTTATAAACGAAGACATTTCCCTACGTTTGAGCCTTTCATTTAGACGCAAACGGAGAATTCGCCCCGTAAAACGGTTATCCAAAAAAACTCCGGCCAAAGTGTTTTTTTTGGAAAACTCTGTTTATGCGTTTGGTTCTAAACTGTGGTAAACGGAGTCAAAGATAATGAATGCGTAGCAAGATGGGTCGTCCTAGTTCATGTCTATGAGGGCAAAGTGGAGTTCAGTCAGAGACGGGCTCTGGTTCAGTTCCCGCCTGCACAGGGGCGTGTCACTGACGTATGACTTACGTTTGAACGCCTCGGTTCCACGCCAGACAAGCCAGAGTACAAAATAAACTTGGTGTACACCTTCATTAATGTTGATTTTCTCCCGACTGGAGGGTCATACTGTCACAACATTCTACTGAAATAGGGAGGAGGGTTTGGAGATCATGATACCGTGTCCGAAATGTGCATCCATTGCTCAGAAAAATAAGGCTTTAACAAATTCTGGGAAATTCTTGGATTCTGCCATAGACCTCAATGTTAAAAAGGGAGCCCGATCACTGCATAAATGTGCGGGGGCGTGTACTGCTACCCTATTTGCATAAATTTCCAGGGACAGGAAATGGCCTCTCATGAAGTATCTTCGTAATCAACCATCTTTGACGGAGTTTTGGGCAGCCAACGTCACAGTATGCGACAGAAGTACACCAAATGTGCGACCAATGTTTACATTTACATGTTCTCACGTGCGACTTTTCAGGGTTCTGATTGGTTAATGTGAGCTTGAGCTTATCGTTAGACTGCCACTGTGGTTTGGTGTGCTCATGACAGCATGTATGTACACGGGTTCGTGTAAACACATTTTAAAAATAAACGGTCTCGTGTAAATGCAGTTTTATTTGCAAACATAGATGGCCAGACATTCGTTTAGGAAAATACCCTGCTTCGTGTAAACGAAGTCTTCGTTGCTATGGATTACTCATGCACGAGTTTGACTGAAGTGACCACCTTGATTGGCTGATGATTGTAACGCGGGAATGATTCCAAACACCTCCCTTACAATGATAAGTGATTCAAGATGATGAATAACTGAATAAAAAGGCCTAGCCTAAATGAATAAAGAGTAAGGCAAAACAAATAGCCTAGTAGCCTAATGAAACATAGGCCTATGGATTGATGCAGTATCTTTGCAACATTATTAAATTAAGCTGTCACCATAGGCTATGCCTACGTTTGCAAAGAGGAGATCATTTTAATTTGATTCACAATGAAACGTTACATTTAATTTACATGTTAACGATGAGTAGTTTTGGTTGTTGTTGGTGGCGTTATTGCATCCCTTTTATGAATGCAAAATTGTTCCCTCGCGATTGGAAGTTCCTGTTGCCGCATAGACGACGCATTTCAAAACATCGCAACGTGAAATGCCACAAAAAGCTGTTCGTGAATAGGTCTTAGTGAGTTAGGAGTCCTCTCGACTTCTTTTAAGCTGTCCCAGACTTAGGTGCTACTTTTAGGTCTAAAATGCTTCGTGAATTACTTTTAGTGAAAAAAATGAGGAGTCCTAAAGTTAGGAGTGACACGCCCATTATTTTTAGGAGTTGCTCCTAAATTCGCCACTTAGGAGCTACTTTTAGCCTTAAAATTCTTTGTGAATACGGCCCCTGATCAATAAATTTAAAGTATGATTTAGGTAAAAATAATATTGAAATGACTAGAATTTTTTGGCCATATATTCATTTTGCCTTCTGACCTGTGTGTGTGTGTGTGTTTTACAGTGTTTTCTTTGAACAGGTTCTTTACACTAAAACACACACTAACTTAACCCAGCTGTATTAAGAAAACAGTATATTTCCTGTCATGTTGATGCCGCTGAAATAATCTGTATTATTAGTGATGTTAACTAACTGATGTAATGTTAGTGGACTGGGACAGAACAGAGTTAGTATTATTTCGCCCGTGCTTTTATACAAAGTGACTTTCCAAGACTACACTCTGGAAAAAAAAAATTGTTGAAAACAACACAACTTGTGTTGTTGTCACATACGCAAACTGAGATGCCTCCCTGGATCAGTGGATCAAGGTCTCATTTCATCGTTTTTTCATTAATTTTGCCGTGGTCTCTAGTATTAATGAATGCCCTGTGAGCCGGTTTTGGTGAAAAAAATGCTCTCCTGCGTCTATTTCATGCTGTTCTAGCTTGGTGGGGAAGGTGGGAAGGGAGGAACGACAGGATTTTGCCTCTTACTCATGAATATTCATGACATGTTAATGACCTCGCCTCTGATTGGCTAACAGTACTGTGACACTCCCTCCAGTGTGTCCTCATCCGATTCTGCCTGTGCTGTGCTCCATATTCAACTTTTCGGTGCTACTGTTGAAGTCGGTCTACTGTTTTTTTTTTTTTTTTGCTAGGTGGTCCGTGATATTTTTTTGTTTAAATTATTATTGTTTAAGTGGTCCTTGGTCTGAAAATGTTTCAGAAACACTGACAAACAGTAATATTGCAGTCTATTAAAATAATGCAAACACAAAACAAGAACATCCAAACTATGTACAGAATTAACAATGTCTTCTTTTTGCCAGACGATGCAGACATCTGGCCTACAGATCCTTTGTAAGATGGTGCTGGGATTATTTAGGGAAAAAGGTCTGAGTTGTTAGCCTGGTAAACCAGACCCTGGAATCTTTCAGATTAAGGGTCTGGCCACGAGTAATGAAAATGGCCCAATTCGAGGGGCGGCACCAAGCATGCATTTGAAACTCTTACTGCACGCAGTTGGATAACGCTACGACCAATCACAACAATTCACGGTGTGACGTATCCAGTTCTTGCAAAGGAACGATTTGAGGGCGATTTTCTGCTCCTCTTTTAGTTGAAAAGTCAAATCTAAATCCTTTATTGTAGCGGCCAAAGCCGTTTCAAACAACTGGTGTTCATCGGTAGCTATCTTGCAATGTTTTCTAGATGATTCCGGACGTCGCAGCACCGTCGTCATCAGTGCAGCTCGCCTTTGTCCCGCCTACACCGATTTGATTGGTCCCTCTCGCTTGAGAGGTAGAAGAAATTTGGATCATTGCTCGTGGCCAGAGTATCTTGCGGGCACAATTCAAATTGTGCTCTCGCGAGAACTCTGGATTTCCAGGGTACTGAGTTGTTGTTTCGGCTTGTGTTGTCCTGGGGATCCGAAGGGACAACACACAAAACACATTCGTTGGCTGTGATGATTCTATTACATTGCTCATTGATTGCGCTGGGTCATAGGTGGAGCCATCAGGTGTTATTGTGGAGATGTCACTTTCATCCTCCTCCTCTTGATCAACCCGAGGTCTTCTGGCCTTGGATGAACAGGCTTGATGGGAGTAGAGGTAGCAGGCCCCCATGCCCATGGTGTATCCGAAGTGCTTGTATCAATACTCATACTTTTCATTAAGTATTCTGTTTGGGTACCTAAAGTAAATGTGTATTATTGTCAAGTTACAAGATACTAATAGTACACAGGACATTCACTATCTCACACAAAACTGTACTGGCACAATGGAAACAAAAATATTTTAGTGACTGTGGTAATATGGGGCGCCAAATGTTACATGCCTTATTTTGTGGACAGAATGACTTTCGTGTGACGAAATACATATATTCATTACGAAACCATGTTAAACCGTAATGCCTTTTGTCCACGGAATGCACAAATTGGTTTGCATTGTGTCCACAAAACACTGAAGAGAGCACATCATTTCGTGGACGAAATTGACTGGTGGCCTTTTCCTTTCGTGGACATAATGCTGAATGCAGTATTCATTGTCGTAGACAAAATGTTTGGTCAAGTAATTCTGTCTACGTAAATACGGAATGCACCTACACGCATCATTATGTGCATCCTATTTCAATTTCGTCCACAGAAGTATTGTTTTGTGTTACAGAAGGCATTCCGTCCATGCAATGGTTCGGAGTAATTTCATCCTAGGGTCCTTTGCACAATGACCCCGAGCCAAACACCCTCCCAGAACCTGTTTTCCCTTGGTCGAACCCTGGTCGAGTAGCGCTGTCAGAAACGAATGACGTTCTGCAGTCGTGATGGAACCAACTTTTATCTCGTAAATTACCCCACTAATAATGCCCTGAATGGTACGAAACTTCTGCAGTAGTACAACTATGACCTTTAGTCCAATAACGAGGCATTAGAAAGTTTGTAGGTGCATAGAGGGTCTATACGTACATAAACTGTCTGAACATTTCCTAAGTTTACTGAAGCGAGAAGAGGAATGTAGTCTAAAAGCAATCTGTCTGCATTTGGCTCAGGCTTATGTAACCCAGCTCTGGCTGAGGACTATCTGTGGGTGATTGAACCGGAGAGGCTAAGATGTTATTATTTTCTAAAACAGGGCCTCTGCAAACCTCCCCTCTGCCTTTTACCCATTCACATGTGCACTCACCTCAACTTTGCTGTGTCCTTGCCAATGCCACTATGTAAGAGTTGTTCACAGATATAAATCTTGCCCAAGATCTTGTGTTATTTCCATTAATTTTATATTAATCTAGCTGTTTTACCTTTGCCATTAATATTTCTTTTGCAATGAGTGAAATTAGTATTTTGAACCTTGAAAAAATCACTATGGCTGCCTATGATGGCCTTATGAGAGAACTAATGGCGTGAGGTTGCATTTTGAACCTGAGTTTCTCACTCTCATGAAATCATCATACAACATGAACAAAGCAAATTAGGCTGCCCACAATTCTGTCATGTTAATGACTGAATGCAGTGAAATCATCAACGTAACATCTGAATACTTGTAACACCTCACAGTCTGTTGTACATAAAGTCTATATATCTGTGTGTGTGTGTGTGTGTGTGTTTCTCACCTCCAGTGAAAACCTGCAGTGTAGCGACCATGTTCATAGGAATAATATTTTCCCCCATTCAGCTTGCACCACCAAATGAAAACAACAACGGTAATGTTCCTCTGCAGTACTGAACTAATAAGTTCATTTACAGAGGGGGTCTGGGCTTCACACTCAACTGAGCACGAGAGATAAATAAAATGTGTGTGTGTGTGTGAGAGACAGAGAGAGAGAGCGAGAGAGAGAGAGAGAAATGATTCCAGTAAAGGGCAATATGGGATTTAAAAAGGCATTTAGTCCAGAGGGCAGTGCTGTCTGTGTAATGTTAAGAGGTTGCACACTTTTGGGACTACAGAGATGAAGTGATTCAGGGTGCATACAGTACAGTGACTTGCACACCCAGACAGAAGACAGGCTGTGAGTATTGTGTCTGTGCTCTGGGCCACAGTGAGCCTCTGTCTGGCTGCTTAAACTGCAGGTGCACATGAGGAGCATATGGCCATGGTATGGCTATGAAGGAGGGTGATGCCCAGAAACTCTGACATCAGTATCTCTAGTAGCTTACTTCATCATCAAATCTGCCTGTATACATCTATGTTTTTCTGACTCACTCTCTCTTTCTTTCTCTCTCTCTCTCTCTCAATTCAATTCAATTCAAATATGCTTTATTGGCACGACAAATCGTGTTTACAGGAATAATAATAATTACAAAAGAGTAACATTACAAACATTTACACTTCAAAGAGTAACATTACAAACATTTACACTTCATCAATACACTGTGTGTGTGTGTGTGTGTGTGCGTGTGCGTGTGTGTGTGAGCGCATTGCTCAGTGGTCACTCCTCCTCTTTCTGTCACAGTTGTGTATGTAGTGTGCAGCTAGTATTGCACAATCTTCCTCTTCTCCTAGTAAATATCTAATTTTCTTGTGATCTTCGATCTCAAAGAATTTTGGATATATAGATTGACATTTTGGATAGAATTTGGAGCGTATTTCTTTGTAGTTTGGGCAGCTAGTGAGGAAGTGTAATTCTGACTCAATTTCTTTTTTGTCACAGTTCACACAAAGTCTGTTTTCTTTAGGCATCCAGGTTTGCCTGCGTCTGCCTGTTTCTATTGCCAGGCTGTGGTTGCTAGTATCTAGACATTGTTTTTCTCAAGTTGGTGCCTCTTACAATTGCCAAGTATTTTGCTAATTGGCATTCCCTGTTAAGAGTCAAATAACTTTGTAGTTTACTTTGTTTTTCTGTTGTTTTTGTCCAGTATGTGAGATATTTTTCTTTCTGGGTGTTGATCATTTGGTTGGTATTTATTCTTTCAAGAGGGGTGCCAGTGTCCTGAGGCTGAATAGTGATGTTAGTTCTATTAGTTGTTTCTTGCTGGAGCCTATGGACCAACTGGATGAGGGGACTCTTTTCTGTGTTCAATTCTTGGCTCTTTAAGGCTTTGAAGTGATAGGATGTGGGGTCGCTTGTTTTTAAATGCTGTCAGAATTTGATGCCTCTCTTTTCAATTTTTAGAAGAAGGGGGAACTGGCCGAGTTCTGCCCTGCATGCATTAGTTGGTGTTTGTTTCTGCATTTTTAGAATGTTCCTGCAGAATTCTGTATTGATTGGTTTTGATTCATATGTTTGTCAATTACGGTTTGTAATGTGAAGATATGATCTGATGTTCTATAATTTGGTAAGAATCCAATTTGGCTTTTGCTTAGGACGCTGTGCTTGATAAGGAAGTTCATGATTATTTTGTTCATGATGCTGCAGAAAACCTTCCCCAGATTACTGCTTACACAGATGCCTCGATAATTATTTGGGTCTAGTTTGTCTCCACTTATAAATATGGGCGTTATGAGTCCTTTATTCCAAACGTCAGGGAAATAACCAACACTAAGAATAAAATTGAAGAGTTTTAATATCGCCATTTTGAGTCTGTGATCAGCATGTTTTAGCATTTCATTAAGAATTCCATCTGGTCCACTCGCTTTTTTGGTTTTAGGGTGTGCAGTCTGTCTCTCTCTCTCTCTCTCTCTCTCTCTCTCTCTCTCTCTCTCTCTGTCTACCTCGTCTCTTCAGGGCTGTTATACTGCCCTGGCCAGTGTTTGGCTGTGGGCAAAATGTGTTGCGTTCCCATAATGAATTATGCAAAGCTGTGATTCATCAAGGCGGAATGGGGGCAGGGTTAGCGTGATCCAGTTAAGGTAACCTTTGGCCAGAAGAAAAAACAATAGCTGCATGTAGCATATTCCTGAAGAGAGGCAAAATAAGGTCATTTGATTAAGGGTATAATTGCAGTACTAAAGTATAAATCTGTACTGCCAGAAGACAGTGGATTTGTCCAATATACCAACAAACTAATTCGCATGTCACTGGGTAATTCACTGCCTCTGCTTCTGTAGACTGTCATAAGCGTTGGCTGTAATTGCTGCACATCTCAAAGTCTATCGCGATGGTTAATTAATGTCTGTGATTTAGCACTAGTGGGAGTTGATGAGTGGGAGTTGACCTAAAGGTGTATTTTTAGACTAACAAATGGACTGTGTTGAAGCCATGTGGCAGAGGCTGACCAAAACAGTTCCCAGTCTCCCCAGCATATCTTGAGTCAGAGTTTCTTGGTTCTTAATAGTCAACAGGTAGTTAACAGGTATTCCCTTGAAGTCCCTCCCTCTGCATGCTTAGAGCATTACGTGAGCTTGACGTGAGCAAATGATTGACAGGAAAATCATCTCCTGGTGGCTGTTGTCGCGGCTGGCACTACATACCCTGAGGCAAATAGAACATACTGTTTTTTTTACACATTTACCTCTGTCAGGGCGTAGCATTTTCAATGCAGCTTGTCCGTCAATACTATTGATCATCTTACTCACAAAAAACATGGTCAAAAGGAAATTTGGGCCATGGATGAACCCATAACATTGTTACTGTTGTGTGATATGGCATTCACGCCTGGTTTGCCCTCTAGTGTTGAAAGCAAGGATGTGCATTTATTTGCTGTCAGTCGCACCCAAAATGAATGTCATTGGAGTTCATGATATATATTTTGCTATTCAGGCTTATAATATGGAGAATGAAGTCCCTGACACTGCCAATGCGTACCTGGGAGGCTTAATATTACACTATGTAACATTGTTGATCGGGTAGCATCATGACCCTTTTAGTCATTTTTTGACTAACTGGGTACCATCTTAACGTTACTTTAAATGGTGTTGAACATTGAGGCCAAGGGGCGTAGATATAAATTCTTCCATTGTGTTCCTTTAAGTAAGCATCTTCATATCCGGCTGAATTTTCTAGAGGTAATTTACATCTGGTGATGTACATCATTATTGGACAGTGTTTATGTCAATAGTAAAAGCCAGCTACACACTGATGTATGTAGGTTGCCTGATTATGCCATTTTTGTCTACAATGTATGTTTAAAGAGCTCCCCCACTCTCTAGGTGGTGTAGCAGAATGATATCACCAGAGCCATGTCGGCAGTTCTGCAGCAAGTGCCCTTCTAGTCTAAATTATATGTAAATAGGAGGACAACGTGAAATAACGTATAATCTGTTCTGATTTAGCCTTTTCTGATATAGCCTATCTTTTTTTATGCCCAAATGTGTATCTATTAATCTACCCATTGGTAAGCACTAACACTATGTCAACAAGGTTCAACTGGATTGGAAGGTCGATCAAAACAGATTTTTATGCTTAGCTTCATATTCATTTCAGAATATTCTTTTTTTGCAGTCATTCCAAACAGTTTACAGACAGCAGCAGAGTGGGCTGAGTGTCCCTGTCACTTATGCAAGTTGATGGACATTTCCCAAAAGCGTCTGGCACCGTAGACGGCATCTGTCACACAGAGTCCAGAATCAACATGCTGGTCACTCCATCCAAGAGAATGTGTGTGTGTGTGTGTGTCTGTGTGTGTTTGGGGGGGGGGGCATTGATGTCAATGATCAAGGACAGTTTTGTGTCCTCTGGCTAAATTCCTGCTATACATGTCAGCACATACATGTAGAGGAAGACTCCCTACTGTTCCCCTGCACCTGCTTTATTCATCCCTCGACATGGAACAGAGAACGCGTCCAGCTGCTTAGGTCAACCGTCACTCTAAGGATATCAGATTTATTGCTTTGTCACAGAATATAATCTAGCCTCACCTCTGCTTATATGAGAATCTTTTATAGCCTATGTATTTTTAGTCTATTATTGAAATAATATGATAGCCATCATCAATTCAGGCAGGAAATGCAAGGACTCATATGCAGGCTATGAAAAGTGCTTTTTCACTGACACATTGTGAGCAGTGTTATTTCTCCTGGGTGCTGGGAGTGTTCGAATCTGCTAGTTCAGCTTTGTGCTGCTCGCTGTAGTTGTGGTTTAATTTACTGGGGATCAGGCTTTCATTCGGAAAATGTGTCCTGGGATCAGCCCTAACTTTGAGATGACAATTCTCTGTTTTCTGAGAGAAACCCATTTGCTCTTTTTCTTTCTTTCTTTCCTTTCTTTCTCTCTACACACTCACAGTAATGCTGTGCTATAGGGCAGTGTCAGCATTTTCGTAGATAGGCGATAAATAACCACACATGCGAACACACACGCACCCCTTTAGTAAGTATAAGTGAAACACACTCAGCACACAGTGAACACAAAGTGAGGTGTAGCACACACTAATCCCGGTGCAGTGAGCTGCCTGCCACAACAGCGGCGCTCAGGGAGCAGTGAGGGGTTAGGTGCCTTGCTCAAGGGCACTTCAGCCGTTCCTACTGGTCGGGGTTCAAAGCGCTAACCAGTAGGCCACGACAGTCTGGTGTTGTAAAAGGCTGCCTTTTACAACACAACCAAGCAGTAGAATGCAAGCAAAAGAAGTTTACCATAATTTATTTGAGTTAACCACTTTTCCAGAGGGATGATTCCTCCTTTATTGGTAAAAATGCAGTGTGGCGGAGAAATCACAAAGGCATCATAACTGTTACTTAATAGCATGTGGAACATGTACAATATGTGCAAGCATGTGTGGTGCTTTTAGCTACAGAGCAACAACCACGTCTCAGTGTCACAAAACAAGCAGACACGCATTCAGTACACACAGTGCATATCCAACCACTGCAATACTCTTACTTCCTCATCGTACTTCCCCCCTGACAGGGTTTACCATTGTACTGCATTAATAATATAGTAGTTTTATAGGTTTATCCAATTGGCCAAACACTAGAGAAAATGCATACATTCATCATGTGCCCAGTAGGCAAGAAAGCCATTGTCATTGTACCGGCTGCTCCAGGAAAGGGAAGTCAAGCGCACAATAGCTCCTCATATCCAAGATAAATGAGGTGAGAATCCGATTATGGTCAGAACATCTTAAATGCTTCATAGAACATTACAAGGATTCATATGCAGATATTTCAGTTGCTGAGAGATTGAATTTGGTAACCCCAAAATGAGGGAACATTAGATTTCCGTCTGCCTTTTCTCTTTCAGGGTTGAACTGTTTAACATAATCATTAGTCTTAGGTGCATCAAAGTCTGTAAAATACTGCATGAGCATTGCAGTGCAAAGGAAATACTCCTTCTCTTACATTGGTTATCTCACTCTCTCTTTCTCTCTCTCTCTCTCTCTCTCTCTCTCTCTCTCTCTCTCTCACATACACACAAACACACACAGCACAACACATGCATACACATACCAAGACCAGTTTCCAGTTTGGCGTACGCCTACCCAGGCCTAATATGGTGTGAATGTCTTACTGCATCCCACATTGTGGGCCAGTTCACATTAAAGCTGCAGTTGGCTAGATTTTTTTGATCATGTTCACTGAAACCGACACTATGTTCCGACAGAACATCATAAATCAGCCGGTTTTAAAAAAAAAAACCTGCACTTCTACCTCCACCTAGAGCCTGTTATTTGTTTTGCAAAAATCCACAGCTCCCGGTTCTTCTGGTCCAATCAGAGCAGGGCTGTGTGAGATCTGACTGTCAATCACAGTCTGGTGCAGTCTCTAGTGCACAAACTCGATGAGAGGGTGCTAGGTGGTAGTGGGGGAGGGGCATGAGAGTTGTAAACATTTAAAATGTAAAAGTCCTCTCAATCTGTTAGGCTTGCCAACTGCAGCTTTAACTGTGTACATAAATAGCCTACCTTCTACCTAGCCTGCCGCATTCATTTGTGTCTTTCTTTTCTGTTGTCCCAGATAGTAATGTCACAACACCTGTGCTCTTTCTGTGTTCCAGAACCAGTGGCTAACACATAGCACACAGCCCTCAGCCATCATGTGCTACTGCATAGATCTTGCTGATTTATTGATGCCATATGAAATGCTTTAGTCATGACGCCTGTTATGGAGGCCATGTCCATAGGTGAGTAGGTACTTTCACTGCCTTTCCAAGGAGCCTGGCTGGATGATGATACTATCATAACGCCTGGGTATTAGCCTGAGGTCATAGTTCATGGCCAGCTAGATTGGCTGTTCTCTCCATTGACCACAACCGGGCCCAAAGTGGGATGATAATTTAATGTGACCTAGTATGTGTCCATGTGTGAAGGGCACCAGTAGCAGGCGAAGGACTATGTGAGGGACAAACAGTTGACCTAACATAAGGCATATGAATACTGTAAAGTAGAACAGTTTCTACTTCTTGGAACAATACCATAGGGTTAATATACTGAATAATGAACAGAGTCACGAGTCTTGAAATGAACTTGAAAGGAAAAATGTCCATCAGCCTCTATTCTGGATCTGTCCAAACATTCACTAATATTAAAACTATTCGCTAACTAATACATTCTTGTATTATAAGATATTGATATGCTCTAGTTTACACCTAATACAAATGCCAGGAATAGTTCCTGTTTACAGTGAATACAGTGCTTGTTGAAAGATGTCCACTCAAAACATGCAGTTATGTAAAACATAAAAAAATATCTTAATAGGCTCAAAATATCCTCTCCTCTTCAGCCACCCACACAGAACAGAAATACATCCCAAATCCATTATGATCAAAAGTATCAGTGTTTGTGGTTTAAGCATGGCATCTTGCCACATGACGATACAATGTTGAAGAGCTGAGTTTTAATTAATCTCACTAATCAGCTTCTAGTGATTGAATAACTCATGGGCTGGAAGAAATAGATGAGAATTTTAACAGTCTTGTATATCCCCACGCTAAGGTGGCCTTTAAATTGAATTCCATCGGCCTGCATATAAGCATTTGTTTCTGCGTGGTGAAAAGATATAGGCACAGCATATGGAATTAAGAGCTCTGAGGTCCTACACGAATAGCCAAAAACAGTAAAGCTACAGCATTGTCATCATTGTCTCTTCAACTTCACAACACCAGCTGACTCGTGTTGGCAGTAATGTGTGTTTACGGGACTCTCATTGGTCCAGTGTGGTGTCGTGCACCGTTGCAGGATGCGATCGAACAAGGGGAACAAGTGTCAAGGAGTAGAAGAGAGAGAAAAAAGGAGTGGAGAGGTGGAGAGAGCAACAAAGCAGCATCCTGAAGCTAGTCTGTGAGAGGGCAGGAGAGAGAGACAGAGAGACGTGCCTGAGAGAGAGAGAGACGTGCCTGAGAGAGAGAGAGAGAGAGAGAGAGAGAGAGAGAGAGAGAGAGAGAGACGTGCCTGAGAGAGAGAGAGAGAGAGAGAGAGAGAGAGAGAGAGAGAGAGAGAGAGAGAGAGAGACGTGCCTGAGAGAGAGAGAGACGTCGCTGAGAGAGAGAGAGACAGAGAGAGAGAGACGTGCCTGAGAGAGAGAGAGAGAGAGAGACATAGAGACGTGCCTGAGAGAGAGAGAGAGACGTGCCTGAGAGAGAGAGAGAGAGAGACATAGAGACGTGCCTGAGAGAGAGAGAGAGACGTGCCTGAGAGAGAGAGAGAGAGAGAGAGACATAGAAACGTGTCTGAGAGAGAGAGAGAGACAGAGAGAGAGAGAGAGAGAGAGAAACACTGCTGCATGAGAGTGAGAGAGGCAGAGAGTGAGAGAGTAAGAGAAGCAAAGCACTGCTGCTGGAGTCTGGGTCTGGGTACTGCAGAGATCTGACTCCAGCCGAACACAAGAAGGCAGAGAGGCGAGAGAGGAAAGAGCAGAGAGTCACACAGTCATACACACACACACACACACACAGCAGCAAGAGGAGCAGCAGAGGAGTCGTCTGCACACCTACCGCACGCAGCCTTCACCCAGCCTTCACATTGAAAGAGGCCATTAGGACAACAACACCCTGAGGAGACGAGAGGAGACGGAGAGGGAGGGAGAGAGCGAGCGCAAGCCAAGAAAGAAGGGAAGAGAAGAGGAGCAGGGGAGAGCAAACACTCGCCGTCTCAATGGACACAGAGAACTTTCATAGAGTGGTGCTCGGGGCGCCATGCGGCATTGGCGGTCTTCACCTTTTTGCTTCAATAATTCATCTCACCTCGCAAACCAACTTTTCCTTTTAGAAGTTTGAGACTGTCTCTGGGAACAGCGTTGGGCTGTGTGGAATAGAGTGGCTGTCAGCTTGGCCAGTTTTAAGACACGGAAGAGGCAGTACAGACTGTGTGAGTGTGTATGCAGGGACACACATCTGTGCCAATGTTTGAGTGTCTGTGTGAGTGAGTGTGATCTTGCATGTGTGAATTTGCGTTTGTATGTATAGTTCTGATTATGATCAAGTGCAGTCTGGCAAGTGATGAATGTAAACCTAGGTCTAAGGCATGACATTTCACAGCCTTTTAAAAAAATGACCACTTGTCTCTGAAGAACATGGCATCCTTTTTAGAGAGAAGTTATATCTCTCCATCGCCAGAACTGTTCTGCTCTCTCCCTTTCTGCGGCAGAAGTCATCACTAAAGAAATTCTCTTCATCGGACAAATCTTTCAGCTTCCAGAACTCTGCTGCCTGACGCAACAGAAAACTCTTCATAAGGGACTCATCAACTTCCCGCTGGCACCTGCACCCACCGTGAAAAAGGGTGCTATTTTTGTGACGGCCTGACCCACTGTCCTTAAATCAGGATGGCAGGGTGTACCAGCCGCTGTCGTCAGGGGGTGCTCAAGTTCATGCAGTCTCTCCGGAGACTCGTTTTTGGGACGCTCAGCAAAGGTAGGCGGCTCTAGTATTCCTTTTTAACCCCCAATGTCTTACCTGTGCACCTGTGTGTCTTGCTTTGGTCCTCAGGGAGAAGCTACTAAGAAATTTTACAAATCTTACTTTAACAGAAGGTTTGTGTGTGTGTTAGTGCATGTGCGTGTGCGTGTGCGTGTGTGTGTGTGTGTGAGTGAATGTCTGTGTATGCAACAGATCTGAGGTAGGCTTAGGGTTAGGGCTGGTATGTGTATGTTTGGCAGTGTGTGTATGTGGGTGTGGGTGTGAGTGTGTGTGCGTGTGTGAGTGTCTGTGTGTGCAACGGATCTGAGGTGTGTTCTGCCCCAGTGGTCAGCTCCCCTGGTCTCAGCACAGCTGATGTCCACTAAGGGAGTGGGAGGACCGCACACAGACTGGTGTGACATTCAAGGTACAACATAAAATCCCGTTGATTCGATTTTTTTTTTTTTGGTGGGGGGGGGGGGGTCTTTGGGAGCAATCTAGGAATAACCTGGTAACCAAGTAATAGACAGTCCCACCTTTCTATTTTCCCAAAAAGGAAAAAGGACTAGATATATAGATAGAGGAATAGATAGATAGATAGATAGATAGATAGATAGATAGATAGATGGATAGATAGATATAGATAGATATACTTTATTGCCACACAATTAGTAGTCATCTGGTCTCACAATACAGCACAAGTACACAGGTGTGACAATTATCCAATAAATTCATAGATCATGTATGCAATTTATTAGGCCTATTTATATACGCAACAGTAGATTAGGCCTATTTATATACGCAATAACAGTAGATTAGGCCTATTTATATACGCAATAACAGTAGATTTGCATGATGTTTTATGATTTGTGTTGTCTTTTTAATACTTGCTTTGTAATACACTAACTAGGCATGTTTTTATTGTTGTGCACCTGCAGTCTTACTGTTTCTTCTCTTTGCTACACCTACCCTCCAAGCTTCCCTCTCCCCCTCTCTCTCCCTCTCCCCCTCTCTCTCCCTCTCTCCTTCTCTCCCCCTATCTCCCCCTCTCTCTCCTTCTCTCCCCCTCTCTCCCTCTCCCCCCCTCTCTCCACCTCTCTCCTCTTACCTCCCCCCTCTCCTCCTCTCTCCCTCTCCCCCTCTCTCTCTCCCTCTCTTCCTCTCTCTCCCTCTCCTCTCTCTCTCCTTCTCTTCCCCTCTCCACCTCTCTCCTCTTACCTCCCCCTCTCTCCCTTTCCCCCTCTCTCTCCTTCTCTCCCCCTCTCTCCACCTCTCTCCTCTTACCTCCCCCCTCTCTCCCTCTTACCTCCCCCCTCTCCTCCTCTCTCTCCTTCTCTCCCCCTCTCTCCTCTTACCTCCTCCCTCTATCCCTCTCCCCCTCTTACCTCCCCCCTCTCCTCCTCTCTCTCCTTCTCTCCCCCTCTCTCCACCTCTCTCCTCTTACCTCCCCCCTCTCTCCCTCTCCTCCTCTCTCTCCTTCCCCCTTCACCTCTGACTGACTTCTCTCACTTTTATCTTGCTTCATCTCACAGACACTGGGCTGCTATCGCAGCATCAGCAGAAAAGCACTGCATGGTGTGTCACCATGCTGATATGGCCTGTGGGTGTGGGACGTGTGTGTGTGTGTGAGTTCGAGAGAGAGAGAGAGAGAAAGAGGGGCTCATGGATGAATGGGTGCATGGTGGAGTTTAACAGTATTATTATTGTTGATGAATATGTAATATCTCAGCTAGAGAAAAAAATAACTTAGAATTCACTTCAATCCATCTTAACTGTTAACAAAGGTTTGAGGGATGTAGATATTGGTGATTTTTGGTCCGAGGCCTTATTTTGCCTTTGCAGCAGCATACTGCTTCATCACCCCTTGGGTGTTTGAATGTTTCACTGGACTATGCACTATGACCAGTAGCTTGTGTAATGGACTGGAATACCCAAACGTCTTGCATAGACCCAGGAGTCTGTGCACGTACACATCATGTAAGCTCTCTCTCTCTCTCTCTCTCTCTCTCTCTCTCTCTCTCTCTGCCCTCACTGTGTGTGTAAGTGTGGGTATTTATGTTTGAATGTTTTTTTAAAACTGAGCACAGCTCCATGGAAACGAGTTACTGAGGTTTTCTTGGGTAGATTTACTGGTCTTGGGTTTACTGTTACAGTCTAATTGATGTGTGGTGAAAGCATTGGAGATTTGTGACTGCAGTAGCAGTATTTTTGTACAATGTAAGGGCGTTGCTTGTCTTTCTATTCTTATCGCAGAGATGGATGTGGAACAGAACGTGTTATACGACTAAATTAAATTGTGTACTGCCACATTATGTTTCTTTTGTCATACTTTAAACTCCATATTATTATATTAATGCTCTTGCAAGTCTGTCGTTTAGAGGTTTCACAGTCACTCAGACATATAACCAGACATACAACGGGAAAGCCATTTGAATACAGTATGAATATGCTGTTATATAGTTAGTGTGAAGGAGGTATGGTGAAAGCCATTTGAATACAGTATGAATATGCTGTTATATAGTTAGTGTGAAGGAGGTATGGTGAAAGCCATTTGAATACAGTATGAATATGCTGTTATATAGTTAGTGTGAAGGAGATATGGTGAAAGCCATTTGAATACAGTATGAATATGCTGTTATATAGTTAGTGTGAAGGAGGTATGGTGAAAGGGAAACACTTTGACTTACAGTACAGTATTTGCCCAAATGAGAGATTCACTCTCAACTCCAACCAAAATACCTTTTCTTATCCACTATGAATGAATCAATCTCTCTCTTTCTCTCTCTCTCTCTCTCTCTCTCAGATATTGCCTATTGCTGCAAAAATCCTACTGCCATGATGCTATGAAGTCTTTCAATGACTGTGATGTCTGTGAACACTAAATAGCTTACCTCTTATAGCCTAAAGGGTTTTTTTTACGTAAACGTAAAAAAAACGTAGGGCTGTAGACATGTTTTCAGAAAGCATTTATGTACAGGCTGGCAGTATACCAGTGTTAGCTATGTCTGTGTGGTGACAGAGACCCTTTTCCATCCTGTTTTCTGCTGCAGACAGTTTGCCCTCTGGAGAATAATAGAAAAGCACTTGACATTTTAAAAGAACATGCGCTCGATCAATCTCCCTCCATTTGTGACGATGATGGTGGAAAGGGTTGTGGGATTTGTGGCTAAAACACTTTACCAGCACAAGTATGGAAACTGTATATCCAGGGTGGTATTTTTATCCATTATTGTATAAAAAGGGTGGGCTGTAAAACTTTCCCTTTGTGTTTCTTTGATGCATCATTTCAACCTGCTGTTATTAGCTCTTGAATTTGCAAAGGCAGTAGTTCGTTTAAAAGGCATATGGCAAGCTGCTAAATGTGACGATATGGTCTGAATAGTAATATGATGGTCTTGTTTGTTATACAATTTGCCAAGTTGCCTTAGAACAACAGAAATACACTCAAGACTTCAATACAGATTGACAAGGATATTGCTGACTTTGTCAGGATTGATCCATTTACCAGTCTGTTTACCAAATTGCAATGTATCATATCTAAAGACCTCAGTGTTTCCTCTATGTTGATTTGGTAGTGGCGGCCCCCCACGTTTTAATTTTCTTCCCCCATGGTATCAGAAATGGGGCAGACGTACAATAGTCGCAGTTGCCTTTCAAAATTCATTGTGCAGACCTGTTGTAGATTCTCCAAATATACAGCTCAATCACAACTGAAAATAATGCCTCATTGTGTGTGAATAGAGGTGAATACATATAATTGTTTTAGTTGCAGCGAAGTTTAAGTTGTCGTTTCAGTGGGACAGGGGCGGGGGGGGGGGGGGCGGGGGTAGGTGGTTTGGACAGGCCTGCCCCCACTGCTTAAAAAAATCCTAGAGGAAACACTGGACCTTGTAGAACAGATGCATTTTGAACTGCAACTTGCAGTGTTACTGCTGTTGTTACTGATGTTCTTGTAGGTGGTGCAATTCTTTTATTGTTCTTTTAGCACCAGTTATTGCTCACACGGTGCACTTCAACATGTCACCTGGTTTTTGATGAACTTGAATGGGATGTATCACACAGCAGTACATAATATGACAGCCTCATGGTGTTGCCATCTAAAAAAACAAAAACATTCTTCCCAAATCTCTGTCGGAAAACTATTCCCAGTGTGCAATTTAAAGTGGTTGAGTCCTAGGCGCTGTCTCACTCATAATATGAGTGAGACAGTTTTAAAAAAGAAGAGTTTGCACACTATTTTTCCACACATTCACATGCACTCATCCAGTAGTGGTGATCATCGGGGGTCCAAGCAGTACTGAAGCGTGTCAGTTGCCGTGTGAGAGGCAGAAAGGCAGAGCATGGGGGGGGGGGGCATGTCTGAGTGCATAAACATTACTGCAGGATCAGCACCTCATAATGTTATAGTACTCCCCTGGTTCTTTCAGTCAGCACCTCAGGGTACAATCATCTGTGTGAATGTGTGTGTGTGTGTGTGTGTATGTGTGTGTGTGTGTATGCGTGTGTGTGTGTGTGTGTGTATGCGTGTGTGTGTGTGTATGCGTGTGTGTGTGTATGCGTGTACTGTATGTGTGCATGCATGAGTGAATGAGAAAGATAAATATTGAGACAGAGATGAGATGCAGAAAGGAGAGTGAAAGAGCATATCACTGCTATATATCTTATAGTCTAGTGGCAAAGACACACAAACTCAATCTTTCACTGTGCTGGTATTTCCATGTACGGTAATATATTCTTCATCAAATCCTGACATAATTATGTCATGCCTATTTTCCTCTTCTGGGGCCTAGAGGAACAGAAAAAGAAAAGAAACAAAGAAAACAAAAACAAAAAAAATGCCTATTTGTGCCTCCTCGGCTTCTGGCCTGCACTTGAGGGCACACTCTGAGTTGAATCTGTGGCTTTTGAATGGTGGTAAATCCAAGCTGAATGCACCTACGCCGAGCCCTCTGCTTCTGAACTGGATGCTCTGTCCCTGCAGCTCGAACCAACGCTGAGCTCCTGACAGCGTCCGGCCCACGCCTTTTGTCCCTCCCTGCCCACCGTCCTGGCTCCAGCACCGCTGACTCCTGTCAGAGCTCCAAACGCCCAGGCCCCTCTGTGCTCTCTCAGGCTGACTGCAGGCACAAGCTGCATGCCCTGGGGCACAGCCATCTTCAGAGCTGTGGAGGCAGAGCTCTCTCCCGCTGACATGCTGGATTATTAGACTAGATGAATCTGCACTGGCACTGCAATAGGCTGTATTATGTGGGGGCTGAACTGTGAAATTCCTGTACTGATCTATTGGGTAAGGTACATCTGTTCCAAAAAGTACAACGTTAGTGATTTCCTGCCAACAAAAAAAAAAGGAATTTCCTTGAAAGACTTACAGCACCTGAACTGACATGGTGTCCAAGTTTATGTCCCCATAATTAAGCCCTCTACGCCAGGTTCTGCATTGTGCAGGGCAGTGGGAGTAGAGCTCTTTCCCACTGACACGCTGGCTTACGAGACCAGAGTAGTTCTGGCACTGTACCAGTGTAGACGATGTGGGTTGAAATGCTGCACTAATGGCTGGTTCCTGTGCTAATACACTGGGACAGGTACAACTCTTCCATGAAGTACAGTAGTGAGTTAAGTGGTTACTCGTGACAAAACTTCCTAAAAGAGGCTGACACAGCGCTTCAGATGACATGAACTCAAATGATAACAACTTAAATGATGCTGAGGAGACAAAACAAGTTAATGTCCCGCTTTCTCCCTAATAAATTGACGGTTATCTGAACTCTTTAGTTCATTTGGAACTGTACCAGATACAAAGGGTAGAAGGAGAAGAACAGAGCAGGGGAGAACTGCATTCTACACTAATGACTACAACAGTGCCTTCATTGGAACTAGCCTGGAAGGAATTGGCTTTGTTCATTTGAGAACTCTCCTTGTTATAGAGTGCCTGTAAACCTTGATTGTTCCTGATGATGTTTTGGCAGCCGTGTGAAGATTTGTTCTCAGGCCAGGAGTTGAAATAGATTAGGCCTTTCATGCCTTTATACAGTTATAGTTACAGGGCTTCCATAGTGTTATGTAATGAAATATTTACACTGTTATTAGGTTTGTAATGATGCTGCTTCGTGATGCGGAAAAGTGGGCCAGCTGTAACGTTCAAGACCACCATAAAATGATTGCCACTCTCAGGATTTAAGCACTTGGACTGCAGCCATTACCCCACAGGCTAACAGTGCATTTTAAAAGCTGCCACGCATCGCAGCTATGTGCCAAAAATCCAGCGAAGCATTTTTTTGTTAGCACCACACAAATAAAGTGGAACATCATTTGGGCTAAGCTGCCCGGGGCTCCATAAGCCTGCGTTTCTCTTTCAACAAGTCATCTATTCCGCAAACAGCGTGCTTGGCAGGTCCACACATTTACCCAGTTTGACAGTAGAAAGGACTGAAGGAGGGATTAACTCTCTCTCTCTCTCTAACCCTTTGATTTCTTCTGCCTTTTATTGGTTTGTCACCCTCTCGCATTGACTATTGGATTTACAATGTGTTTTTTCCCTTCTTCTTCTTCTTCTTCTTCTTCTTCTTTTGTCTTGGCATTACGTAAATGTGTTAGGGCCAGATTTGTCTTCCAGTTGGATGTTATGTAAATGTAACATTAGACATGTCATGCTCCTAACCTCATTATACAGCACCCTTACTCCTCCACACATTCACCACTTCCATCTCTTCCAGCAAAAATCAACTGAAATATGTTTCTGTGTGTGTCACTTTCTGTCTATGTGTATGTGAGATTGCATGTATTTGTGTGGAAATAAGCATATATGTTCATAGGTGTGTGCTTGTGAGTGTGCGTGTGTGCGTATATGTGTGTGTGTGTGTGTGCGTGCGTATATGTGTGTGTGTGTGTGCGTGCGTATATGTGAATGTGTGTGTGTGTTTGTGTATAAACACGCTGCACACCTCTCAGCTGCAGGGCCTGCTACTGCATTATGGATCATCCAGAGCCTCGTGGCATCTCTTACTATTGCTCAGTGTCGTCCTACAGACAGAGAGAAATAAGCCTCACTTCAGTGAGAGAGAGTGAGAAAGGAGAAAGAACGAAAAAAAGAGATAATAGAGAAGGAAGTGAGAAGAAAGAAAGAAAGAAAGAGAAAGAAAGAAGAGATATGGGAGTGGGATAACTATTTAAACATTCTGACACCCATATATCCTTAGCTTGTAATGGCGTTCTTGGGACCTTTACAAGAACTTGTTAAAGTGCAGAATACTGTATATTAGTGTTTGTGTGCTTGTACAATATATGTGTGTATATGTGCGTGAGTATGTGTGGTTGTGTGTCTATATGTGTGTGATTTCCTGGTGTTTTCATGTTTGTTGGTCCTTTGCTTTATTCCTCAGAGAGTGTTCTGCATATAGATTCCAGACATTCTAGTTCTTCATGTTTACACAAACATCATGTTCTAAGCCCTTTAAAGTGAAGCGTGGTATGAGGAGTTGGCATGGCATGTGCATGTAGAAAGAAGGTTTTGCTCTGAAGAAAAAAAAACACTACATTATTCTTGGTGGGTTGGCCGGGGGTGGGGAGAGGTGAGGAGGGGTGGGGGGTAGATGACAGAGCATGATAGCATATGAAAGTGAGAGGCCAACTTGGTTGCATGTGGAGGAGTAGGGTTACGAGCAGGGACGGATTCCCTTCCGGTCCACTGGCCCCACCTCCTCCCCTGTATGAGCCCTGCCCCATGGAGGGGAGAGATGAGATGAGAAGGTGGGCGGCGCCGTTGATGCGTAAATACACACACGGCCTCCGCACAGGCATGCAAACGAGTGCTCATGCACATGCTGTATGCACAAGGACTTACAAGTCACACACACAGACACTCAGGTATGGTGCCCTCATGAGTATAAGATATGAGTTGCTCAAACAGGCACGCACAATGCAATACACTTCAATGCTCTTCCTGCTGAAAAACCTGTGATGTGGTCTTGTCATACTGTTCCGCTTGTGCATCCCGATCTTCTGCTGCCCACCTGCTGTCTAAAACATACACACACACACACACACACACACACACACACACACACACACAGGTATCACCATGGACGGATTATGAACTTTCGGGCCCCTGGGCCCAGATGTATTAAGGGCCCCCCACTAATTGTCGCATATGTGGGAGGGGGGGGTTGGGGGTCCTCCCCCAGAATTTTTTTATTTGTTTGATGTGATTTCTTGTATTCTGGTGCATTTTGGGGATGGCCAATACTTTAATTCAATCACATTTATAGTACATCCTGATTTGATATTGAAGCAGTGATTCCATGTAAAAGGCTTGGGCTTCATGGCCCCCTGACCCCTTGGGCCCCTGGGCTTGGGCCCGGTAGGCCCGTGCAGTAATCCATCCCTGGGTATCACCCTGTCACTTACCAGAAAGCTGTTCACCTTGTTTGGGCCTAAAGCCGGTAGCTTAAATCTGCTCAGTTAAAATCCCTGTTTGTAGTAAACAAGAATGAAGTTGCACAATCAGCAGACTATTTGTGTGGAATTTGTAATGCCTGCTGGAGAGAACTTACAGTAATTTCTTTTGAGCAAATGCAGTGCCACTAAAACCAACACATTCAACATTAACATTGTACCGTGTGTAAGCCAGAGGGCTGGCAGTTTCAGTTAAGTAAGGGGCTTGGCTTGTGTGTGGAAGTCAATCTCGACCAGTCTGGTGCAGGCATATCAAATGTCAAACATCCTTATGAATCCACTCACTTTATCTATCTATCTATCTGTCTGTCTGTCTGTCTGTCTGTCAATCAGTCCGTCTGTCTGTCTATTTCTTTTACTATTTTATTTTTTCAATTTTTTTTTCTATTTCTTTTTTGTTTCAAATGTTCTCTGTTTCTTATATATTTTTCTGTTTCTAATTTGATCTTATTCCTTACTGTTTCACTTTACTTTTCTCTTTATCTCAGTCTCTTTTTGTTTTCCTCTCTCACTCTCTCTCTCTCTCAAGAGAAACAGATTGAAGTTGACAGTGTGCTCCACCACTTTTAATTTTTAAATCTCCCCTCCTCCCCCTCTGACGTAATCGTCCTCCTCTGGCGCTTTATTTTTATCCCCTACTCGTTCTCATTCTTGCCCCTTGTCGAGGCGCACTCTTCTCCACGAGACTCTGGCTCCTGACTCAGGACTTCGGTATGTGGGGCACCCCAGGCCTACTGGGCCTCCATCTCCACACACATGCATGTGTACACACACACGCACGCACGCACGCGAGCACACACACACACACACACACACACTCATACAAATACACACTCACATTTATTTAGACACATACACACATGCACACACACACACACATACACACACCATCAGCACAACTCACACTCACATAATCACTATCACTCACACTCTCACCACTCGTTGTGCTCATATCACGCTTCCTTGTGTAGTATTCACAATTTACATCATGGTAAATACTTCACAAAAAAACTCGGAAATTATTGACACCCTTCAAGTTATAGTCTTAGTATATGTAATAATTCACTAGTAATTTGTGAATGTGTCTGAGTGAATGTGTGCCTCTGTGTACTGTATGTTCTTTCTCTGTGTGTGTATGTATATGCGTGCATATATGCATCTGTGTGTGTGTGTGTGTGTGTGTTTCAATTTATGTGTGTTTGTGGAGGAGGAAATGGTTATGGAGGTACAAGTTTTGCTAGAAATTGCCACCATTCCCTGGAAAACCACTGCCCTCTTTTGGACATAAATCGTAAAGCAAGCTGGGTTTCATGGTTTCCTACCACTATTTTCACCAGTAGGGGGAACTATACCTCTATTTTAAAATCATAATGTAATCGTTCAACAGAGTAAAAGAAAAAGAATGTGCCTCTACCTTCCACCTACAGTTTTTCTCAGTCGCTTTGGTACATTTCTCAGAATTTAAATTCTGAAAACTACCTGTTCAATCTTCACATCATTGTGTCACTTGTGCACATCAAAACAGCAGTTTCTCATTTCTTTGAACAAGTTGCAAATGCTTTGGTACATCCATGCATAGAATATGTACAATTCTCTGCTGTTTCTTACATTATCCCTTGCTTATGTCATGTTGATCAAAATGTATTATAATGGGTCTCACCCCCCACAACATTTAGGCATTAGTTCATAGCATAAGTCTTTACATGCAAAATGGTTGAACAAGTTGTCATAATATGTCGTGATGTGGATGAAAATTTGTGGCCCAACAGACAGGAACATCAGGAGGTGTAGGAAGACTGCACTGTAATTCCTACAGCACTGCATACGTACAGTTTTCCTTAAAGCCTGTGTTGCAGGTTAACCACCACTGTTGATTAACGGGTACATAAAGCACTCAATATATGTATATCATTTTTAAAAATGTCTCCAAATGGTGTTAAATGGCAATTTTTGTTGTTTTTAGCATTAGCAGGGTTTTTTTACGCAATTCGGTGATGACGTCACTTTGGGGACTACATGATCTGCGCTTCATTCATTTCAATGCATTTCAATGGACATCGCGGTTACACTTTCAACATAAAGTTTGTATATTTACACTTCGAATTTCGTCACAGCATTTATATCACAGCTACCCTATGATCTACCAATGGTAATAACGGTGCCTGATATCAATTTAGTAATTTTTCTGAATTTCGGGAGGTCTCGTTTTGGAGGGTATGTTTTACATTTATTCCTATGGGAAACGGTCGCGGTTACACTTTCAACATAAAGTTTGTATATTTACACTTCGAATTTCGTTACAGCATTTATATGACAACGACCCTATCGTCTAACAAAGATAACAATGTCTTCCGATTTTAGTTTAATGCAATTTTCTGAATTTGAGAGGCCTCGTTTTGAGGCTACATAATACACCTATTCAGTTCAATGCATTATGCTTATAACGTTACGACACTTTTTTTGTTACTGTCAGTGAACAGCACCGAGTGAAAGTCAACATTTTCTTTATATCTAGTGATAGTGATCATGTCGTTAGTTCAGATAAGTAGGCTACCGGGCAAACTTAGTCAGAAGATCAGAATATAAAGCATCATGATAGCTAGCTAACTTTTTAGTCCCACCTGTGAGCCACCCCAGTTAGATAACTTAGCTTCTAGCCGCCGCCGATTAGGCTGGTCGTGTCTTCAGCATGAATATTTTCGATAACTACTGCTCGTGATTGATTGCCATTGACATCGTCAGGGTACGGCTTACCAAAGAGGGCGATAATATGGGCAAGTCGCAGTTTTGCAGGTGCTTGTGTGGGCTGTGCCGTCCCGATGGAAACTGTGGTGGAGAGCTGCAGTAACTAGGGAAGCGATACATAGGGAAGCGATCTATCTAGCTATCTATCTACCTGTCTATCTATTTATCTATAATCTGCGCTATCTACTGCTGAACAATCCCTTACTCGTCTCTCTTTACTCCTCTCTCGTTACTCTCAAGGGTCTCAAGGTAGGCTTTGGTCTGTAGCCTCCCCAAGGTGACGTAATGCAATGCATTGTGGGGGAAAGGAGAATCACTTCAAACGCTGTGAAAATAGTTCCTGCTTTTTCGTATTATATTCCGTTTTGTGATACCCGACAACATCAAATACAATGGATAACAGTTTAAATGTTTATTACCAACAAGCAAATTGTGCAAATTCTTTGGAAAATGAACCCTGCAACACGGCCTTTAAGGAGATTGTCCTATGTTCACATTTCTATTTCTTTTGTTTTCTTTTTTTTTTCTTTGTGCCAGTGCTGTCTTTTCTTTTCTGTATCGCAAAGACATGGTCTGTCAACAAATGACAGTGCAAACAGCAGAAGCGTAAATGTGAATCTTGTCCAGTCTCTTGCAATCAAACTCCCATATACACTAAGGTGTAACCTACAATTTACAATAATTGTCATCAAAACTTTTTGCAGAGCCTTTTTGCAAATGTCGAGGATGATTCGAGAAATGTACCAAAGCGACTGAGAAAAACTGTAAATGTCCTTGCAACCGTTTACATCAGACCATCCCTCCAGAGTACACTGTTATATTGACAACATGACTAAGCAATTTGACTGTCTTATCCGTACACAATGACACAAGGAGTTGTCATTCTGAAGGCAGTGACATGTTTATTGACATAGATATTTACTTTTGAGAGATAAACTAGAGATTTTGAGCAAGAGACTAGCTTTTGCAGGTAATCCATGATGTTTTGTTATTTGTACGAATTGATTTGAGAAATGCACTTACTGTTTTGCAAATGTCGAGGATGATTCGAGAAATGTATCAAAGTGACAGAGAAAATCTGTAAATAAGTTAATATTAATAGAAAAATATTTCTATTTTTTGAAGGAACCACAGTTATGTAACTACCTCACTTCTGAAAGAGTTCCAGTTTGTTTTTTCCATGCACTGTACTGAAAAAAACAGCAAAAGTCAGGGAAGTTTTGGCGGAGCAAACTTCTTAACTTGTTATAATCCTACTTCATTTTTAAACTTATAATGACCACTCTATGTGCAATAGCCTGTGGACACACTGTTTTTTGTCCTACAAATAGGAACATGGTGAGGTTTGCACAATCTCTCAGTTTAGCATTTATTTTTTATCCTTTTATCCATTTTGGTCTGTATGACTAGCAACAATCTTGTAGCACATTAACCTGTGTCTTTTGGTCCGTGACAGCGAGTCTCTGAGACTTTTGCATTAAAGTGTGTATAGTGAGTTGTAGGCCATATGTTACACCAGACATTATAGCCATCATCAATGCTTATTCAAACCAACAATCACAAATTCAAACTGTCCAAAAAGTACCTGGATTGGAGGAGGTTGTTGGTTTAATCCCACATGATGGTACAAGTAGTTCCTGGAACTGAGACATGTGGGAAGACATGCACATAGAGCCCCCACACGTTTCAATAGAGCGATAGATGTTCTTTTGACAGTGGAAAAACACAATGTGCAAGTCTGCCAAGGGATAGAGGGGCAAGCTCTGATGTCATCAATACAACCATCCCTGCACTCATTACATTTTGTTTTATACTTATGTTGCCTTTTAGTTTAATTGAATTGAGCTGAATTAAGTTGAACACCGGCAGGTTAAATTGAATTGCAGGCGGATTAGACACGGTCGACACGCAGGAAGTAGACAGAGCCAGACTTGGAGGGGGGGGGGGAGAAAGAGATGGAGAGGCAAAGAGAGAAAGAAGGCGAGAGAAAAAAGAAAGTGAGAGAAAGAGAAGACGAGTAAATGAGCAACAGAAAGAGAGGGAGAGAAAAAGAGAACAAGAGGAAAACAAAGACTGAACAAGAGACAGAGACAGTGAGAGGAAGAAAGGAACAGAGGAATAGAAGGAGTGAATGAGAGATAGAGGAACAGAAGAATAGAAGGAGTGAATGAGAGATAGAGGAACAGAAGAATAGAAGGAGTGAATGAGAGATAGAGGAACAGAGGAATAGAAGGAGTGAATGAGAGATAGAGGAATAGAAGGAGTGAATGAGAGATAGAGGAATAGAAGGAGTGAATGAGAGATAGAGGGACCGAGGAATAGAAGGAGTGAATGAGAGATAGATAGAGGGACAGAGGAATAGAAGGAGTGAATGAGAGATAGATAGAGGGACAGAGGAATTGAAGGAGTGAATGAGAGATAGAGGAACAGAAGAATAGAAGGAGTGAATGAGAGATAGAGGGACAGAGGAATAGAAGGAGTGAATGAGAGATAGATAGAGGGACAGAGGAATAGAAGGAGTAAATGAGAGATAGATAGAGGAACAGAGGAATAGAAGGAGTGAATGAGAGATAGATAGAGGGACAGAGGAATAGAAGGAGTGAATGAGAGATAGAGGAACAGAGGAATAGAAGGAGTGAATGAGAGATAGAGGGACAGAGGAATAGAAGGAGTGAATGAGAGATAGATAGAGGGACAGAGGAATAGAAGGAGTGAATGAGAGATAGATAGAGGAACAGAGGAATAGAAGGAGTGAATGAGAGATAGATAGAGGGACAGAGGAATAGAAGGAGTGAATGAGAGATAGATAGAGGGACAGAGGAATAGAAGGAGTGAATGAGAGATAGATAGAGGAATAGAAGGAGTGAATGAGAGATAGATAGAGGGACAGAGGAATAGAAGGAGTGAATGCGAGATAGATAGAGGGACAGAGGTAGAGAACAGAAAGAAAGAGGGAATGAGAAATAAAAATAGATGATCAGAGAATGTGATAGAGAAAGAGGAAGGTAGTGAATTATGTTTAGGGGGAGACAGCTGTGGAGGGTGGTGATGAATCGGAGGTCAGTGGTGGTGCAGACCACTCCACTCTCCACACGCTGATTAGCGATTAGGATCTCCTTTAAATGTCTCATTAATCCCACCAGAGAAAGAGGAGCCCGCGCACAGACGCTCTGGTAAAAAATCCCTATTTTTCACCGCCAAGTCCCCCTCTCATTCCTCAAACCACCCTGTACACTCTCTATCTATCTTTCTCTCTCTCTCTCTCTCTCTCTCTTTCAATAAATCTGCCTTATCCTCTTCTCTTCTGCTTCACACACAAGCCTCTGTGGACCACAAATATAATCAGCAGAAGGGGCATAAACCACAGAAGATAATTCATGCAGACAAGAATTACTGTGACTGACAGCACCTGTTTGTGTTTGTACATGTAAGAAGCATCCTGGATAAACAACCAAATGTCAACAAATGGGAAAGTATTAAGTAGCTTACCAAAAACCCAGCGCAAACAGTCTCCATATGCGCTACAGGCAGACTCGGTAAACAGCCTGACAGGCTAGAAATTCCTACAACATCTGGGACTGCTAGGGAGGAGAGGCGGGTCTGTCAATAGAGAGGCAACCTTGATTGCAGAATTTAGGTTGCTTCATTTTGTATTCAGTTGCATAATGATGCTGTAACAAGAAAAAGCCGCCTTGCCAACGCTGTAAACTATTCAGTCACGCTGCGGGCACATCTCAACGTGATGGGGAAGTGTGCTGGTGACCATGACTAAATGAATGAGTGCACAGCCAATAAAGCTAACGGGGTCCTTACAATGGAAGTACTGTGTCCAAATACAGAGCAAAACATTGCCTTGATTTTACAAGGGAAAGGGCTCCATAAAGGTCTTAGCCTGATGTTGTGATGAGAATTTCCATGTGTTCATGAGTGACTAAACAGAGAATGTGTGACAGTCCTTACTAGACACCATTTTCTGTTATGGAGCAGAAGAGGTTCAAGGCCGAAACTGTAATTGTCTAGGGGTATTATTGCACTAAAACTAAAAGCCTTCTGCAATGCGTAACTTAAAAGAAAACACATAAGAGAACCTAACAGCAACCCTACAGCAAGCCCTACGTGTGGTGCTCAACTTGGAAGTTGGTCCCATCCATGATATGTGCATTTATGTATGTCAGCTGGGTAGGAGCATCAGAGAGCAGCCGACATACCTGTGGCGTGCTGGCACTCCCTGCCCGTTGCTCCTCCAACTGACTAGCCATCTAGTCTAGGTAGTTTACTTACAAGACGATTTATACAGACAGTATCTTCACGGAGTTTAGCGTTTGCAGCCATCTTAAATTTAGTCACGATAAGTCGAGCGACGAGTATGAATGAACAGGTATGATAAGGCAGGGATCCCCAACCTTTTATGTACCATGGACCGGTTTGATTCCTATTTTTTTTTCAAGGACCGGCGGGGAGGCTGGGTTCGGGGGTTCCATGTTCCATATGTGTTGTTCATGCATTACTTGAAAAGAACTAGCTTTAGTTATGTATGAACAGTGAAGGTAACAAACTTGTGAAAAACGTGAACTTGAAGAAGTGAAAATTGAACAATATGAACTATGAATATTGAACAACTTGAAGCTACATCTATAAGTGCGAACATGCTTAACAAAATATGGGAACAAAACATGGGAACTAAACATGGGTGCATTACGAATATAATCAGTGGGAGCCCTGCTTGTTTCCCTACAACAAGAAGCTTCCATCTGGGGGTGATGGAAGACAGTGACACCCTCAGTGTGTTTGAAATGTCCAGTCGATTGCGCAATTTGGTCTTAGTTGCAGTCATTAGATAGATAGATACGTGGTGGGAAACGTTTTCAGCGCTTTTACGGCTATCTCGGGATATTCTGCTTTGGTTTTGATCCAAAAACCCGCCAGAGAGGTTTCCTTATACACACTCTTAACACCACCGTCATTTGCAATTTCGATCAACTGCTCTTCCTCCTGCGCTGACAAGTTAGGACTATTCGGGATATTGACAAATGGGTTGCGGACCCACTCATTGGTTTGCCGTGGATCTTTGGAGGATGGGAAGTAACGCTCAAACTCATTTGAAAACGCAACAAGGTGATCGCGCACCAGCTGCGAGAGAAAGGGCCCTGCCTCAGTCTCTCCCAAAACCCCCACTACTGTTTGGAACATATCAAATACACCCCGGTCCACTCGTCGTCCCCACAAATCAAGCTTGGCTTTAAATGCAGCGACTTTATCTGTCAGTTTAATAACAGTCGTCATTCTCCCCTGGAGTGACAGGTTGAGGTCATTAAGCAACCCGAATATGTCACACAGGTACAGGTGACACTACCGTTCGCCAAGAACTGATCAAGTGAAGTGAGCTGACCTGAGGCTGCGCAGCGCTGAAGGCAATATGTAAAAGTGTTGAAGGCGGGACAGACAGACGTAAGAAAATAGACCTTGCAAAATGCAAACATGCGTGCAATCAAACAACTGCATATAGGCCTATGCCATGTAAAAACGTGCGTGACATTATTGCGAATTAAATTTAGTTTAGTTTGCATGTATTTTTTTTTTAACTCATGTCGTAGGCTATGGCCCGGTTAGGAATGTCCTGCGGCCCGGTACCGGACCGCTGTGATAAGGGATCAGATTCCAAAAATAATTCTGTGGAAATGCTGTTGCTACTACTTGAAGAATCTGGAATCCATGCTTTTCCACAGAATTATGTTAAGTGAACTACCAGTGCTTTTTCAAAGTTCTCAATGTCTCGTTTTAAATGTCAAGGCCCTTGGAGATCTACCAATGAAATATGGAGCTACTTTGAGCCTTGTAAATGGTGTAAAACCATGTGATTTATTTGCATGGCTAGGCCGATGCCCGAGGCACCCCCATCGAAAAACTGTTGGTAGCATTGGCTAACTAGCGCCAGATTTCTGAGTGCAGGGGACAAGCCGAAATGAGCTAAGAGACATACGTTCACACTTGGTATCATGTTTCAACACACTTTAGGTCAAAATCACACCGGAATTCTCCTTTAATTTGCTTAGTTTTCTTTGGTCTTAAAATCTCCTGATAGGCTAACAACTTTTTTTTAACGTCCCCCAAGACTGAAATGCACATTCGTTGTCACGGCTACATGAACAAATCTTGCACACAGGAAGAAAGCTTTTTTACATTTTATTTTATTCTCAAAAACATTTGCATCATGTAAAGCAGATCTGTTGGTTACGCAACATAATAAGCTATTTTAAATGTAAAGCTTCCCATGCATATTGCCCCCATGCGTCCGAACCCGAATACAATTTCTAAATATTTGTCCGAACCCGACCCGACCCATGGGTAGCCATGTGTGCGTGCACGTGTGAGCGTGCGTGCGTGTTTGTGTGTGCATGTGTGTGTGCATGTATGTGTGTGTTTGTTTGTGTATGTGTGTGTGTGTGTGTGTGTGTGTGTGTGTGTGTGTGTGTGTGTGTGTGTTTGTGTGTGTGTGTATGTGTTTGTGTGTCAGTTTGTGTGTGTGAGTGTGTGTATGTGTGTGTGTGTGTGTACGCATGCATGTGTGTTTGTGTATGCATGTGTATGTGCGCATGTATTTGTGTGTGTTTGTGTGTGTCTATGCATTTGTGTGTGTGAATGTGCATACATGTACTGTACATGTACGTGTACGTGTACGTGTACGTGTGCATGTGTATGTGTTTGTGTGTGTGTGTGTGTGTGTTTGTGTGAGTGTGAGTGTGTGCATGTAAGAGCTGATGTTCAGCCCTGCTACAGAGCTGGCTGTGAAAGTGAGAAGTAGGAAGTGGCGGTGAGGGAACGGTAACTCTCCCTAGGGGCTGTAGCTGGTGAGCAGCCTCACCTCATCTCACCTCTCTGATGGCCATGTCTGCTGTTCCATGCCTGTGTTCTCTAGAGTGATTCACAATCAAGAGATGTGTGTGTGTGTGTGTGTGTCCCTATCCCTTTCTCTATGTGTGTTTGTGTGTGTGTGTGTGTGTGTGTGTCCCTATCCCTATCTCTATGTGTGTTTGTGTGTGTGTGTGTGTGTGTGTGTGTGTGTGTGTGTGTGTCTATCTATCTATCTCTCTCTTGCTCTATCTCTATCTCTGTGTGTGCGTGTGAGTGAGAGAGACAGAGAGAGAGAGAGAGAGAGATAATGGGTTCAGACCAGGTTCTCAAGCTGTGGCTGTGGGTTTAGAGGTAAAATGTGAGGACAGGAAGAGAGGGCTGGAGAGATGAAAGCCAGATTGAGGCAGCAGAGAGCAGCTCAGAGAGACGGGGGGGGGGAAACCCAGAACTCCTGCAGTGACTCTCGTTATGGATGTCCATACTGACAGTCCTGTCTGATGAAGGAGTCTGTACAAAAGGAGAAGTCTCTCTCTCTCTCTCTTTTTATCTTTTTTTGCTACTTTAACCTGAGACACACGCCCTTTCAATCATCATAACTGTTCTCTCTTTCTTCTTTTTTCTCTCCCGAGCATCTTCTCCATCTCTTACTGCCCATGCCTCCCTCCTTCTCTCGGTTTCTCTCTCTCTCTTTGATTACATCATTGTTTCTGCCTTTCTTTCTTTCTCTTATTCACTACCTGTCTAGCCTCCCAACATGTATTACCCCCAAGGGCATTCCTTTAAAGGCACACTATGCAAGGGCATTCCTTTAAAGGCACACTATGCAGGTTGTTTAACTTAATATGCAAGTTTTTTCGCTTAATTTACCTTCATTTAACAGCTTCAGAGTCATTGGAATGGTTATATGACTTTTTTCGGGTTGAATGGTGGCCGTCTCGCTTCCCCCTAGCGCCTGTGAGCGGAAAAAACACCCTTGCAACTGTGGGCCGGCGGTATTATAACGAGTGTAACGAATTGCTTTACTGCATTTCAATACACATACACGCCAGGCACCGGCTAGAAAAAGGTAGCGATGGAGTTTCTCAGACATTCGTCATGACAGAGCAAGCGAAAAATAAGCAAAAACCGAAAAAAAACAGTAAGGAAATTGCCAATACTGCATAGTTTACCTTTAAAGGAATATTCCACCGTTTGGGGAATTACACTCATTTTCCACCTCCCCTTGAGTTAAACAATTGATTTTTACCTTTCTCCAGTTCATCCAGCCATTTTCTGAGTCTGGCGATACCACTTTTAGCTCCAGCCTAACATAGATCATTGAACCGTTTAGACCATTAGCATCTCGCCTGCTAGCATCACGTTAAAAAGTGACTTAGATTTCCAGTAATTTCCCTTTTTAAAACTTGTCTCATTCAGGCGTAATAATAGAGTCACTAACCAATTTGTCTGCTGCAGGTGCTGCATGATATCATTGTGCTGCTGCGCCCATGGTGTTCCTTGATTATTAGTTTTAAATAGGAAAATTACTGGAAATCTTAGTCACTTTTAAAGGTGATGCTAGCAGGCGAGATGCTAATGGTCTAATCTGGTTCAATGATCTATGCTAGGCTGGAGCTAAAAGTGGTATCGCCAGACTCAGAGAACGGCTGGATGAACTGGAGAAAGGGGAGGAACTCAAGGGGAGGTGAAAAATGAGTGTAATTCCCCAAATGGTGGAATATCCCTTTAAGGCCATCTCAGGCCTAGTCCACACGTACCAAACCGATCTTTTTTTCCTCCGTCTTCCCTGGAACCGTATCAAGAATATTTGCGTCCAAACGGATCCATCTCAACACGACTCAACACGTTACTTTATATCCCAGGCCTATAGGTGCCACTGTTTGTTACAGAAATTGACCAAAGCTTGTGCGCTGTGTAGGCCATACAACAGACAGAGTAGGCTACGACAAAACTGGCTAGTGCAAGTAAACCAGAATTGTTTGTGTGGACTTATAGTGAACTGTCAACTGTAAAACTAATAAACTTAATTTTTACGGTTTGTGAAGGGTGCAGTCCCGTCCTGTATTTGGCTAACGCTGGTAAAAATAATCTCCTTTACTTTCTTTGGTTGTAGGATAGTCCGTGATTCACATTAGTTTTGGTTATCACCGCAAGTGCAAAGGCTAGGCGTACTAGGCTATTCCGTCGCCACATTTATACTATTGCTATAATACCTTTGTTAGTAACAGTCGATACTTTTGCTTGCATCAAATCGCGCATTCGCATTTAGTGCGCATCTATAGGCTTAACATGAGTTCTTAGCGTCTTTGTATGCTCATATCTGACTTCACTATTCATTTATGTTTAAGACATGTAAAATAAATGAATGACACCGGCACTACGCACAAATTAATGTAAACTTACATCGCACTTCCCTAATAACTTAAGTTCTCTCGCATCACTGACAGTAGCGAGAATGCATAAAAAAACACCGGGAAAGACAGTGTTCAGTCCACCAAGTCATAAGCTATCAGCGCTGCGCAGCACCAGTTGTGATATTTATCCTACGGAGTGTAATCGTAGGTAATGTCATGTATGAAAACTAGCATTGTTAGGCAGTACGTGTCAAGTCCAGGGCAGCTGAGGTGTGGCGATGACATCATCGATACGCAAGTAGGATGTGCGGTTTTGCTGTCCAAACAAATTCAAAAGGGCTACGGTTTCAGATTTTTCCACTCTGGGACCAGGTTTCAAAAAAGTGCAGTTTCGGGCAGTGCGTTTACAGGATTCGTTTGGACGGTCGGCCAAGACGAAGCAAAACCCTCAAAGCGTCTCAGTGTGGACGAGCCCTCAATGTGAGAAGTGAGGAGAAAACAAATTTACACTCTGACAACCCCCTCCCCACTTCCTCCTCCTCCTCCACCACCCTCTCTGCCTCTACTTCTTCTCACACTTTTGTATGGTAACTCCCTCCCCTATTCTATTCTATTCTATGTTATGTTCATTTCAAAACTGATCAATTAATCAATTGTGTTTGTGAGGGTCCTTTGGTTCGCAGGAGAGGATGCTACAGACTAATTGAGTGCATTGTGGTGGACTTAATTGAATATCCACACCGGTCTCTGACTGGCCATGACTCTTCCACTGCTTCAGATAGATATAGGACTCCATGTCTCATTGCAGCCGAGGAGAATTATTCATTTTGTAGTGGCAGCACTGGATGTGGGTGTAAACTAACAGAATTATTTATTATTAGATGGTATGGCTTGTCTTTCTGTGAGTGAATATACAAGAGTTTCATAGCATCACAGAAATTGAACTCCAGTGAGATTCTTTATTTAATATAATCCATTGAGCTGCTCAAAGGAGTAAGACTTGGTTGTGGGTGAAAATCCCATGTGGGCACACTGTCATATAGTCCACTTTGAATTACAGGGTACTGATTTTTGTTTATATTTGCAGGATCTACCGATGAAATATCATACAAAGACGGGAGATGTGGGAGAGTGGGATAGAGCAGCCGAAAGGCAGCATTCAAACGCTGTTCAATTTTTCAACTGAATCCATCATATGGTCTCATGTGATCAAGGCAAAGGCAACAGCGTTTTTTTGTTTTTTATTTACAGCACAGTGGTGTGTTTAGTTGAAGTCAGAAACCTCTTACAATGCCCCCCCCCCCCCCTTTTTCATCACCCTTTCATCACCATTGCTGTGAGCCCCTCTGTATCTATGTGGAACTCAAAATCCATAACACTGTCAGGGAGAGAGAGAGAGGGAGAGAGAGAGAGAGAGAAAGAGGGAGAGAGGGAGAGAGACGAGTAGAGGTACAAAAAAGGTAAGCAGCTAAACTGTGGAGAAGAGTTGGTGGGAAGAACGGACTGTACAGACAAGAATACAGAAAAAGAGAGAGAGAAAGAGAGAGAAAGAGAGAGAGATAAAGCAAAAAACAACAAAGCAAAAGATAGAGGGCAGGTGGAGATCTGAGATTATTTATTTATTATATATTTCTTTGCAACAAAGGGAGATTGGCTCGAAGTGTGGAGCAGCACAGGTGTGGGTGAGAACAAGTGTTCGACCGAGTCAGCACTCACTCACTCCCTCGCTCCCTCACTCACTCGCTTCTTCTCCCTGCGTAGCTCAGACTTGCGTACTTCAGAAATACACGAGTACTAGCCTCTCTCTTGTGAGGAGACTTCACTGTACACCAGCAGAAGAAGACAGAAGAAAACCACAGACTCCAAGATGGGAGTAGTCTTGGGCACTTTTTCGATGCACACTAAACAGGTCAACTACAGGAAAGGTAGGGAGAGCAATGAATGAGCTTAATATGATAATGCGTGGCATGTTTCTGTGTGGAAGTAGGGTATTGGTGTGTGTATCTTTGTAAGCCATTTTGTGCATATTTAGGAGTGTGTAGTTATGGTTGTTGCATGTCAGGTGTCTTACTTATGTTTTGCTGTCTGTCTATTGCTGTCATCCATGCATCGCCCCATCATTGTTCAGGGTAACCTCCTTTGTGTCTTCAAAGTATCTTCTGTAGCTTTAGTTAGCAATCTTTCCTTGCTGGGATTGTCTGTGTTGGCGGTTTTCAAGTTTCATGGTTCTGTCATGAAGAGGTATCAAGTGCCCAGGTTTAGATGTGCAAATGGATTGAACCTGTCTGGCAACATGTTCATATTCAATTCATCATGAACTGAAGTACTGTATGTACTTTGAAGAACATTGCAGCATCGTGTTTACTTTTTGCTACTCTGGGTCTGAAAAACTAGACTGTGATATTCTCATCATGCAGTGTCCCACTGGTACATGATAACTGAAAAGTCTGTGATAAAGGTGTGTGTGTGTGTGTGTGTGTGTATGTGAGTGTGTTATGGTTTCACATGTTTGTCTGCCTCTAAGCTTTTGCTAATTTGCTGTGTGTGACAGCCGAGGCTTACTCAATGTAAAGCACTTTGGGTTTGAAAAGTACTGCATGGTGGCTCTTTCCAAAACTATTATCTCCTCATGCGTAGAACTAGCCGGAAGCTGGATTTAATGACGAGGGAGAACAGAAAGAGGGGGGGGGGGCGATGGAAATTACATGAAAAAATGGAAACAGGAGTCTGTGAAGGAGAGATAAGAGAGGCAGATAGAGGAAGAGAAATGAGTAAGAGGAGGCGGATGGTTGCACATCCATAATTATTCATGCCTTTATGTTTAATTAATCTCTACTCTATGCTAAGTTTCTTTATTTACTCAGAATTCTATCATAAACTGTAATGTAAGTCTGCAGTTATCTCCTCAACGCTCTACAAACTCTCTAGTCATATACTGAATATGAAAAAGAACTAGCTTGTGCAATAGAAGTACGAAATGTTTGTATACAGATGTACACACACGTGTTGAATATTTGTGTTGAATGCAAATCACCATCTGTGTAACGCAAATAACTTATCTGTGCACACACAATCTCAACCCACCTTTTGCACAGTCACAAACAAACTGGAACTACACGTGGGCTGAGAAAGATTCTGTATGTGGGCCTATACTGATGTTGGTACAGATGTAGCCTTATTTCAAATCACACACACACACACACACACACACACACACACAGAAACACACGTCCATGCACGTGCACGCACGCACGCACTCTCCTCCCCTCTCTCTCTGTCCCTTTCTTGCTGCGTAGCTGTCTCCTTTCCTTTCTCTTTTTTCAGAGACACTATGTACACACACGCGGACACACAGACAACTCACACACTTAAAAAATAAGCACACACGTGGACACACACACACACACACACACACACGCACCATGCTAAACGGATTAGGGGGTCTGGGCAGAAAGACAAAAAAGCCACAAATATGTTTGAAGCCTTTGCTTAAATACCCCAGAGTCCCCCCCCAGCTTGTGAGTCAGACTCCGATTCAGTTCTGCTGCTCAGAGCATCTGGCCAGTTTTGATTTCCATGAGAAATGGTCAGAACCATCTGGGGGGTTGCGTTTGGATGTGTACTGTTTGAGGAGCACTGCCATTTGATGCCTTTGACAGACAGACAGGGGATGCTGTTCTGTGTTTTCACTTTGAACCAGATACTCTCTCTCTTCTCTCTCGTTCTCTCTCTCTCTCTCTCTCTCTCTCTCTCCCTGAGATAGTGAAAGATGTGAAAGGTTCCTCCTACGTATGTGGATTCTGATGTGCATAGACCTGTTGTTTCAGTCTTGTAAGATGCAACTGGACTCAGCCTCAGAGGACAGGAGCCTCTCAGAGTGGGGTGCTGGCGGGGGGGGGTGTAGCAGGATTTGTTCCCATAATTAGGCTACACAGAGATGTTTCGACTTTGGCTTTTTCTGTCCTCAATTTCTTCCTTCTTTCTATACTCATGCCACCCCACCCCCTGTGATGTTCCCATTCTGTGAACTTCCCTAATTAGCAATGTTAGCTGGGTTCTGTCAAACCACTGAACTAGTGAGCAGATCTCAGGGAACCAAAAACATGGCCCGTGTTTGTATATCAGGAGAGAACTGGGCAGAGGAGAGCTCTCTGCAGAATCAGCTAATTGATATTAATTTCCAATTGAAACACACAGTACTAGAACTGTGAAACAAGATTTTTTTGTTCCACATTGGTGCAGTTATAAGTCAGAAGTCATAAGATAATTCATCAAAATGTAAATCTGGGATTGGATCTGGTTGAAGAGAAAGGATTAGACTACACACTCTGTTAATATGACTTTTCAATTTGTTTTTCTGCACATCATGATCCATACTGGCATACTGGAAACCGAGAAGGGTAGGCATTTGGTCATCACCTTAACGTCTTTTAGGTCAACAGTGAATTAAAGCAACAGTTGTAGTTTCTAAATAATAACAATAGAATGGAGGAACAGTGTATTTTACCTTGTTCTTTAATGTTAACATATAAGGTAGGCAACTTTGGCCTGTCAAAAATGCTCAGATGCTATTTTACAAGCCCATGAACTATTATTAGGCTGGGAAATAAAATGGCCCATTTTAGCAGATATCTTGCACCCCCTCATGGTTATCTGGCACCCATATGTATAATTAAGTGAGCTTTACGCCAGAGACTTTCTAATAAGGAGACACAGCACTTAAAAAATCCTCTATAGAAATGCATGGGGTTAGTTTGTAACGCCAATATGGCTGTTGTCTACACATATCCCACCCCTTCCTCGGCAAAACGTCGACATGTGAATACATTGAGCCAATCATGTGGTGTGATGTGAATACATTGAGCCAATCATATGTTGTGTTGTGAAGACATCTTCCCAATCATGTGTTGTATAGCGTTGCTATATGGCTGCCGAGGGGAGGGACTTGCCTAAAAGGACTTTGTTTACGCTGACTAGCTGCCTAGCACCCAAAGACTGTTCACAATAGGATCCAGGGGCGGTGATCAGAGGGATGGTTTGTGTCACAGCCTGCTATGACATCACACGTTTTTTAGCCATGCACTGAACGCTTCTTACGCAACAATGCCCAGGTCAAAATGTTTTTCCATTCAATGTCATCTTCAAAATAATGACTTCAAACTGATTTTGATAATATACTGACTTCTAATAGAGAGAATGGTGCCTCTGTCATTGCCAAAGCAGGAACGCCTGGTATTGCAGTATGCAGCTTTGGTGTAATGTGCAGGAAAGGTGACCCTTTTTGTCGCTTTTCGATATATTGGGTACCCTTGGCCTTTTGGCATCCGTTTCCAAATGAAACACTATGCCATGGGGTAGTACGATTAAAATTGAAGCCAAGGGGTAAATGCCTTTTAGATGGTAAATACCGATTCTTGTATTGTTTGGCTTTAGTGAGAGTAAACACATTTTAAAATACACAAATACTATGTAACACTTTCTCTCTTTCTCTCTCTCTTCCTGTGTGTGTGTGTGTGTGTCTGTGTGTGTCTGTGTCTGTGTGAGAGAGAGAGAGTAAGTATATTGTATTTTTTGTTATGATTATCTGAACTGCTGCAATCAGCCACAATGTGGTCGTTACAGTAATGCCTGTTTTCTGAGTCAGTGGTTACAGTTTCAACGTTGTGTCCACTGAACAGGAAATACATACCCTCGTGTCAAGAGAAAAGAGGGACGAAAAACGTGATACAGTACTAACATTCATGTTATATCTTCTCATCATCTAAATTGCATAGTTAGTGTATAAATGGACAATTAAGGGAAAAGATTTTGCTCAGATGTCTTTTCAAAACAGTTCTGCCTCAACAACTGCTCTGCACTGATTCAGTGTTGTTTGTACAGCAATATATACCCCATATACACCCCATAACAACAGCAAAGAACCAAAAAAAAGAGAGGGGAGGGGAGTAAGAAAGACAACAAAGAGAGTGAGTTGGAAAGATGAGTTGAAGGAAAATAAGAGTGAGGCAGAATGATAGAAATGGAGATTAATGAGATGGAGAGAGGGATACAAAGACAAGGAGAGAAACTGAGTCAGAAAGAGAAGTAGAAGAGAGAGAATCCAGAAGAGAGAGAGAGAGAGAGAGGGAGGGGCAGAGTGAAATAAGGGACAGCTGGCACGCTATTTTCTCCTCAGCCTGAGAACCAGAGACCGGGAGAGCATCTGTATGTGACAGAAAACAGAGGAGAGGACATGAATCTGTGAGGAACAGCAAAGGACACGATAACAGAGAGATAAGAAAGAGAGAGAGTGTCTCAGAGAGAAAGAGAGAGAGGGTGAGAGAGTAAGAAGGGAAGAAGAGGGAACCGAGCGGCTGTTTGGATACTCAAGTTGCCACGGAGACAACATGGGCGCTGTAGTGGGCACCCTAACCATGCAGACCAAGCAGAGGCGACCATCCAGAGGTACGACCATAACACACACTCAGAGGGGAAGAGATGACACACATCCAGAGATAAAACCACAACACACACTCAGACATCCAGCGGTACGACCATAACACACACTCAGAGAGAGAGACAGAGAGAGAGCGAGAGAGAGAGAGAGGGAGGGAGAGACTTGTTGAAATTGTAATCTCAAATGCTGCTGAATAGAAATTGTACTTTGTGTCTGATGTCTTAAGAATATGTAAGCTATTTTGTTTTTTTACCTGTGAATATTCCATCATACACACACACACAAATACAAAACAAAGCACATGCTGATTGTGGTAATGCTCCTCACACCTGCTAACTACACAGCAAAGATGATTTTCACACAGTTGTGCTTGAGCAAAGACAGGAAATTGGAGTGTGAGGGGAGAAACAATGGGGGGCAGAGAGAGAGAGAGAGAGAGAGAGAGAGAGAGAGAGAGAGAGAGATTAGAGATAAAGAGACTGAGTAGAGAGAGGGAAGAGTGGAGGCTTTTAGGGAATTGTGGCCATAACCATATTTATGCTCCACTGATTAACTTTCTTCCACTGGATAAGCTCTGTAGTTCAGCTCTGTAGTTCGCCATCAGTTGTAGCCCCTACTGTGCATGTGTGGATCATTGTATCTGAATTGGGTCTTGCATTCAAGATCTCTCTGTGATCTCTATGTGTGTTCTTCTAAGTGCAGTTTCATGTCTAAGTGCAGTTTCAAGTGCATATTCATGTCTTGAGTATTGTGCATCTTGTGGTGTTGTATGCACACAGACACACTGTACATCTGTTTGTAAATATGATAGCGAACCCCCACATACAGACCTAAATGAGGTCGGAGTATGTTTGTGTGCGTGTGTGTGTATGTGTGTGCGTGTGTGCCGCATGTACGGTTATATTTCAGCAGTAGTATTAGCACCCACCTCACATAGCATCCCTCTTCCTGTCCACATGCTTGAGAGCCCGGTTGTCATGGAGACAGGTCTGTGAAAGCAAAAAATGGAAGCGGGAACAATAGTGGCTGATGCTGATGGGACCGAGTGAAGAGCAACAGCTACATCTTTCCTGCAGAAACACACAAACCTGCACACACACACACACACACACAAGCTTTTGGGTCACAGTCAGAAACTCACACACACGTCTGACTAATTTAGATGGATTTGTGTCTGGACAATGTGTGAAGAATGTCTGCTATTTGCCCATTATAATCCTAGTGATTAGTCCTGAAAGGCAGAGAGAATTCAGGTGAGGGATTAGCAGACATACGGTATGTGCTGCAGTGGCAAAGGTCGTCCAATCCGTCTGAGGTCTTCTCTCCCTCCTCTCTGCAGGAGAGCATTTGCCCCTCCACATGGACATATACCTTTACAAAATAACTGCTTGCATCTGAAAACAGTCCCTCTAAAAATGTAGCATTTTGTTGTGATTGTGATTGAAAATGACATTATTTACTGCAGAAATTTCTAAAAATTGTGATCCAGGTTCTTGCGATTGTTGATGCCAACTGATTAAAAACGGATTCAAATTGTAGTGATCTTGGGGTAGCTGTGGTGCAGGCGGACGTATCCCGACCACATTTGCACACGGGGATCCCACCCTCATCTCTCTATATCACATCATTTCCTGTCTCTCAGGCAATAAGCCCCAAAAATATGGTGATTTAATGTCAATCACAAACAATGCAGAAATCCCATGGCTTTGCTTCGTTTTTCCTGAACATATTGAGGTAATAAGACAAAATGTGCAATTGTTTGAAAACTGAAGATACTTCAGATACTTCTGAAGATACGTTGAAGACCGCTGTAAAGAGTTTGAGAGTCATCTAGTTGTACCTTCATGAAGTGTCCAATACAGACAAGCAAAATAAACAGTACATGCTCAAAACTGCAGCCTATTTCATCAGGCAACTTTACAGGTTTACTTGGAAAATGCCTAAATTGTAGATGAAAGGTATGTTAGAGGTTTTGTGTGGTGGTGTTATTATATCACTGTTACATAAGAAGTTAGTGTTGCTAACTGTGGTCCACAATCATGTCCGTATCCTTAGCAACTGTACTCTCCTTAAAAACAACCTCAGGTCGTACACATTCATATTTAAACACAGTGAGATCTTCTGTGGGTTTATCTTTTTTCCCCCACTCTTTTGCCCCCAAAGCACTGACTATATGTTTTATATGAGATCCAAAAACCATAATGTGTGAGATTTGATGTCTTCAGACCTGAGATGAAACAGCCATCTAAATAATAAGTAGGGCTAATTATATAACAGCTTTGGCGCACAGAAGAGTGTGTATAATTTGGACCCTGGATCAAGCCTCTTGGTGAAGGGAGCTTATTAAAATAGGGTAGGCATGTCATTTAAAAGTGATATCGCCCGACTTAGAGAGCCTGCTTAGAGAGAGCTCTTCCTACTGATGAATAAGCTGTCATGTGATTTGCTTAGGTATGCAATGCATACAAGAAAGGCAAACTTATGTGACGGAATAAATACATCCAAATTAAAGCTGAACAGACAGCAAGCCAGATTCTTCTCTACGTTTTCTGTGTCGACTTATGTGAGCCAAAAAATAAATAAATAAAAACAATCTAACAAAAACCCCATAACTTACTCATCTTGCTCAACCATGGTGCTCTTTTGATATGAATAAATTGGTGATGACGAACACACAAGTTCAGCGTTTTGAGACTGGGAGAGAGAAACAGAGAGAGCTTAATGATCTGTGGGGGCCGAGAGCGGTGATATGACTGACACGCTAACAGGTGGCAGTGAATATTCAGTGGGGACCGTGAGGTCAGCGGCATCCTGCTGTTGTCCTCCTGTGGGTCTGCTGTGAGAGCTGGCAGCCTGGATGGGAGTCGGTGAGGGCCCAGTCTAGACAGATGGGATGCTCACGGTCGACCAATGCAAAATCAACAATCATATCACTGGTGCCTGCTGTTTAGTGCCCAATTATGTGTAGGTGTTAAACCAGTTGTTAATGGAATGAAGGGTAACAATTCACCACAAAAGCAAATACTAATGTGATTCAGCAAGCCACCGATGTGAGAATTCAAATGTCGGTTTGTAAAGAGCCTTTACTCTTCATGAAAGGCAAAGGGTACAAAGTAATTAGAAATGATAGCAATAATGACATGAATTATATTTCTGGTCTGACATAATACAGTACAAATGTGTTGTCGTAGTAGGTACAATCTGCTGAGGTGATGAATTCATTAAGAATTAGTGCAACTTGTGTCTCAAATAAATTTATATTGTGACACATATTATTTCAACATTAGCCTTAATACATTTCAGACGTTTTTGATGATTTGCAGAGAATATACAGTATTGTACAGGGTATTGATTGATTCATGTGGTTTTGTTGAAACCCAGGATATTTTCTCCTCACTGACACAGTGGTATCCATAAAATGGTTTATAGGCCACATCTCTGTATATACTCTGTACTACCTTCATGTTGACCTAACAGAACATATATTTCACATATAGATTACACTTTTTCCATATAAACATCATCATATGCACCAATAGGACAGGTTGTTTGTTTGCAATTGGCGCAAGGTTTATATTTAGAGTCAGGATGAATCATCTAAAAGTCTGTTAGGGCGGCATAGGGAGCTTAAAATTATTCTGCCCTTCCTCATTGATTTAGTTACTCATGCAGTTTCACATTTTAGACTAAGTGCAGAGTTGAGTTTTTCTTTCTGTCAGATAGTAAACAACTAATGAGCAATCCATTTCCATTACGCACGTAGTGAGTAACAAACAAACAAACAACCTGGGGGGGGCACCAAACCTGTAACACTTATTTACTATTTTCTCTCTCTCTCTGTCTCTCTCTGTGCGTGTGTGTGCGTGCACTTACAATACAATATGTATTGTGTATAAAATGTGTAATTATCAAGTTTAACCTTGCTATTCAAACTATCATTGACAAGTGAGAATATTTCTGGCACATTCCCCACATGTGTTTGTATTCGGGCCTCATAGCTCGTTCATGATGGAGACTCCGAGCAGGAGGGTTCGGCCTTAAATGATGAACGTCTTTCCTTCCTCTCCGCTGTGGCCCGTTAGCCCGAGTTCTCTGCTCAGCAGTCGGAGTTGCTCTAAATATTTTATGGCCTCAAATCTTCAATCTTAAATCACCCTCTCTGCGTCCCTCCATTCATCTCTGCGACCCCCCCCCCCTCCCCCCACACACACACACACACACACACGCCTCCAGGCCTTCCGCATATTTTGTAAGTCCTCTCCTCTGGTTTTCAACGTTCCTGTGTAAGCATGCCACCCAGTGCCACTCTGTTCATTGTTCTCGACTTGCTTGTTTGTTTTTTCTGAGTTTTAAATCTGTTTATGCGTCTATTTGTCTCCTCTTTTATGTCTTTTGTTTCTCTCCGTCAGAAGAGTCTCTACTGGATCCCTCACACCCCTCCTTTATATCTCCTCCTTCTCTCATTTCACATCTGTCAGTTTTCCTCCTCAATGTGTTAATTAGTGTGAAGTGATTATAAAATGCAACGATTCCCATGTTTCATGGACGCTATATTGAACAGATGTTCCTCAGTCAAAAACAAAAATGTTCCCTGTTGTCATGAAAATTAAACAATTCTCCCTGTTTCATCCGTCTCTAGGCAAATATCATGGAAGAATTTTTGGAAAAGCAAATGTCTAAATAAGATTTTGAAGAGAGTAATAATAGTAACAAGGTCCTTATATGTAATGTAAAGGCTCTGAGATTGTGTGCTTAAAGGGCAAATGGCAGAGGCCCTCTCATGGGTAACTGCTCAGATGTTTCAAATCTTCCTCCAGATTAGTGGGCAGCCAGAGGACACTGGGTGTATTTGCATGATGGGCATTATCGGCAATGAGCCCTGCTCTCCCAGAGCAGAAGCTGCCAACAGGAAGAGACAGAATCACTGCCTAGCCCACAGCACCAAGCAGCAAACCAAATGAGCCACTTTATACAGATCAACCTCTGAACCTGAATTTATGCCCTCGCTTCCAAGACTTCCAAACAGCTACTATGTATCAGCCATTGGTTTCAAATCGCTGCATTATAGAACAGAGCACTTCAGTCCCTTTCCCACCCACTGCATTGCATTGTTGTTTCATCATGCTGTTCAGTTTAAAAACCTTATTCAAAATCTATACTATTCTATTGTGGCTGTATTTTATTCCAGAGCCATAGTATTCTATTTTGTATTATGGTATTCTATTATATCTTATCCACAACTTTCCCAACGGCCAATAAGACTCGCAGGAAAGTTGTGAATACTATTCCATTCAACAGCACTGAACAAACTCCTTGGTGAGAGTGGCGTATGTCCATCTCCCTGATGGCAAAAGAAAGTAACGTACGGTCCGTCTGTTCCTGAGGTGGCAAGAGAATGAGCTGGGTGGTGAGAGAATGGGCAGGGATCCAACGGAAGGAAACAGGGCGGTGCTGAAACAGGTGTTTTGACAGACTCCATAAATCACCAGCTAAGGCGCGTTGGCTGGAGCCCAGACAGATGATGACCAGCGATCCGGGCGAGAACGTCCGACATGGCTCAAAGTTATGGGTCTGACAAAAAACTTGTCCCCGGCCCATCAGGTGTGACATGTGGTGTGGTGTGTTACTGAAATAGGCTGAGGCATGGTCTGCATGGCTTCTACTGATGGGAGAGAGCTGAACTCAGATCAGCTCCGTGGCACGGGGTCTGTCTGTCTGTCTGTCTGTGGTGAAGGATGATGGGCTCCCTCTGGGCTGCACTTCTACACGTTTTCTCATCTGCTCAGCCAAATTCACTTATCCTTCATGCCCGAGTATCTGTCCCGCTTATGTCCCAACTTTTCTGCAGGGCTGACAGCTGACAGATCACTGTGTGTGTGTGTGTGTGTGTGTGTGTGTGTGTGTGTGTGTGTGTGTATGTGTGTACATTTTTATTTACATCAACTTGCGTAAATAAGAGTGTAGCTTAACAATATCACAACTTGCTTCAGTTTCTTCAGTAGTTGTCCTCAAGCCATAGGCTATTGCAGTATATCCTTATCTGATCCTTTTTATTGCTGAACAGTGCCTGCTGGAACTTTTAATGTGTTCATTCTCAACCAATACACCAATCAACCAATACAGAAGTAATAGCAGTATTTTCTGCACAATCTTGCTTTGTTTGGTTAATATCTAATCTCTATCTCTATTTTAACTTTTAGGGGCTCCATAATGTTATTTTGATTTAAGCATTTTTCTTTTTAAATTTCCAATTTCCTCTTTCACACTATTACCCTCTGAGAAGGAATCAGTGAGGTTTTATTAAGGTCTAGACTCTCAAATCACATATAAACCAGAGCCCTGTTTGGCAGTTTGGTGAGGTTTAAAGGTCACAGTCATCATATTTCCTGTCTGACTGCCCTCCCCTGTCTTCTCTTATTAAATTTCCCCATAGATCACTTCGTTTGAATATTCTCCTGCATAATTGCAGTTTACATGACCGTGTAACTGCTGTCCAGTCGGGCAGCTGTTCTGATTAAATGTTCAAACGATCTTTCTATGGCCGAGTAGCTGCCAGACTGGTGAGCGTCTGTGAGTAAATGTCACAGGGATCTGTGGCAAGAGGTGTCTACTTTTAAGTCATTTTTAATGTCAATGGATAAGCACTTGTTTTCAGTTAATCCGTGCAACACCAATTGCATTTTAAGGCCATCTAGCCATCAGTTTGTTATTTCAGAGCTGGGAAACTGTAGACTGCTAGAACTATTAAATCATAAATTATTTTATACATAAATGTAATTATATAATAAAATATACATTATAGATATGACTTATAATAATAATTTAATGCATAGTTATTAAATGTGTCTGGAGACAACATATGCATCAGATTAAATTTTGTGTTTCATTCAAATTTCATGCTGTACAGTATTTTTCATCTTGTTCATATTATGTATTTCTATAATATATCTCCTGCTGCTGGAATTAAATTGCATTTCTCAGCAGTAGATAGAGGTTACCACCCTGAGAGTTGCTTTTAGATTTATGTTCTGATAAAACTGATGAGAAATGAATGAGTATGAGAAACAAATTCAATGTACAACTACTTCCATATGATGAGTGATATCTGTGCATGGGGAAAAGGTAGATTTGTGACCTAAGGGCTGACCTAGATGGCTTGTGTCCACAGATAAGCTTGACGATGAGCTGGAGATGACTATGGTGTGCCATCGGCCGGAGGGGCTGGAGCAACTGGAGGCCCAGACCAACTTCACCAAGCGAGAGCTGCAGGTCCTCTACAGGGGCTTCAAAAACGTGAGCACTGCCCATGCACAGACCTGCTTTTGCAAGTCCATCTGTTTGCTAACTCGTCTAGATGCCCACTCCTGGCTGGCTCACCACTACTCTGCTTTCCATTTGGTTTCACAAGTAAACTCCCTACCTCGATTTCACCCCCCCCCCCCCTTACCAGCACAGCACAATCCCCACATTCAAAGCCACTTTGAAGCAAGTCCCTCATGTTCTATATTTGGCTCAGCTCATCTTTGTCTGTGAAAAGCAGATACCCATTTAGTCTTGCCAATTCACCTCCCATGCTGCTAATCTGGATGTGCTGGCCCCTGCAGCAGAGATCTACCCTGCCTGTCATATTCCATAATGAGAACAATTACGTGATGCATTACACACTTCACGTCAAAAGCACACAAACGCCACAAACACGAGTGCCCGCGAAAGCTGCACTCTCTACGCACAAACACACAGGGTTCTGAAGCAAATAAAGTAGATGGTTCATCATAGCAAAGAGTGCAGTAGTATTTCAGGTGACTCGTGTTGGGTAAGAGGGTCTAGGTAAAGCCAATGCCTTGAAACAGCTTTTGGGAATAACAAACAGAACAACAAAATGAATTATTATGTAATGCATAGTTTTGCATTGACAGATTATACACCCATTACTAACCCACGTTAACTATGGAGTTGTCAGGTGTATTGAAGCCCACTTCCTTGTATATCTAATTAGTGCTCAGAGACCCATATGCTCGGTTGCTGTTAATTGAATTCCACAGGCAAACGGCATACAGATGTTCTCTCTGGTGGAGTGGAGAGGGTTGAGAGATTAATGATCTTTGACTCTTTTCCCCATCAGGAGTGTCCCAGTGGAGTTGTGAATGAGGAGACGTTTAAACACATCTATGCACAGTTCTTTCCGCATGGAGGTACACGTATCTATTCCGTCTATTCTCGACTTGCCTGAGGGTAACACTGAAGTGTCATTTCAAACAAGTTCACAAAGTTTTATAAGGCATTCACTTCTCCTTGTGGTATTTATTTTATGCCTCTAAGCCAGCATCAATGTTTCTCATAATACAAAATTATGTTAACACAAATGTTATTGGGTCATTCTATAATGCAGGGGACATTTTGAGAAAATGTTTTTTATCATTAAACTTTTTTATAGTCATAGAACGCTCTTCAAAGTTAACATGACTATTAAGTATTTACTAATCTTAAACCTGTAAGACTTCAAGTATTTATTTTAATTATGTATTAACAGAAAAATCTGTCAACTCTGTTAGAGACAAACTCGGTAAAATATATATATTTAGCAAATGTGATACATTTTAAAATGATGTCTTCCCTAAGAGAATCTTGGTCTCTACACTCACTGAAGCAACTTTAAATTGGATAAGATTGATTGGTGCATATTTTCTGAAAAAAAGATAGCTTTAACATATATGACATATATATATATATATATATATATATATATATATATATATATATTAAAAAGAAATACTGTGGTACATATATTAGTTGTAACACATCTTCTGATTTACATTTAAAACAAGAATACATATTTAATCATCATAATCATCAAGCAGTGCCCTGTTTAGTTGTTTTATTCTAGATACATACTTTATCATCATTAAATGAGCAAAATCTTAAACAAACAGAGTTGACACTCTCATTCAACGTGCTTAAATGCTATTGAACACATATGACTCACATATGACAGAATTAACTGAATTGACGATAACAGAGTTGACATTTCCCATTATTTTGTGGCTTTGCTCCACATCCTAACCTCAAACTAGCTTCCGCATGATATGTATAAAAAAACAGAATTGAATGGATTTTAATATTTTTTTATTTTTAAATGTGTATCCTCAACATGTTGTTCAAATTAATGAGAGAAGAAGCTTAAATGTATACTATGCAGGTTTAGATATTTTTAGCGAGTTTAGAGCTCCCTCTAGAATTGCAATGTATTTATATGTTACTCTGCTATTGTAAATAGCAAACTTCTCTTCTTCTATATATAAAGCATTGTTATTGGTGAAAGGTTGTTTTAATTAACATAATTGTTCAAAATTGATTCCATAAAGATGTTTTTTTTAAATAACTAAATCTTTATCTTGGAGACACAAAATGTAGGCTACCCCGAATTATAAAATCTCCCTATTACATTAGAATGTAAAGCTTATAATAAGTAAGGGATAACGGCCGCCAAGGTGTCCTGTTATACGGAATTATTGGACGAGGGCGAGGGGCAAAGACATCCCCGACACGCAGCGGAGAGGAGTTGCCTCCGCCCGAATTAAACACTTCTGCAGTTCATAACTTCCCCATGATTTTATCAGTGTTTATATGAAAATAACATTCATCAACATTGTTCGGATGTGAATGTGATAAAATTAAATTACATTGAATATATGCATTCATAACACACCATGGTTGCATCCAATGCACGAAAATGTTATTCAGTATGGCCTTCACAGTTTAAACTGGGTCATGGCAGTTCTTGTATGCTAGAAGCAGATTTATTGTTTTGTCTGTTTTACCTTGTAAACCAAATGTATGATATATGGTAACACAACTTGGAGGGCCACATTTCAGTGACAAGTGGGGCTACATTAATGTACAAGAACTTGGACAAACTGTACAATTTAATTTTTTTCTTCACACAATTGTCCTGTACGTCTTGTTTAATCAATGATTTACTCCATTCATGTCTGACTTCTCTCTTGTAACAGATGCAAGCACATATGCTCATTACCTTTTCAATGCATTTGATTCAACAAAGAATGGCTCCATCAAGTTTGAGGTACATCGCAAATTACCAAAAAGAGCACTGACTTCTTAACTCTTACCTTGTGCTCTGTTCTTCCATAGAACATTCACTGTAAATCCCTCTGTTTTCTCCTCATCTCTCATCTGTTAGGATTTTGTGATGGGACTATCCCTCCTGCTGCGTGGATCAACACGTGAAAAACTTGAATGGACATTTCAATTATATGACATCAATAAGGACGGTTACATTAGCAGAGAGGTAAAGAAATGTATTGTGTTTGTACATTTTCCTCTTTTTCCTGTGTGTGTGTGTGTGTGTGTGTGTGTGTGTGTGTGTGTGTGTGTGTGTATGTGTGTGTATGTGTGTGTGTGTGTGTGTGTCTGTGTGTGTGTGTGTGTGTGTCTGTGTGTGTGTGTGTGTGTGTGTGTGTGTCTGTGTGTGTGTCTGTGTGTGTGTGTGTGTGTGCCCCTTTCTCTCTTTTCATGTTTGCACAGTGTAATGCACGGTACAGTGCATTTACTGGCACTGTATTTTCTGTTTCACAGGAGATGACTGAGATTGTGAGAGCAATTTATGATATGATGGGGAAGTATACTTACCCTGCATTGAAAGGTGATGTTCCCAAACAACACGTGGATGCTTTCTTTCAGGTCAGTGCAGGGCAGTCTGTTAGTTATGAGCACGTTGTGTATGAAAGCTCTACAAGCAATGTTTAATGTTTAATAGCATATTATGATTGCCTCCATAACAGTATGTGTTTGAATCAACAGAAAATGGACAAAAACAAAGATGGGGTTGTAACTTTAGATGAGTTTGTCCTGGCATGTCAAGAGGTGAGGTTTTTTATGGTGGTGTTTTCCCTGAAGCCTAGAGAGAGAGAGAGAGTGTGTGTGTGTGTGTGTGTGTAAGAGAGAGAGAGAGAGAGAGAGAGAGAGAGAGAGAGAGAGAGTACTGCACCTTCATCCTTCATACATGTGTAAAGAGTTACTATGCAATGAATATACTGTACACTATGTTGTGGTTCATAGTCCCATCTCCATTCCTTATTTACTCATGTAAACACTGACATCTTGTGGATATCAAGTGAATTGCTTCTTCTGATGTACTTCAGGATGAAACCATGATGAGGTCGATGCAGCTCTTTGAGAATGTAATATAGAGGCAGGCGGAGTGGACAAAGATGGAAAGCAACTGGCCATAGAGCTGACAGGAGCAAAGAAGTGCCCACAGAGAAGACCTTTTGTGTGTGTGTGTGTGTGTTTGTGTGTGTGTGTGTGTGTGTGTGTGTGTGTGTGTGTGTGTGTTTGTGTGTGTGTGTGTGTGTGTGTGTGTGTGTGTGTGTGTGTGTGTGTATGTGTGTGTGAAGAGAGAATGAGAGAACATGGGGCTTGCTATTTAGTGCCAATACATATACATGATAAATAAACGTACATCTTGAGTGGCTCCCAGGGGAAATTTATAGTGATCACAATTCTTTTGGTTCTGTTTTTGAAGGAGACGTAGTCCTTGTAGAACCCTGTGTCCCCCCCCCCCCTGTGTCTACTGAGTCAGATTGGTCCAGAATGGCCTGGAATGGCCACCACTTGGTTTGACTCAACCCAAATGACAATTCAGTCTGTCCTCGGGCACTGTTTGGGGAACTGTCCAGCTCAATTTACTTATGTCTCTCTGGACACTATCGCCTCCCGTTGGACAGATACCAAAAGTGTGACTCAGACGCCTCCCCTGCTGGTGGAAAACAGAACTGCAGTGGAAAATATCTTGGACTTCGTCTCACTCTCGAATTTGCATGTTTTCAAATGAAGAGGCATCCCTTGAGTTGTCTGATTGTGAATTTGGTTGAGCCTCTAAATTATATGAAATATGTATTTATTATTTTATTTATGTAAATTATATATTGTGTACATTTTGCAATTGGCCTCATTCTGATAGTTTACTGGTTGTCCAAATTATATGTTCATGGCATGTATTGAGTGTCATGATATTATTGTTGTGTGTTCTTGTGTCCTGTTGTTTGCCAATTTTTCTGTCTGACTGTCTGTCTGTCTCTTTCTCAACGTCTTCTGCCTTGTCTAAATATACGTGACTCATATCTTTAGAAATATATGAGCGATTAGACTCATTGAAACATTTGTTTTAAAAACAGATTGCAAGCGCAAAACTGCATGATTTTGTGTTGAGGATATGAATTGCTATGAAATATGGAATCATGAAAATCATGTAAATGACTCTGGGTCTGAAAAACTAGACTGTGATCTTGTGATCTTGCAGTGTCCCACTGGTACATGAAAACTGAAAAGTCTGTGACAAAGTGTGTGTGTGTGTGTGTGTGTGTGTGTGTGTGTGTGTGTGTGTGTGTGTGTGTGTGTGTGTGTGTGTGTGTGTGTGTGTGTGTGTGTGATTGTTACAGATTGTAAAAAAGTGATCTTAACCACCTTACTTCACCAAACTCTGTATATGTAAACATAGTATCTTCTCCACTATGTCCATCTGTTGTACGGAGAAATAGAGCAGATATATATTTTACAGACCTAAACACATAACTGTCACTAAGACAGTATGTGAGCATCAATAATTACAGTATGACATTCCTATTTTTTGGGTGACATACCTCGGTCAGTGTTTTAGTGTATATTTGCCATTTGTGTACATAAAAGCTTTTATTCAGATTTTACAAATTCAGAATAAAGATTTTATTTACAGACCTAACTGTTTACACAACACAGAGAGATGTCCTTTTTGTGCTGGATGATAATCAGCGGACAGTACAATCTGACTGATATTGAAAAATACACTAAATATTTGTCTGTACAGGTAGCATGTGATGAAGTGACTTTCAGGCAAAGGCAGTGTAACAGCATCTCTGGCAATGTGCTGTGCAGAGCTACGATTATCAAAGAATAAATCTTACAAGAGGAAAACACACTCAGGTGTCTTCATTTGCTGCATTTATAACCTTCCATCTGCACACAACAGCTGCATCAAAATGTATTAATGTTGACCACAACAATTTATGATTTGTATACTTGGAGACTTTTCACACAGAGACGGCTCTCAACTTGCATTTTCAGTGTAGGCCTATCTTTACTGTGAGGTAAGTAACCTATTTTAAGCTGAAAATACTTTAAAAATAATGTTGAAAAGAACATAAAACAAAGAAAAAAGGAAAGAAAGAAAACATTCTAATAATAGGATGCAGGAAATCTTGAATTTGTACATGATTTAATTGCTGAGACTGCTCCAAACAGTGCCCTGTTTAGTTGTTTTATTCTAGTGATAGACTACGTAGCACTGACTGAGAGCGTTCTACATTTAATAATGTTTACATATCTGTCACAAAGGTACATTATTCATTTTGCTGTTCTCAGAGGTGTGATATAGGCCTAGGCCTAGACTTTCCAGGTTTAAAAAAAATGCAATTTACAAAGAGATGAGGTAACTCTAAGTTGCCATTAAATATGCATTAGCACAAACCTCCATTCACATTGGCCAAGGGGCATTTATGCTGTTCATACCATGCAATTTTACAGACTATACAGGAGATGGCGGTGTAGCCTAACTTTGTCTGAGCTCTGTTGAGAAGAGTTAGAAGATGACGTCAACCACTCCCTTGAACGAGGTCCGAGAGGTCATGAGACTTCCTGTATCAATTCGCAGGAACGGGAGTGCTTATTAATGACTGCTCTACTAAATGCCTCCCTCCAGACATCGAGGGAAGGGCTTTCCCAATCTCTTTGCATCTATCGGGACTGTTTGGTGAACTAAACTACGTGAGCCCATTGCAGTCGATAACAACACGGGAAGAATGTGTAGGGGAATGTGTGTGTGTGTGTGTTTCTGTGTGTGTGTGTGTGTATGTGTATGTGTGGTGGGGTGTTCACCTGGCAAGGGCCATAAAAGCCCCGCACAGAGCTGAGGCAGGTTAAATCACTTGATAATGGACAGTGCGGGCTCGCCAGTCCCTCCGCGCTCCCATTTGAGACGGGTCAATTCCTGGGAGTCAGCACTCAGAGATTGGGGGGCGGGGTGGCAAACAGCTAACACAGAACATAAAGGCAATTTTTGCGCTCCCAGCGGACTCCCCTGATCTCTGTCTGCGTGAAGACCTAAGTGCTTCCGTGCTGCGGCAGGCATAATCATCTGCATTCAGACAACCAATGTGGGTTTGTTGTTTTCAGGCTATGATCTATGACGGAAGGCTTTGTTTTACTAAAAGAAAAGACCCTTGAGCATCTCCAAAAGGTAGAGCTGAGCAAATATCTGGGCCACTACCATAAGCATATGGAGAGAGAACAAAGAAAGTAGCCGACATAATTCACAGCAAACGGGCCAGAAGTTTGAGTTTTTTTTACAGAAAATGTGAGAACATTTTATTACTGTTTCATCAGTATTTACATAATTATCAAATGCAAACTATAATACATGGATGAATGCAATAATTCTCTTTTTAATTACACAAGTCAATGGAAAACCTGGAGGGATTTTACAGGATAATTTCAATAATTAGGCCTATTATTACTGTTTACATGTGGAAACCCCTACATGTGATCATTTCTTCTGCACTGCATGGATTTGAAGCCCTAGACACTAGTGCAATGTTCATAAATGTGAAATACTTACAAATCAGACATTTAATTTCAACAGCAACACTACCAGTAGCCATATTCTCTCTGAACCTTCTTTTTATCTTTTCACTCTGTGTGCATTGTTGACATCTTCTTATCCAGATATTTGTATCAGTTGAAGCCCTTGAGTTTATTATGGTATTGATTCATCAATAATGGTATATGTGTGTTTGTTTTCTCAGACGTAAGGTCTGTAACATGCACACACATGATGCAAAACAAACATGAGTTCAATTTTGCAGATATGAATGAATACTACTGAATACTGAATATACTATGAATATATGTGTGTATGTATGCACGTTGTGTAAATTGTTTTGATCTTGCTTGTTTTCATAAAAGATATTTATACTTCTTGGCTGTTTCTTGTTCCAATTTCCAAAAAAGAGAGACACCATATATTATAAACATAAGCTTTTAAAAATAACCATTCTTTCTTTTTTATTTCCTCCATATTGTTACATTTGTCAGTACTGAGCTCTGTTTGGACTAGGGCAGAGCGTTGGAGGTAGTGCACATATGGGAGGGTCCAAGAGTGTCTGCGACCTGTCAGTCGGTCAATATGCCACACTGGGGGTGGGAGCCAGCACATGGACGCATGAACTAGTCCTCTCCACAGGTCTCTGTGGCAGCATCCACGCTGGGCTTGTGCTTATGTGTGTGTGTGTGTGTGTGTGTGTGTGTGTGTGTGTGTGTGTGTGTGTGTGTGTGTGTGTGTGTGTGTGTGTGTGCGTGCGTGCGTGCATTTTATCTGGGAGAGAATACATCCATGATTCACTGAACACTATGAGCGAGCAGTCTTTTGAAGATCCTGCCTTGGATTCCAGTTCCCCAACGTGCCCCCATTCAGCAGTTTAGTAACCAGTTTCTTTGATCAACAGTCAAAATAAAAGGTTTGGCTTGGTAACTGTTGGTCCTTTAGCAACAAAAGCCATTTGACGTAATGGTCCATCTGTTGCTCAGGAAAACCCCCAGTGGCCTATCTGCAAAGAAGTTCTCGGAATTCCTGGGGTTCCTTTTTGCTCATACCAGGGCAGTGACGGTTCCAAGCTTGCTGCTGTCGTCAGAGGCCCACGGTTGCAGGTTCTGGAGAGCGAACAAGGATGAGTTATGGATGCAGAGCGGGTCGGTCGGAATCGAGTCGCTGAGGGACTTCTGGAAGGCCTCGTGCTGGAGCTGCATCATCAGCCGATTGGCCTGCTGTCGCTCCGCCTCCCGTTCCTCCGCCGTCTGTCGTCTGCCAAAGCCAATGGAGAGGAGAGGGAGAGGAGAAGGGTGGAGTAGAGAGGAGAAGGGTGGAGAGGACAGGAGAAGGGTGGAGTAGAGAGGGAGAGGAGGAAGTGGAGTAGAGAGGAGAAGGGTGGAGTAGAGAGGGAGAGGAGAAAGTGTAGTAGAGAGGAGAAGGGTGGAGTAGAGAGGGAGAGGAGAAAGTGGAGTAGAGAGGAGAAGGGTGGAGTAGAGAGGAGAAAGTGGAGTATAGAGGAGAAGGGTGGAGTAGAGAGGGAGAGGAGAAAGTGGAGTAGAGAGGAGAAGGGTGGAGTAGAGAGGAGAAAGTGGAGTATAGAGGAGAAGGGTGGAGTAGAGAGGGAGAGGAGAAACGTGGAGTAAAGAGAAGGGTTGGTCAGGGAAATCCACACTGATTGACTAAGAAAAGGTCAATATTAAATGGATGCAAATTCACTTTGAAAATCATTACATACAAGGTCTGCATCAAAAACTCAATCCAATATATGCAGTCCAGTGCCTGGCAATAGCATTGGAAACATGAAATGCACTTGCTTATAGTAAAAGGGAGGAAAAATAACTATATCTAATCTAGTAAACTGTGAATTATACCATGCTGTTAGAATGAGAAAGCATTGTTTTCTGTAGGCAAAAAAATCACTTTATCCCTATTTGCATAAAACAATATGTATTGGTGATGATAGCTAATGCTCACTGTCAGCAAGTAAAGCCAGTCAGTTTCCTGCACCTGTACTGTTAGACTACACTTTACATAATCAATTTTCTCTGTTGTAATAGAATTTCATTTTATTTCCAAAGACAGAATTTGTAGGCCTATGGCCCCAGAAGGAAAGGATGTCACTGGTCAACGTGCACTCCATACTGCTGTAGTGGAGGAGTATTAGGGCTAAACCAACGGGTGTATTAGGATTGAGCTTTGTCACCTGCAGATGACAAATTATTACACATCGACATTCATGACACACTTGTCGTAATAGTTCTATAATTTAATTTTATAAGTGTAGTCTATGCAGATATGGCACTATGTTGAGATACCACTGGAAATGTACGGCTCGCTCAGTAGTTTATGCTCTCCTAAATAACGTTAGACCTATATGTCTACCGACCCGAGTCGCGGGGAGACATTCTTCACTTTAATTTAAAAACGCAGTGTAGTTTACACGCACTGTGTCAGACGGTTAGCCGAGCACTCCGTTAATATTTCATCAGTTGGAGTGTTTAATCTGGGCAGCCATCAAACCGTCTATTCGGAATGACACAAACTCTCTGATCTATTTGCCACCGTTGAGAATTATTCACGCTCTCAGCCCGTCTGCTCAGTCCGCGAAGATGGTCTCTAAGGCATAGCCTACCGGAAGTTTGCAGATGGACTTTTTTTGCGTTTCCTATTTGTTCCCATTTTGTTCTAATATTTTGGCCACGTCGTGATTTCAGGGACCAAAATACGTAAATGATCAAGCTATTTTTTTCCATGTTTCTCTAGTTCGTTTTTTTGTTTTGTTTACCTAAGGTTACAGTAGAAGCTTAGATGAATCAATAATTGTAGGCCTGCCTGCCTGCCACTTCACTCATGAAGCAGAGCAATCTGGGAAACTGTGTTGATGTTAATTTAAAGTTGACCTGCAAACTTTGTCTTCCTTGAATAATATGTTTTATTCTCATGTTAAATTAGAAACAAAATAATAATAATTTAACTTGTGGACAGACAAGTCTCATCTCCTCCATGCAATCTTTAAAGAAACATGTGGATGAAAAAAATAGACTCAATAAAATATGGTGATACTGTGTGGTCATCTAATTTCTTATTTCTATTCCATCTTTAAAAGCTAGAATAATTGGCTTTTCGTGTATTTTAACAGCACACACTCTTCATCCTTTCTCCATAGTTTTAACATAAACATTATTTTTGTTATATAATGATGATGGTGTCTGTCTCTGGATATTTCATTGGCACATGCATTTAGTTACACTTGCTTGTCGTGTCTAAACAATAATGTTTTGTGTAGATTGTGCTAGATTGTGAAGTATTTATTATGGGTCCAGTACGTTTACAATGCTTTTTTAAAAAAAACATCAATAAATGGATTAAAGTTTTGTTATTCATTCATTTGAACGGCGTAGATGGGATATTATCTTTAGAGACTTCTGCCTCAGTAAAACAAGCCTTTTTGTATTCCGGTTAGCAGCATTCACACATGTGCATTACAGATTATGTCTTATTACATTTCACTCATCCAATACCACACAGACACACTTTACCATGACCACACATACAGACACCAACTTATTTTATACCATGAAGCGCTTTTCTCAATCACCACTTATACTTCAAGACAAACTCAAGCACACACACACACACACACACACACACTGAAAGAAGGAAACACACAATGCATACAAGTACACTAAATCTCACCTCCACTTGGTTCTTCTGTTCTGGAACCAGGTCTTGACCTGTGCGTCTGTCATCTTCAGGGCTTTGGCGAGAGCGGCCCGTTCTGCACTGGCCAGGTATTTCTGTCTGTGGAAGCGTTTCTCCAGCTCACAGATCTGCACCCGTGAGAAGGACGTCCTGGGCTTCTTCCGCTTCGGTGGCGTCCGGTTCTGGTATGGATGTCCTATACGCCGTGCCACTGTGAAAGGTGTGAGGGCAGCTATTGTGCAATATGTTGTATGTTGGGTTTTAAAGTGTGTGTGTGTGTGTGTGTGTGTGTGTGTGTGTGTGTGTGTGTGTGTGTGTGTGTGTGTGTGTGTGTAGAGAGACAAAGCCAGAGAGCAGAAGAGAAAGAGAATAAGAAAGTGACAAATAAAAAGAATAATAATAATACTCCTTGGGGTTCAGTACCTTGTTCATAATAAATAAATGGCAGTCCATAGAAGTCGGAAAAAATAAATACAACAAGCACATGTGTAATATTTGATTGAATAAATTAAGCATGAAATGGACAGAGGTTCTATTGGAATGGCATGAGTCATGTCAAAAGTCATGAGAAATTAACAGAAAGATTATGGTAAGAAAAGTTGTTTTTCTGTACTTTTTTTGATAACAAAAATAAGTTGCAATCACTGATTTTTTTATTTTATTTTAATTTAAAATATGTCACCATTTTACTCAGTTTTACATCATGGACACTTCATTTAGTTGGGTGAAAAAAACACATATTATACTCTGAGTATTCACTTGGAGGGAGGTCAATTTCAGCATATTTCTGTTGTTAAATTCCTCTCAGTTTAGAGACAATATAACAGCAGTATTGCTTGATTAAGCCAGAGCCTTGAAGCTGAATTGAAAGTTTATGGACGTTGTAACTAATGAGTAATATTGTGTGTATTCCTGACTTATTTATTAAGTCAAACTCCTCTCTCAAAAGTGCTAGGACCCCAGAAACTGCCCACAGGCAACCATTAATAACCCTCCTGAAATATGTATGCCCCTTTATAACTGCATTGCATTTTTTTAACTGGCTGGAGGAGAAAAAAGGCTCCTGATAAATGTGACAGCTCGACAGCTATTCATGACCAACAGAGGGAAGGCAGTAAGTGACATCAGGGATTTCAACAGATAGGCTTATGACCTCTCAAGTGGTCCATTGTGGGTTAAGTTGTCTATGCACCATGAAATAACTATTTCTTACAGTATTCACATTTCATGATTGTGACTAGCTACTTCTAATAGCATTTATGTGACATGGTCAACATTTCAAGACACTTCAAGATACATTTTGTGTTTGCTTCTAAGCCTCAAATAGGAATAAGTAGGCTATGCTTATGAACTCTTACTACTTTTAATCTAACTTCACTTCTCTCAAGTGCAATGTTGCAATGTTGTCAATCTGAATATCTACAATGTTATCTCTCAACATCTAAAGTTAAAAGAGTGGTGATATTCGATTTTCTGGAAATGAAATGAGTAAATGCCTAAATTAAATGAATATCTTAATATTGTCTAATGGATTTAAATGTATTCAAGACCTCAACAGATTACCTCAATATTGGGCAAATGTAATAAATTGGGATATAATGTCTGAGTATATCCTGTGATACTGTATCACAAGTCGATATGTCTCCACTCTATGAATCCCTTCATGGTGACAACTACTTGTACAAGTTATTACTATCAACACGAGCTGTAACAGACGTGTCGAAGTAATTGGACGAGATCGAGTTACAGGAGACAACGGCTCTTTAAATCAAGAGTTTGTGATTTTTGGCCCTGCGAATGGAGCGCAGGGGTCCCCAATGCCGCAATTTTACAGCGTGAGTAGTTTCATCGGTCATTAAAATATAGCTAAGGAGTCCTGTGACGAAGAGAATGAAAATGTTGACGGAAATGCCAAATACAAAAAAAATACCTAGGCCTATATCGGCTACGTGCGTAATTTTGTTTTGAATTACATTTAATAATGTTAATGAATGTTTTATGACAATTATCTAAAGGTGCACAGATATTAATAGGTTAAGGCTAATATAGGCCCATAATTGCATGTAGGCCTATATATAACTGTATATAATTGTATGTAATAAAAATATAACTGTGCTACCAAACAAACAAACCACACACATTTTGAAGGATTTAAATGATGATAAACATCCTATTTTATTTATATTCTATCTCCAAAATATAGGCCTAATTGTAGCCTATAGCCTATGTAACAAGTTAATATTATACACTTTTTTTCACTATTTTCTCTCATTAGAAATATATCGAATTACTTAAAAAATAAAGTGATAGCGTTACCCTAAATCTGTCATAGGCACCGTATGGCACTGTCAGGGCACGTATGAACAACATCAGTGATGCAACACTAGCCTATGTCCTTTTTACAGTTTGTTATCATACACAAAATTAAACGTTCTTGACTTGCAGAATATAGGTATATTTAGGCCTTAGTATATTTAGGCCATAGGCCTTATAGATCCATGGAACATCCGCATTTCAAACGCATTTCTAGACAGCTTCGTATTTTAAAACAAAACTCACGTAGGAATATTGTACCTGCAAAACGTTCCTTCGCAAACCTCTGGCTGCTCTCCATCCAAGGGAAACTGATGCTTCCCAGTCCTGGCACTGCGCTGGCCATGGGTGGTGGTACTGCCGCAGCCAGAGGTCTGTGCGCAGGGACCCGTATCACTCCACCGGGCGCAAGGGTCAGGTTGACTCCATAAGAACTTGTGTCTTCATACGGGGCGGCAATACCATGAAAAGATCCCGACAGTGTAGTGTAGGGTGCCGCGCCAGCCCCGCTAGGACTGCCCAAGTGGTAGCTAGCTCCACTTGTTGTGGTGCCAGTCTCCAGATTGTTTCGTAAAGTGTTCTGCTGGGAGCTCTCTTGGTCGGTCCCGCTGAGGATTTGATCAATACCGAAGCTGATAGGTTCGTGCTGGGAGGGTTGCGGAGTCTGGCTGGTGCCAGTCGGGCTAGTCGGGTTGGAGGCTCGGTCCATCCTCGCTCCCTTCCCTCTCTGATTCTACCGGACTTGATCCACTGACAGGTGGGTCGCTGGCAGGTCCACCGCAGAACCAGTTGGTAGATAGGCTACGGATGAGACACAAATAAGTTGCGTGCTTGATTTAAAATAGTTTCCAAATAATTTACTGACGTTTGTCTTTTTTTCTTTAGAGAAATCCAGGGAATTCGAGCGCAGGCTCAACGCTCGTCCGGGAAAAGTTGTCACTCTGTGAATTGATTAGTTTCACTTGCTGCCGGCTGTCTTTCTCGGCAGCTCCGGCACAGCACAGTAAGTTTCTCTGCTTCCCCTTTCGATTGGTCAGAATTCCCTCCCCCCGTCCCATTGGTTGATATTTTGTGCGAAACGGAGGATGCGTTTCAAAATGACACCAGGGCATAGTGAGCTACATCAAACTTCTCTTAGGGGCCTTCAAACATCATATGTAACAATTACTTTTACTCTTTTGGTAAATGAAACGTCATCTGCTCACTTGTGTAAGTCGAGGCATTAAACAGATGAGTGAAAAGCATAGCCTACCAGTAAACCTGCGGTTTACCTTCAAAGTGCCACTATGGATTGGTGCACCTTCTTTATAATGTAACAATTTAGCAGAAATCGTCGGCTTATTGTAGCCTATAGACAGTAAAAGGCAGACATGCTTTCTAAGTCTGGGTATCGCTCAGCCCATCCAGTTTCCAAACATGGAACCAATCCACTTATGGAGGTGTAACCTAATGTGTGGAGCTCTTTTGAGAGAACGCTAATATGATAAATCCTTTATTTTCGCTATAGATCTTCGATAAGAAACTTGAGCTGCTGTATTAAAAGCGAGGCTATTTACCCCGACGGTGGAGGGGAAGTATGCATTGCTAGGTAGTCTCGCCTACAGTGCCTGACCCATACATCGTTTAATATGCGCATCACCCTTCAAATGATGTTATATTTGGTGCACTGGTTGCCTAATAAATTTAATAGCACGCTTATTTTATTGTTGCATCATGTTCATGGCTGCTTTGGGGGATTTCAATGATGGCACGCAGCGCATCAAAATTCATGCATTCTGAATAGGTAGGTTACTGTTAAATGGCAAGTAAGATTAGAACAAGCAGAATTGCCATCATTATAGGCGCAGATTTTGGCTACGTTAAATAACGCATTCATCGCTGAATAGCCAACCTTGATATGTATGTAGCCTAGATGCCTTTAAACCTCACTGAAAAACGTCAAAAGATAATTAAATGGATAGGCTTTGTAAGCGTTTCTAATATAGTTTTACAGTAACGTATCCATAAGACTAAACGTAGCCTACCCTCATGTTGTGTTTGTGCATTTTTTTCTCTCAAAAATATTGTTAATTTATTCTGACTATCATGAGGCTGTGGCGTTGTTAACACAGAACATCTGAACACACAAAACTAATGTTGATCATTTTCAGACCAATTTGTGTGTTTTATTTAACTTTACAACACCCATGTGTATTTTTTGACCGACTGAAATAAATGGGCGAGGAAATGGTCAGTGTAGTATTTAGTAATTGAGGCACATATTGATCAGATGGACTGTATCTGTGCTTCTGTACATTCACACACACACACACACATACACACACACACACACACACCCTCACTTCCCCTCTTTGCTTCTATGCCTTTCTGACTTGCATGAGCTCAGGTCAATGAGGCTAGTAGGCCATAAATAGCAAAAGGAAGTTCAAAACTGGTAATATCTAATACAAGTTAATACAAAGGTCTAACATTAGATGATAATATAGGTTACTGTGGATTTAAGAAGTTAGGCCTAATGCAGCGGTCATTTTTGACCAGGAACACAAAACTAGTAGCCTAAACATGAAACAAACACAACAGGAGGATTAATATAGGCCTAACATGTGTTTTATAACGTGCTTTTTCTGCTTGTAAGACATATTTTTGGCAAAATAGGCTAATATTGTCATCATCCGCTATGCCTGATGACTTAAGAAAACTCATTTCATCAAGAAAATGCATAGGACTATTTTCATAAAATAGCCATGTAGTTGTGTTGAATAGCCTTTTGCAAGTTCTTGGATGGGGTTTGGAGCCACAGTCTATCATAACCTGGAGAAGGAACTTTTGTTTGGACTTAAAGATTTTCCACTGAGAGCGCTGGATTTAATTCACAGCGTCGGGATACCCGATCTGCTGACAACGGATCTAAGTGGTTCCTTGTAATCCTCTACGTAAAAACGATTATGCTCTATTGGCCTGCCCGCCTCGTTTGATTTGCTTCAGGGGACTGGAACTGGTGAGGCTGAAATCCGTTTACTTTGAAGTAGTTGATATTTTAATCGACCATCAGTGAGTGCCGGGGTAAAATGCTCAATCCCTTTGGGAAACCAGCCACTGTCCAGTTGTTCAATGGCGTTGACGTCATACATCATGCTAGCAGTGCTTCTTCGTCTGCTAAATCTGAAATCACGGCGTGGTGAAATCTGATCCAGACATTACGCTCATAACATGCAAGTGATGATAAATTAGTACATCATAATGCGCTTTTTTATATTGTAGCCTATATTTACACTGTTTAAGTAGCCTATATATCAATGTTGTGTTTAATGGGGTCTCACAAAATATGGCAAACACCAGTCTGGTGTTCAGTAATTGTAAGAGTATTTCAGCATTCTCACTAGGCCATAAATTGGTTCATGTCCAATAATGTAGGCTTCTTGCCAGCGCCTTGATGGCATATCTTGAGATTAATAGTAAAGTCATTATTGAGGATATAATCTACGTAGAACCATAAGGGCATGTCTTCATAAACTGAGATGTTTTAGGCTAGTAGCTGAACGTGGCAAGTAGGCTAGGCTTTGACCCCCGGCCCCATCTGTCAAAAAGCGCAAGGTGACATGTCGGGGTCTCGGGATCAAATATATAGGCCTACACAAAAGCAAACTGAGAACGTTAAGTATACTCATTGGGGGAGCATAGAGAATTGTGGCACGCGAATTGTTCGGGTAATTTTGTGGATCTGCATATGGACGACGCACGTGCCACTCGATCTGCCCCCGGCACTGTTTTTATTGCGTGCGGCTGCCGTTATCAATTTCCCCCAACATTTTAAACGGATGTCTGGCAGGCTTGCTGCAAAGAGCGAAGACAATATGCAAAAGAAGACGCTGCCTTTGAATAATAAATGACGCGCTTTTATGGCTGTTCTAAAACGCCTGTGATGGTACAATATGAAAAGGCCATGGTAAGTAATAGTGCGTTTAAAAGGATCTAGAATGTTTTTATTACTAAACTAAAAAAAAAGAACCACGAAGTGAGACAGAGAGGGCAAAATGAGCTGAATGAGGAGGGGCTGCTGAGACAGAGATATCAGTATTATTGCAATAAAAAAGATGAAAAAAGGAGAGATGCTGAAACTCCCTTCCAGCGAAATAGCCTGTTTAATGAAAGTTTACCGGCTCTCCCTGGCTCCACACAGCACTTGTCTCCGCTATGAAATATTAACTAAAATTTTATATAAAGCTCGAAAGCGTAAAGCCCTTCCTCGGACTATTTTTTCTTCTTCAAACGGCTAACTCTACGCCCCATTCAGGAGCTGTAATAGAGAGTTCCGTTTAATTTGGTTTACGTGGTGCGTCAAGTTGGCAAGCATCTTGACGTATTTTGGGAAAGGATGGCAATATTCTGTCTTCTTTCTTTCGTAGTTTCTTCCTTTCTTCCTTCCGTCCTTCCTTCATTCTTTTATTTATTTCTTTCACCACATAATGGTGAATCTTTATTTTTGCTTTTCCTTGAGCCATCCTTTTTGATAAAGCGCTGTATGTAGCACACTCGGCAATCTTTCAACATTTTTCACAGTTCTGTACCCATCCCGTTTCCGAACAGAAACACATCTCAGTTAATACATCTCTGAGAAGCGTTTTAAACAGACTGACTGAGCAGACGAAAGGACCGGTCATTTTACACCAGATAAGTATATGTTACCACATGGGTTAGCGAGGGAGAGTCAGCTAATTAACTTAAAGACAACATAAAACCATGTCCATTAACATCACAGACAAGCTAAAAATCAGGTAGATCAGAATTTAATTGGAACACCAACTTTAGCATAATTTAACAATGTGGACCATATACAAGCCCCTCTTTCTTTCTTTCTTTCTTTCTTTCTTTCTTCATTCTGGGAACCTTGATGTATATTAGGCTATATGGAAACTGTCTGGCAACTGGAAATGATATGTGTGTGTGTATGTTTGTGCATGTTTGTGTGTGTGTGTGTGTGTGTGTGTGTGTGTGTGTTTGTGCTGTTGGGTTTGACAGATGTTTAAGACAACAGACCAGACTTAAGACTAAGTTACTATTGTTGCTTATTGGAAACAAACATCTGAAAAACGATCTGCCTGAGAGATGCAATGGATATCCTCGCTCTCGCTCTCTCTCTCTCTCTGTCTCTCTCTTTTTTGTCTATCTCTTGCTCTCATTCTGATTTGACTTGAAACTCTTTAGTCTTGAAGAGAGCATTGGGACAGTGTTGTCCGCACAGATGTTTGTGTGTGTGTGTGTGTGTGTGTGTGTGTGTGTGTGTGTGTGTGTGTGTGTGTGTGTGTGTCTGTCTGTCTGTCTCCAATTACAGGCCCAGACCCTTCGACAGATAGATGAGCCACGCGCCATTGAGCACTGAGACCGAGAGGAGTTTAACACGCTACGCTGTGTGAAGATGAGTTGCAACCATCGGAAGTATTTATCTACCCGCCCTCTCTCTGTCTGTCTCTCTCTCTCTCTCTGTCTCTCTCTCTTTCTATTCATGTGTGTGTGTGTGTGTGTGTGTGTGTGTGTGTGTGTGTGTGTGCAGGCAAATATGTACTGTATGTGTGTGTCTACCAATGTTGAAAGATGTATCACACCTTCAATGAGCTTTTCAGTACACAAGCACCCATGTGAATCTTCGCCACAAAACAGCCAACATGGAAGGATGTCAAATGTCAAATGTCTAATGTCAAATGCAGCTTAAAAAGACAACTGTACAATATGCACCACACATGTCTGGAGAGGAGGAATGAGGAGTCCAGGAGTGGCCAGACAGAGGGGCAGGGGGAGCAGAACAGCGCTCTGCTGATGGTTGAATGCCCGGCTGCCTTTCACACTAATGACAGACTAAAGGGGTGGGGGTGTGTGGTGGGGGTTTTGGTCTAGGGGGTCTGTGTGTGTGTTCGTGTGTGTGTGTGTGTGTGTACTTGGGGCACAACAACTTTGCAGGGGGTACTAGTGTTTCTTTTCTCTTGATTTGACTGAAGTGATGGTTGAGAAGCTGCTGCCCCCCCCCCCCCCCCATTTTTCCATCCTTTTGTCGATGTTGCAGAATGTTATTTACCTTGTTATGGGTGGGTGTGTGGACCTGTATGTGTGCAGTATGCATTTTGAAATATGTGTGTATGTGTGCGTATCTATCCCAAGACAAGAGTTGTGTGTATGTGCATGTATGTGCAAGTGCATGTATGTGTGTATTTGTGTGTGTGTGTGTGTGTGTGTGCGTGTGTGTGTGTGTGTGCGTGTGTGTGTGTGTTTGTATGTGTACATCTGTGTGAGTGTGCCCAGATAAGTGTGTGTGTGTGCCCAGAAGTGTGTGTATGTGGTGTGTGTGCCCAGACAAGTGTGTGTGTGGGTGTCAGGCACGCTGAGAGCCGTGTCCGAGGCAGTCAATAAAAGCCGATTATCCTGTTTGTCACCGCGCTTCTCTTTGTCTTCTTAACGACTGCCTTTTGACCTTCTCACCCTGCCTGCTGCCTGCCTGTCGGGGGGAGGCCAGGACCAGCTGCCACCAGCCACTGTCTCTCTCTCTCTCTCTCTCTCTCTCTCCTTCTCTCTCTCTCTCACGTTGGCAGTAGTGCTGCTCCAGCCCCCTGCGTTGTCCCGGCCCGCTGAGCCCTTAGGGTGGAGCAAGCTGTTGAGCCACCAGTCCCTCCCTGCTGTCCCACCTGCCTTGCCTCGGGGTGAGTGCTGCCTGCTCTCTGCTCTGTTTGGACTCCTCGTCATCTCGCCCAGGGCAACCTCCAGCCCATCCTCCCCACTATCCATCTCTCTCTCTCTCTCTCTTTCTCTCTCTGTTTGTATTTTGGGTTTCTGTCACACACACATACACACACACACACACACAAACACACACACATAGACACACAAGCATGCATGCATGCACGCACGCACGCACACACACACACACACACTCACTCACTCAGTCATTCATTCACTCTTACACACACACACACGCACACACACACACACTTTATCTCTACATCTATCTACAGTTCAGACACTCCACTCTTCTCCCACTTCCTTCCTTTTGGTTATTGTGTAATATATCAGTGGGGGAATCTCATTCATCATTTCTGTCACCTCTTCCCGGCGTCTATACGATCATACATTTTCATTTGAAAACGGTTGATTTTTTTTTACCGACAAAGAGGCTGTCATTGTACGTCTTAGCTGTGTGTAAATCATGTTTGTGGAAGTTGTTTAAAAATTGTCATTAAACTCCCTGTTTAAAAGAAAATGTTTTGTAATCATGAGGACTCTTCTCTGACTGTTGCTATTTCTCCCTCCCTTTCTCTGTTTTTCTCTCTCTCTATCTCTCTGTGTCTGATTTGGTATTAAGTAATAGAGTGTGCGCACACGCACACACGCACACACACACACACACACACACACACACACACACACACACACACACACAGACAGACAGGCACACACACACACTCACAACCACACGTTGGCATGAAAAAATCAAGAGGGCTAAATAGGCACCCAACAAGCCACCAGATCCATTTTATCATAAGAGATGGTCAAAGTCGGCAGACAATTAAATAGTTGGCAAAGCGGAGAACTCAGTCACCCACCCACCCACAACACCACATCCACCACTTCTCTTGCCTCCTTTTCTCTCCTCTTCTCTCCTTTCCTCTGTACTCCGTCTCTCGCACTCATGATGGATGACATTCAAACTCACACTTTATGAGCTGAGGATTCATCTGGATTCAGAGCAGAGAGAGAGAGAGAGAGAGAGAACAGAACAGAGGGGGAGAAGGGATGTGGCAAAAGTGATAGAGGGTGTCTGCTGGAAGAAGGGTGGACTAGGAATACCGCGCACTCACGCACTTGATATAGATGACTCTCTCTCTCTCTCTTTCTCTCTCTCTACTCTCTCTAAATGCTTATTCGTTCCTTTGAAATAAACTGCAAAGAAATTACTTAAAAATAAAAACATAACACATTGCATTATACCATCATGTAAAGCATGCATCCAGTAGCTTTCTTTTTTGCAACTGATAGTCATGACCGGTCATTTGGAAATTCACCATGCCAGAACCAGATGATATGTGCACTGAAGTGACCATAGCCTATGGTGCCATGACATGGAAGTGTGAATGTAAGATCATCTGTCAGGACATTATCTATAGATAAGTCACTAAATAGCTGCTCACACTTGATATTTCCTGCTCCACTGGCAAGTATATTGGTGAGACGATGATTCCATGTTACCTTGCTTTTTTGGGGATTTAAAAAGAAAGTTGGTGATTCTGATAACTTTTTCAATTTCCCTCTTTTTCTTCCTATAAATGCCTGTTAGTCCATTTAAGTCTCTCTCTCTCTCTCTCTCTCTCTCTCGGTTTCTCTCTCTCTGTCTTCCATAGCGATTAACGCCCTGAGGAAAAGACAATAAATCCTGCATGCACTGAATGAATGCCATTCATCATATTCATTTTCCTGTCGATACAATTATGAAAAGCCTCTGGCCTTTCTCTCTTTCTCCAGAACTCAATTCTGCTCTGGGAAAACGCAATTAGTGCGGGTGGTGGAGAGAGAGGCTAGCTCAAACTCCATCGCCTTCTCCTCTTCAACTACCCCTAACACCCCCCCCACACACACACACACACACACACTCCCAGCCCCCATTTTAGCCCCTGCAGTCCTTTTCCACACCTAATATATTTCCTCCATGGTCAACCGTAGAGATATTTCTAATTTTTCATTTTTTAAAGACAAAAATACATTGTATGTAATAATAAGAATTATTAGAACATCTCAGGGGAAAAAAACATGTTTTCTAGCTTCCTAAGTCCAAATGATCTCAGTGATCATGGAACACAGAGTATTAGTGTTCCACACTGATATCCTCTAGTTTCTAGTGGCACTCAGTTGTGAGATCCTTATGAAATGGGATTTTATCTCTGACCTGAGGGCTTTGACCTGGCCGAAAGATTATCACAGAAGTAAAGGAAACCTCAGAAACAAGGTTTTTTTGATAGTTGGCAGCCAAATTATGCATTACAATGTTGATCAAAGTGAATATGTATGTGTAATGAATTAATCATTACTTAAAAATGAAAATAAATAGATAAACATTACAGAAAAATTGGATATGTACAACATGCAGATCTGAAATGTAAATAATGTTAAACTATTCAGTGTAAAACTGATAATTGTTGGTCATGATTTAAGTTCTGTCAAAACTGATCTTTCTATCATTTTAGTCAGAGTAATTGGAATAACCATATTTCGTGACTTGAGGCCAAATAAAAAATACATATAAAATAAAGTTTATGAAAATTAATAATGGACCCTAAATTTCTCATCTTATGACAGTATGACAGACTGCTGTGGCATGAATTGGCAAAGGGTGAAAGATATAAAGTTAAGTATGGGGGAAATGAGAGAGAGAAAAGGAGAGAAACAGGAATAAAAGGTAATTTGCTCTCTGCCTATCACTGAGCTGACAAACTGTGAAGAGAGAGAGAGAGATGAGAAAAATGTGAGAAAGAGACTGAGCAAGAAGCCTCGAGATGGAAGAAGGTGTTCTAGGGGTGCACCAGTAGAAGTTAGGAGAGAGAAAGAAGACAGAATGCATTATCCTATACCGATCAGATGCATTATCCTATACCGATCACTTTTATTCATTAGTAATTTGCGATTATCCTATATCACTTTTATTCATTAGTATTTTGAGATTATCCTATATCACTTTTATTCATTAGTATTTTGGGATTATCCTATATCACTTTTATTCATTAGTATTTTGAGATTATCCTATATCACTTTTATTCATTAGTATTTTGGGAGCGAGAGATATCAAAAGATTTTTTTACTCTTGGTCTCTCACTCTCTTTGTGAATGTTTTATAGTACATTTTCTGTACTCTCAAGGCTAGCGTGCATCCTTTTTAATGTGTTTCTGGGAAGCATAAAATGTGGGCCAAATGAATAACCTACAGTACATGTTGAGAAGAATGCTATGAATGCAAAACAGCTGCAAACAAATACTAAGACATAAACAAACGAAGGGGGAAATAAAACAATAAGAGGCAGAGAGATGACGTCTTTAGAAGAATTTGCAAGACAGATAGAATTGAAGTGAAAAAGGGAGAGGTAGCTGGAGAGGGAGACAGTGTGTGTGTGTGTGTGTGTGTGTGTGTGTGAGAGAGAGAGAGAGAGAGACAAACAGACAGAGGAAAGAGACAGTGAGGGAGAGAAAGAGAAAGCGAGTGAGAAAGTCAAGCATGTCACGATGTGCTAAAGAAGAATGCCAGGGCCCGCTGCTTCTGAGGGCCAGGGTGACAGGCTCCGGCCAGGTGTGAGGACAGACAGTCGCCCTCTGCGGCTCTGAGGCCGAGGCAGCTCCCCCCCCACGTTCCAAGCGCCCGCCCCCCCTTCCTGGTGCTAATTGATTCTGACTGGGATGGGATGATTGGTGTGAGGACTCCTTGGGTGGGGGGGGTTTGGGCCAGCTGTCCCCTGAGCTGAGAGGGGGGCCTCTCCATCTTGCCCCTCCATGCCCAGGGAGACACTGGCACCTCGGACGGAGCAATGCCAACTATGCCCACCTCACCCCAAACAAACCGTGTGGCACGGATGGACATTGCATGCCTGTTGAAGGGAGAGAGACCGAGGAAAGCAGAAGATAAGGGTCTTTTTTCCTTTGATTTTTTTCCCCTTTCCTGTACTTAGCTTTGGGGGGAGACGGAAAGAGATAGAATTGTAAATAGCTATGAAGGTAAAGCATAAATCTAAATGAAAATAACGGGAACGATATTACGCTCAACTCCGATTTCTATTGTTTCACGGTAAAAACCTCTTTGTTTGCATGGAGCTGCTACATGAGCCCTCATCCATTATCCTCTCATATGTGGGTGTGTACAGAACATTCTTAATGGTTGCCTGTTGGAATCCATAAAGTATGTGTGTGTGTCTGTGTGTGTCTGTGTCTGTGTGTGTGTGTGTGTGTGTGTGTGTGTGTGTGTGTGTGTGTGTGTGTGTGTGTGTGCATGTCTGTATCTTTGTGAGTGTGTGTGGCGTGTGTGTGTGAGTGCATCGCGTGTGTGTGTGTGTGTGTGTGAGAGAGAGAGAGAAAGAGAGAGAAAGAGAGAAAGAGAGTGTGTATGTGCGCAGATGTGACTGTGTTTGTGTGCACATTTACGTGTGAGAGTGTTTAAGTGTTTTTGCTTGTGTGTGCCTTTGTCTCCGGTAATTGTCTGTATATTAAAGATACTCGTGATGGTGCCCTCTCTAACAGAGCAATAAAGCCCACTTAGAGCGTATTATTAAACACACAAGCACGCACACACACACACAAACACACACACACACACACACACACACACACACACACACACACACACACACACACACACACACACAGTGGAGAGTGGAAAAGTAAGAAGTGGAAAATATTGGACTTTTTCCGCCATCATTTTTTGTCTTTAAAAGTCCAAATGACCACTCAAATTGGATGGTGCATCATTTTCTGTCAAGCCCGAGAAAGCACGGAAGACAGTTCTAATTCATCATTTTGGTGATTTAATAGCAGAGAAATATATTAAAATAATAAAAAGAAGGTTGAAATGCCCGGGATTTCCAGTGATAAATAGCACTCCCTGTCCTGATCGGATTAGCCTCGCTAACAGATATATTGCGGTCAGGATTCACACAGGCAAGCACGATTGTTTTCCAATAAAAAGTTGCATATTAAATTCCAACACAGAAGAGGAGGGGAGAGGTCCTATTCGCTCTCTCACTTCTTCGCTTTCTCTCACTCTCTCTGTCCTTCTCTCCCTTCGCTCCTTCACAACCACTCTCTTTTTCCCCCTCTTTCTCTCACTCTCTCTGTCCTTCTCTCCCTTCGCTCCTTCACAACCACTCTCTTTTTCCCCCTCTCAGATAAAATCGGGAGGTAGAGGGGCAAGCATTTAGAGAATTTAGAGTGTTATGCCAATGCTGCACCAAATGCATTTTCTTCAAAGCTAAAGCAAAAGCGAAAATTATACACCATATCAGCAATCACTACACACACACACACACACACACACACACACACACACACACACACACACACACACACACACACACACACACACACACACACACAGATTTGTACACATGTGGCCCATAAACTCCCATTGGATTTGCGAGCTCTCACTGTCCAAAAACTCATCAATAAGGGCTTCCCTGTAATTAATTACCTCATTTGTTTATGCAAATGTATGCAATTAAGTCATATTGTTCAGTAACATGATCATTGTCTGACTCAGGCAAGGCCTTTCGTCTTTATGAAAATAAATTGTGTTTCTTTAATTAAGCTTGTTTGTTGTAACCTGTAATTAACACTTACAACAATTAGGAGCAGATATGTTTATGACATGTAAGCAATAAACAGTAAGCAATGCTTTTGTCTGGTCGACTAGGGGGGGAATAGAATAAAAATAGTGTTTGACGACATTCAAAAAGTATTGGGCAGTAAAATGATAGATAGTAAAAAAAACAATAGTTGGCTGTACTATTGAATGGAACACTAAAAAAACAGTCTAAATGATTCAGACAGAACTCAAGCCGCACAAAGTTAACCTGAACTTTCACACTGTCCACTCATGATATTTTATTTCATTTGAGATAAATCCAGAGGCAAATATGGAAATGAGCATAAGTAGACATCTTTGTGAGTCGTGTGTGCTCTGGGTCAAAGATGTTGGTCACTGAAGGGTTAAATCTCTTTCATTATTACTTCTCAAAACTAGCCTAGGAGGGATGCAAGGGTAGAAGATTACAGAGCAGACTGAGAGAGGGAGAGAGACAGCAAGACAGAGAGGGAGAGAGAGAGACAGAGAAAGAGAGGGATGAGAGGAGAGGGAAAGAGCTCACTGAAGGCTTTTATAAATCATAGCAATCATAACCCAGGGACACTTTGTGGCACGGGAGGTGGTGGTGGTGGTGGGGGGGGGGGGGTTGGGGGGTGGTGGTGGTGGGTGGGGGGGTTGGGGGGTGGTATGGTAAGGAGCGAAGGATGAGCACACTCCACAGACAGAGAGGTGGAATAAAAGAGAGGGAGAGAACACAAGAGATGGGCCTACTGTATGAAGTGTCACCGTGTAAAATGTCATTAATTATTATTTATCTATTTCTTTTTGTCTGTGAGGTATAGTGCATTGGATATGGATACGGTTATGTTAAGTGTTCTATCTTTTAGTTATTGTCCCTTGGCCAGGTGGTTATGGGTTATGGATACAGAACATTTTATGCATAGTTACATCTGGTGTTAATTATAAAAGCAGCAGATGATATACTATATCAAATTTGCTTTAAAAAGAGCTTGGAGATGTTATTATGGAGGCACAGGTCTGGATTTCAGATAAAACACAAACATTTAGAAATAATTGAACATTCCAAAAACATAGGCTGTGGAAAAGGTTCCTGGTGAGATAGTGTTGCACATACGCTGGTCATGACTCATAAGGGTATTGTATGGAATCAGTCCTGAGTGAATGTAAGAGATGTAGTGAAGGAGCAGAGAGAAGGAGGTGGCACTGGGTAATTGGATTTTAATTTTAATTTGACTTTGTGTTTAACACAACTATTAAAGGTCTATTAAGTCTAAGTGGGCTCCGCTGCCAATAACACTGTGACCGGCAGGATTTTCAGATCCTCTGTCCGACAATATGGTAATGACCTTATCTCACACAGTTATTAAGGACATCATTCTCTCTCTCTCTCTCTCTCTCTCTCTCTCTCTCTCTCTCTCTCTCTCTCTCTCTCTTTCTTCTTCTCCATACCTTCTCTGCCCCCGCTGATCTTTTAGTATGTATTCGCTCACCCCCTTGTCTTTTACATCTCTCTAAAGAAAAGCTAATTAAAATAGCCATTTGGAAGGCTAACGTCGTAATTGCTGTTCCGATCATCACTTTCCTGTGAGGAGGAGAGGAGTGGAGTGGAGTGGAGGGGAGAGAGAGAGTGTTAGTGAGTGGAGAAATGGGGGAGGAAAAAGAGTGTGAGTGAGAGAGAGAAAATTGATAATGAGATAATGAATCATTAGCAGAAGGCATTAGTGACTCCAATCCTACTTAATGCCCCTTCAATTAGTTTAATCTCTCTCTCCATATCTCACAGCTTCCATGTTGGTGATGTGCCCCCTGGTTAATCCTCTCTCCCATTCACACAGTCTGATGGACTCTGGGGTTTTATTTCATGGGTGTAAGTGGTCTTTGAGGTCCACCAAAGAGTCTTATTTGGGATTTAAACAAAAATTAATTTGAAGGACAGCAACGATTGCTGCGCTAGGATCCTATCTTGGGCACTTATATATAAGTATATGCTGACTCAGATGTCTTGCAAAATAACCCTCTGTTGAGATTATTCTGCTCATGGATGTCTGTCTGATCATGTTCATTTGGTCACTTCTGGTTTTATTTCCTTTTGTTCAGATGAGGTGAGTGTCCTAGAGTGTGAAGAGACCCACAGAAGCACTGACTGCAGTGGAAATCGTTCCCTGTTCATTGAACCGCTATCATGGGGATATGGCTGTGTGTTTTCTGCAGTCTGCTGCTCTCTGGTGGCCGTAAGTAAGCATTGCATTCCCAGGAGTGTGATAGTGAGATACCAGGACAACTCAGTTTGTGATCAACATTACAGACAAAATGGCACATTTTTTACTTCCACTAATTGAATGGTGACTGAAAATTATTTATTTTACCCACAGAGAGGGCAAAAGTACTCACTTACTCAAGTAGAAGTACAAATAAAATCCCCGAACATTGCACTGCCTACTTCTGAGGGCAGTGTGTTCTTTAGGCCCACCATCAAATGCTGGACATCTTTAGAAAGCTAAGATCCTGTAGTTTCGTAGGAAGCACTGGCACAGAGTTACAGAGCCTAGAATACTGTTTTTTTCTTTCTGCCGGATAACAAGCATCTCTGAACTGACCACAGTTCAGCCCTCTAGGTCACTTGATATGATTTTAGAAACACAACTGAGCCCTAGCACCAGATCTTGTGAAGCTGTGTGCAAAAGTAGATCAATATAGAATGAAAAATTAGTACTTTAGACCATTATTTGCACAGTATGCATTTCTGAAGTTTCTTGTAGACTATTTCTTGTAGACTATTTGTATGTCAGGTTCTAATATAGAATTAGCCTAACGAGCCAGACCCACATTAAAATGTAGGGTCTGGGGACTCACCGTTCGCAGTGCTCAGTCCGAGGGGCGGGATAACCGGTTGTCTTTCAAATTCCCTCTGCACGCAATAGGATAGCGCTACAACTCATGAGTCCCATGCGTTTTCCCACCAGCTAGTTTAACGACTCTATACACGATGTGATTGGCCCTATCAAAGTTTATTTTTTCCAGCTCGCAAGTGGTCCGTGTAACACTCATCAGTTCAACACAAACGGACATTTGGAAAAACAGAAAAATGGATTAAAATAATCAAATGGTATGCTGCTCCAAACGTAGCGTAACGCATGTCTCACAATAAAACGCACAATGTAAGAAATAAAGGTCTGCCTCGAATACAAGCCTGCCCCAAATAAATACCTGTGCTTTGCGCAGCCTAACTAAATAGCAGACCCCAGACATGATTTAGGATTTACGGAAAGTATGCAATCATACAATGTTGGACGCCTGGCGATGCTTTGGCCGTCTACTGTGCCTCTGACTCATTTAGATGGTAACTCGACAGGTGAGTGCGAAGATTGGATGTCGTGGATGCGTAAGTAAACTAAAGTTTGCAGAGTCGGCAAACTACATTATCTTTAACGGTTACTTTACCATCTGCGTTGTACAACCCAAAGTATTTCCAGACACCATTTTAGATGAGTTGGGGACGTAATTGTCCGCTCAGGCTGGCCGTTCTGTGTGTTATCTTCCATTTTCGAAACAGGGTGGCTATTGAGGGCTCTGGCTCCAGTCATTATTGTGATTCAGTCATTATTATGGGCCAACGCTAGAATACGTTTAGAGCACCCACTACTGGATGAGATGGCAAACAATAAAATAAAAAACAAACTAATCATAGACTGTAAAAATGCGCTACACATGGCACTAAAAAACGAATAGTTTAATTATAGTTCGACTACGGATATTTCACCTTGTAGCAGCAGGACGGCAGGCAGACTGCTCTTTGTTAGAGCCGCTGTTAACCAATGAAATTAAGTTGCGCTTCAGGGCGACTCCACTCGGACTCCACGCACATTCCCGAGCAACTTTTTCTTATTATTATTACGTGGCAAGCAATGTATGTGTAGAAAGTACCGATATTCGTGTTAAAATGTAATGAGTAAAAGTAAAAAGTCACCTCAAAAATAAATAGTAAAGTAAAAATACCTGAAACATCTACTTGAGTACAGTAACGAAGTATTTGTACTTTGTTACTTCCCATCTCTGTTTACCCCTAACTACATATTTAATGGTAAAAAGATCATAATACTCACACTGGAGGCTCCTTATCCCCTTGCAGATGCAGGAGAGATGCCTCTCACCTCAGCCTTTTACACCCTGTCATGTCTTTCATCTTCATTATCAGCATGATTACATGATGAGACATGTGTCTGATTATGTTTGTCACTCTGATTTCCTGGAATGCATTTTGTTCAACAAACAAAAGAGCAGGAACAATTTGGTGACTGCAGATTGGCAGGGTGTGTGCAAAGGTGTGTATTAGCTACTGTACTTGTTCATACCGGTTCTCAGTGTCTCAACTCATGACTAGGAAAACATTCTGTGCTGGAACGCGGTTTGTAAACATTCATGTTAGCGCTTTCAAGGAAACTTTTGACTGATGAGCAAATAGAACAATAGTCTCGGTTTAGAGTGTTGTCAGTTCAACAGAGATAGTTTATGACAAATAGACAGGCTAAGCAGAAGTTTTTTTAGACACAAGCTGTTCATTTTCTCAGTGTTATTTCAGTCTTATGCAATACTGATCAAATTCCCTTACATCCAATGCCTTACTCCACACTTTTGTTAAGTAGGGGTTAGTTAAAGAGATTATTTGACCACTTAGACATTTCCGGCTATAATCTGACTGTAATCTTCATCACATGTTAAGAATTGGTCAAGTTATGGTTCTTTGTTTTCTTTGTTGTTTTATTTCAGGCACTCAGTTAAATATTTCAGATCAGTTAAAACAAAAATATTGGATTTGCTGGAAAATGAAATATGTTAATAAACTGAAACCATAGGTAACCAACTGGATCTGGATGAAAGGAACAATCATGTTTTTACACATGGGTGATAAGATAATGCAACTATCTGCAACAACCTACGGTTTACTGACAATCCTCGCTTTATAGATAAAATGATCATGCTCATAAAATACCCAGTCATTAAGCCGTGATGTTATGGCAGTCCCCATGCAAACCACTTACTGTACCACTTGCATTAACCTGCCTTGCAGCCTGCATTGTAAACAGAGCTTTGTATGACTGGAGCATTTCCAGTGCTCTAAGGTTTGCTGTTTGTAAAAGTAATTGTTCTTACCTGCACCACAGAACTAAATGAATCCTTAAAAGATAAGGATATATACATATAATGAATTTACATTTCACACATTCATTTTGAACCGAAATCACACTGCTTTCTTCCTCTCTGATTTTGACTTTGTGTTATCTTTAGAATGTGTTTGCTGAAGCTTCGTGGGTTTTGTCTGAAGCACTTCCTTAGAGCTTGCTTTGAGAGTCATAGCACTGACTTGGGACACCTCCTTGGACTGCGTCTGCACCGCTCCCTTGGCTTTACGGAGCACCGCGGCTCTAATCAGAAAGACGCCGACACACAGAAGCCCAAAAGGCACCCCGAGCAGGAGAGCAAGCACATCCAAAGTGTAGTAGGAGTACCAAGGCAGGGCGCTGGCCTCTGAGCGGAGGTGAGGTGCTCCGTTGTTCCGGAGCACATACTCAATCCAGAAGATGGCTTTGTCCAGGGGGTGGATGGGCTGGTCGCGGTGCAGGCTGGACAGCCTCTGCATGTTGATGCGGTAAGTGGGGTTGAGGAGGACGTCCTTCAGCGCCTTCAAGAACAGCTCCGTGGTGAGTGAGGCCATGTCCACCATCCGCGCCGCCCCTCGGGCCTGCAGACGCACCAGATTGTCTGTCTGGTCGAATAGGAGTGGCACACCGAGCACGGGCACAGCGTGGTAGATGGCCTCGTAGAGGCCGTTGGTGCCGCCGTGGGCGACGAACGCCCGAGTCTTGGGGTGGCCCAACAGGTCATTCTGTGGGAGCCACTTCAGCAGCAGGGTGTTGTTGCCCAGCGACCGAGGCTTGGTGCCGGCGAACCTCCAGATCACCTTCTGCGGCAGGCGAGCGAAAGCGGAAGCGATGATCTCCGTGATCTCCCGGGGCAGGGCGCTGATCAGCGTGCCAAGGGACATGACCACGACCCCGTGCTCCCCCGAGCTCTGGACAAAAGCCTCCAGGTCTCCCGGCAGCGGCTTGGCCGGACGGCACTGGAAACCGCCCATGTAGACCAGGTTGGGCATCGAGGGTCTGGGGAACTCGAACACAAAGTCCACCCGCATCAGCCACACGTCGGCGGTCAGCTGCATGCTGAGGAGGTCGGTGCCGGGCGGGAAGTGCTTCTCAATCAGCTCCCTGTAGATGGGCACCACAAGCCATCTCTCCTGCATCAGGTTCAGAGCATAGTGGAACATGTTCCGGGCCCTGGGAAGGAAGCCCATGCGGTCACTGAGCCCTGAGCCGGGTACAGGCACATACGAAATCGGCGACGGCGCGATGGAAAAGTGCCCCTCGCCGAAGCTCATCCAGCGCACGTTGTACACCATGGGCAGGCGAAGGTAGTGCCCGAGGATAACCCCAGCTGGCATGGCCGGGTCCGTGAGCATCAGGTCGAACTGGGCTGCCCGCAGCTCCTGCACGAGGCGCCGGTCGTCTAGCATGACGGAGACGATCGCACAGGTGGCCCGGTGGGCCACGTGCAGGATGCTCATGAGCTCGGTCACCTGCACCAGCACGCCCATCAGCGACCCCTGCAGCCGCCCCTCCAGGATACGCTGGGCCGACTGCTCGAACAGATCCAGGCCGATCTCCTTGTCTTGGGGAAGCGGCACGGTGAGGGAGGTGTAGTGAGGCGAGCGCTCCTTGATGAACCAGCTCTCGGGCGAGCGCACCACGGTGATCTGGTGGCCGCGGGCATGCAACTGCTTGACAAGCACCTCCATGTTCACCCAGTGGCTGCCGTCCACGGGGAACACCAGGATCCTGCTGCCCTGTCCAGGTAGGACAGACGCCATGAGAAAGATAATCCAGATGAGGCTGGACAGTGGTTTGGACAGCATCTGATGCTTTGACATTTTCTCCAATTTTTCTTCTCTTTTCTTTGCTTTGTTTGCTTCTTCCTTGTTTCCCTGTTGCTGCCGTTCACTAGCCGAAAAAACAGCACTCGTGGTTAAGACATCCTTGGCTGAGTTATTTGCTGACATGTTTTCATGTAGAGGAGAGAAAAATAAACAGGCAAAGTAGAAAATCTACTTATTCAACTAGACAGCCAATGGAGAGGTGAGGAATGTCAAGGTTAGCCTTCCTTGCTAATAATCCTACATTTTGCTAATACCTCTTGGTCTGTTGTTCTGTTGTGAAAGACTTAATTTCCTTTTTTGCAATGAATGGGCTTATTTGACACGTGTCACAATGTAGCACAGTTCAGCTCTCCTGTATGTGGAAGGAAGTTTTTTTTTTCATACCGGATGAGATTATATCTACACTTTTATATAAGAGCATCACACGAACACGCATTCAAATATACTGACCCACATACACACATGCGTGCGTACACACACACACACGCGCACGCACACGCACGCACACACACGCACACACACACACACACACACACACAAATGTGTGCGCCTGATCTTGAAATCTGCCATTGCCTAAATACAATATGGGCCAAACTGCTTTCATTTTTATGTAATGTCTTACTTCAAGACATCAAACCCTATGTTTCCTATTACCTGCACACTTTTCTTATATGATGTGGAAACAAGAATGGACTGTGCTTTGATAATAGATTAGAAACAATAGGATGCACACGATACAGAATCACCCACTTAGAAAGACAGCTGCTCAATTTGGGGAACTCAAAACTGAGAATGCTGCTATTGGACTGTGCAAAGTAAGGTGAACAGCTGGTGAGAGGAAAGGGGTGGTTTGCCTTTGTAATGCCTACCCACTTCCTGGTGCTATTCTGAATCGAGCTCAACAGTCCTGCCCCCCTTCTGCGAGGGCTTACGGTCCATTTCTTAATTTATCCCATTGACATCTGGAAAAATCTGTATATAAAGAGTTTTAGACCTTGCCTTAGGCTGACCAGCTATGACGTGAATTGTACATAATCAAAATTCATAGCTTTATTTACCAGAATAATTGTATGTAATATGAGAAGATATGAAAACAGTCACAAACTGGGCAGAACATCTTATGTTAAGACCTCAATTTATAGAATGAGCAAATGCAATATCAAGACATTTTACAAACAAAATAATGATACACTCCTGTTACGTTATATGCCAATCTTTTTTTACAGTAGGGATGTTAGATATTGATATGTTGATTATTAATAGTCACATTATTTTATCAATATGTTTTTGAGACATTGATTTATTAAAATTGTATTTAAATTACATATAAAATATGCATACTTTCCAATATGTTCAGTTAGGCTTCCGTTTTGATGTGGTATGGAATAATACCTGTCAGTAACCACAAGTGGGCAAATACAGGAGGGGGATTTGATAAATGAAAGGCAACATCCAAGCCTACAGTGATTCTTTGTCATTTGAATCCATGCCGTTTGTCACAACTGGAAGAGCAGGAAGAGAGAGCGAGCAGGAAAAGAAAGCAAGAGAGATGTAGCCACATCACATCACATAGCCCTAGCGAACATGACTGGACTTTGGATGACGGTGGGTTGAGGGCTGATCATTACGAAGGTCTGCTTGCGTCTCTTTATTTCACGAGCCACCTGGCACCATGAGCATACGTTGCAGAAGGTTACAGATACACAGTCAGAGCAGAGGCTCCCCTGTTTAATTTGGAGAACATGTGAAACACACACACACACACATGCACAGTTGTACAGTATTTGATTAATCAATACTACAATAAAAAGAAACAGCAAACATAAAGGTTAAACATAATATTTTCATAGCATGATCATATATGCACCTGTTATTAATTATTCTGTTGAGTCTTATTGTTTTGTAGTGTATAGTTTATCTGTTATAATGCTATTGTTGTCATATTACAGGGCTGTAGTAAGCCTTTTGAAACCAGGGGTGGGGGTGGGGGGGTAAAGGGCCAAATTCCAGCTACATGTACATCCATGAAGGGTTACCAATTAATGGCCCTTCGATCAAGTAGGACAGGCAAAAGCTAACAATGAATATTTATTGGAGGTTGTCAATTCAGTTAAAGCCGGTTGATTTTTTTATCACGAACAAAATAGGGGAAACTCTATTATGATTGTTTTGATAAATCTCTAACTCTGAAAGTAACCATGCCATTAAAACCATACCATACATTTGATTTTCAACATTTCATTTTGAGTTTGTACCTGTATGCCATACTGTTTCCTCACTCCATATCTTAAGGACAAAGCAGCCAGGGGAATACAAGTGAACAAGTCAAAACAAGGCAGTCCGCAAAATTCATTGAAGTCCCCAGTTGTCATGCAGGCAAAACAAGGGAAACACCAAAATGCACAGCAGCCTAGATAGATAGATAGATAGATAGATAGATAGATAGCTCAGCAGATAGATCTGATGGAATTTCAAATTTCTGTTTGCTATCAGCATTGAATATTAGAATAAAATTAGTTTACAGGCATGAAAAGATTGAATTGATTAATTTGATTAATTGATTATCACACTCACAGGCACTCATGTCGTCAAAGAAGTCACAAAGCCCTGTACTCCACAAGTCGGATCTGACCATGACAACAGGCTGAACCTGAGGCTGCACCATAACAGGCTGAATCTGAGGCTGCATCACAACAGGCTGAACTTGAGGCTGTTGTTGTTGCTGCACCACAACCACATTCGTATTCGTTGCCATCGCTGATGCTTCTGTGTCTAAACCCTGAACCAAGTGTGAGAGATGGAGATAGAACAAGCTATATGTAATTGCATCACACAACTCAAACCTCCCTGAGGACATTGGTGTTATGGTGCTACGCAAAGCAGAGAGAACAAAGTTTGCATAAACCAGTGCTACAGCCCCAGTTAAATTTTTTTTTTGTAATTTTCAACATTTGATATGTTCTCTATGTACTTTTTTCAGCTAAATATGGGTTTATGAGATTTGTAGATTATCGCATTCTGTTTTTATTTTCATTTTACACAATGTCCCAACTATTTCTGATTTGTAGTTGTTCTTACTTCATTCTGGTCATAATCAGAGCTGCTAAATGTAAGATCATCAATAAAGCATGGAGGCAGAACGTGATTAGCTGTGTAGAGAATTGGATTATAGAAGCAGAATATAGAGATATCTCTTTATTTTCTTAATTTCTTCTTTTCAGTGAGTGTAGCATTATGGAAAGGCAGAGATAGATGAGTTGACTTTCATGCAAATAAAATTCATTTGAACTCAAGCCTACTCTCTTCACTATTCACAAACTATTTCCTGCATGGCAAACAAAATAGTCATGTGCCATGTGCCATATTGACCATATTCACATTACATGCAACAAATGGATTACATTACCTGGTAAATGGTATTCAGCTTTTCTTTGGCAATGATGGCGGGTTAGAGAGGCTTTGTGAATGTAACAGGACAAGGTCCACGCCCTTTGAAACAGCCCCTGAACGTGGCTGTTTTGTCTGCACTAAAGTCGTGTTGGTCGATCTTACATGTTTGTTGTTTTTGTTTACTGTATGTTTGAATGCGCGTTAACACGCACACGGGAGATGAACTGTACACCGGACGTTGCTCTCGTCCAGTTTTATTCTGTCTGTTAAAGTGGCCTTGAGCGCCCTGTGTGTTAAGTGTTAACAGAAACTGTGGTTGTGAACTGAATGTGTGTTTCCAATTGTGAATGGACAGTAACCAGAGGAGTAGCCTGTTTCATGCCAACGTGTGAGAAGAGCATTAGGCCTTGCTGTATAAGATAAGTTGTCCATCCCACTAGTATTTGTGAGTGCATATACTGTGTATTGTGTGTATTAGGATTAGTGGCTCCTTTGTTGATCTTTCTCTCGCTGGACAGGAGCTGCAGGCCAATTGGGGTGGCGGGCTATCTCAAGGTGGTGGCGTCCCTTCACTTTTCCTGCTAAGGTGCATCTGAGTATTTGGTATTGACATGTTCACGTGTGGTGTGTCTTTAGACCCTCTCCTCTGAAATACTCTCCAGCCCTGGGTAAGCGCCAGCCCTGTTCTTGGATCTTCCCATCCTTCATCAGCCATTAGTCTGGTTTGTGTGTGTGTGTGTGTGTGTTTGTGTGTGTACAGTATATGTGTGTGTGTGTGTGTGTGTGTGTGTGTGTGTGTGTGTGACTGCGTGTTATGTCGGTGCCTGAGTGGCAGAGGTTCTGACTGTCTGAAGAGAACCAACTCCCTATACGTTTTTAATTAATGTAAATAAAGACAGAGTTTATTTTTGGAACCACGCCTCTGGTTTTCTGTGACCACGAACCTGTGTTGCCTGGTTGGGGTTCACGTAACGTATTAAATAGTCCAATTGATTGAATATTCTGAGGGGCAGGGCCTCAGATGGCGTAGCCGACATGTCGCAATATAGAGCCAACCTTCCACTTGCCACATTTGGTTATCTACCTGACCATGGAAAACGTCCAACTGGCAGAGCACAGCTCTCAGAACAAAGAGCAGGAAGGTTGGGTGCCTTGCTAAATGTAAGAGTGGAGTAGGCAGAGAGAGATATTAAAGGTTGTATCAGTGATAGCGGGGATACGTCACTTCTGTTCAAACAAAACAGAGAGCTAGATCGCTACTCCCTCCCCCTCCCTCCCCATCCAATTAAAACTCTCCTAAGCGCGCATCTCGTCCGTCGGTTATTGGTTGAAACCCTTTATTTTGCCTTTGAGTGGGTTGCCAACCCTTGTTGGTAGCAATTGTTTTTGTGTACAGATCTCGGAGCCTAGGCTGCCTACAGAGACGTGTTTTTTTGACGGCCTGCTTATGGGGCAAACAGCTTTGGGCCTGAAATCGCTGACACAACCTTTAAAGAGAGGACACTGCAAGAAAGGAAAATCACAGTCGGCGTGATTTTGTGATCAGACGGCGGGCGCATGAGGATGTTATTGAAGGTCTCCTTTAAATCTTCTAGCAAACTTGTATGGTGTTTCAAAAAGAACATTTTACAGGTGAATGAAGGAAAATGGTCTCTCTGTTCGTGGATGCTATTCCAGCATATTTGATGAACTTGATTGTGTTGTGAGGTCCATAAAATCAAGAATGCCCCACGCTGGATGTAGATTGGTTAAGGGTGAGGTATTAGCCAGAGGCTACCGTGCAGAGGTGTAGAGTGAGGAGTAGTGTACAGCGTGTGGATGGAGCTTTGACCAGGATGATACAGGTTGGATGTGTAGCTTGCAGAACCTACGGTGTCCCTGCACCACTGTCTTTGATTCATGTAGACACACACTAACCATAAATTAATTAGGTCAGTGTGTTGTTGGCTCTCCCTTCACTTTCTCACACACACAGGGTGTCACCGAGTGACGGACAGTAAGTGGAACAAATAGTTAAGCCACTGCATCCCACCCGGACGAGTTAAGGGGCGGTCTGTCATAGTTCGCAGTAAAGCCTGAAGTAATTAAGTAACAATAGCGTACAGGTGTTGGCAAGTAAAGGATAGCCGTGGATTGGAGAATGGGGCACCGAGTGCACGCTTTTAATGATGTTAACTTTGAGTCTCAGCAGAGAAATCAGCAGGACGAGTCGCTGGCAAGCACCGGGAGAAACAAAGGCAGAGCCGCGCCGAAGATATCCACTGAGCCGCACCGGAGGCGTTTACACTGGCCGCCGGACTATAACGAACCAAGAAAGGAAACCATACACGGGGTCTGGCGTGTTATGCGAAACAGACGAGGGACTGAAGACACCACGGACTCTCCCGGCTGGGAAGCTAAGTAGCCATTCTTTCCCTGCATGATCGATTGTGTTAAACTGGATGAACTAGACGGTTTAAATGGAAACGAGAAGCTAGCCATTGTTGTGCTGTTGCCCAGCTTGAATGAATTGTACGTGTGACACCCGCCTGCTTAGTTGAACTCTCTATTTGGATTTAAGCCAACACAGTCCCCTCGGAGGCGCTGGCCTGTCCATCTGCACTGGTGCGTGTTCTAGCTAACTAGCTGTCGTATGGCTAATGTTTGTTTACCTCACTAAGTTTCCCCTACTTGAATTTAAGCTAACGCTATCTCCCTGGAAGTGCCGGCCTGTCCATTCCCATTGGTGCGTGCTCTAGCCAGCTAGCTTGTATAGCTAATATCTGCTTACCCCATTCAATTGCCTTACCTGGATTTAAGCTAACGCTATCTCCCTGGAAGCGCTGGCCTGTCCATCCCCATTGGTGCGTGCTCTAGCCAGCTAACTTGTATAGCTAATATCTGCTTACCCCATTCAATTGCCTTACCTGGATTTAAGCTAACGCTATCTCCCTGGAAGCGCTGGCCTGTCCATCCCCATTGGTGCGTGCTCTAGCCAGCTAGCTTGTATAGCTAATATCTGCTTACCCCATTGAATTGCCTTACCTGGATTTAAGCTAATGCTATCTCCCTGGAAGCGCTAGCCTGTCCATCCCAATTGGTGCGTGCTCTAGCCAGCTAGCTTGTATAGCTAATATCTGCCTACCCCATTGAATTGCCCCTACCTGGATTTAAGCTATCGCTGTCCCCTTGGAAGCGTCGGCCTGTCCATCCTCATTGGTGTCTGCTCTAGTCAGCTGGCTGTTCTATGACTAATATCTGCCCACCCCATTGAATCGCCCTATCGGATTTAAGCTAACGCTGTCCCCGTGGAAGTGCTGGCCTGTCCATCCCTATTGGAGTTTGCCCTAAACCTGCTAACTGACTTGTGAAGAGTATCTGCTTGCCTTATTGAACTGTCTCTACCAGGATTTAAGCCAACACTGTCCCCTTGGAGTGCTAGCCTGTCCTCCCTCATCACCACCGAACATCTACAGCCTGCCGTAAACCAGACACGATTGAACCACAGTGTGCTGTGACTGAACACAGAGTGACCCCCCCCCTCCTCCTTCACATGTGCCAAGTGTGACCAGAGTGTGTGTGTGCAGTGACGTTCCACAACAGGGTGAATCCCTCCGACGGTTGCAGTGAGTGACCCCTAACCCGCAGGCTGTGATCAAGGCCCCTTTGGTGACGTGGCAGCAAGACGACAACCCCCGCTGCAACTAGAGGTAAGCTGGCCTGGAATATTGAAAGACCAGCTGCCAAGTGGTTGACCCTGCCTAATTGTCCCTTTGCCTTCTCTTCTAGTCTGGGGCGGTGTGGGTGCTGAATTGGGGAGTGTGGCCAGAGACTCCTGGGACCGAGACAGTGCTTTTGGCCCTCACAAGGGTTTCCGCACCAGCAAGTTTACTTTTAAAAATAAAATGGTATACTTTCTTACTAAACATTGGCCTCTGCTCGGGTTTTATTGGCGGGTGTGGTTGCTCCTTGGGGTAGAATATAACTGGGCCAAACAGCGCCCCCTAGCGGTCACAAGTGGCGTAGTCGGCAGGATTGCTGCCCCAGGTTGAGCAACCACTCTACCAATATGAGCGAGAGAGAAGGGACAAGTCACCAAGCAGCAATGCCTGTTTTCATGGGGGCCCCTTGGGCACCACGGTACGGGGGTACGCATTCCGATCTGTCCTTTGAAGACTGGACGGCCCAGACAAGGTATTTGGCTGGCCTGCAAGGGCTGAGCGAACAGCAACAAGTACAGTTTATCTTGGGATCGCTGGAGGGAGAAGCTAGGCGGGAAATCTTAGCAGCTAGCGAGGACGATCGTGCTACAGCTAAAAGAATCTTTGACTGTCTGGAGAAGATATATGGTGATAATACGCCAACGGCAACCTTGAGAACAAAGTTCTTTAACTGTAGACAAGGCCCCAAACAGTCACTTCGATCTTTTGTGTTACAGGTTCGAGAACTATTCAATCGCCTGACAAACCGAAACGATGTAGGGTTGGGGACAGCCGAAGGACAGAGTGCAGCAGAAAGACGGAAGGGAGCGGATGGCCTGGTGCGTGACCAGTTCCTCTTGGGCCTGCAGGAGGGACCCATCCGACATGCCCTGAAGCTACAGCTCCGGCGGGACCCCACCCTAACCTTTGATGCAGTACGGACAGAAGCCCTGGCTCTGGAAAGGGACATGCGGGAAGTGGGGGAGCCGACGGATTGTATGGTAGCGAGTTCCATGGGGCCAGCCCCAGCCCCAAACCCAATCCCAACGGCAGACTGGAAGAAGGAGCTGAGGGAGGAAATCATGAAGGAGGTCAAGGAGCAGATGGGGGAGCTGTCCAAGAGCCTTCTGTCTGAGCTGCGGGCCAACCGACCCCTCGGATCCTCACCACACAGAGAGAGGTCATTCTCGGATGGAGCAGGGAGGGGACGACCGTCGGCAACGCGGACCAACTCGAGGTTGCAGTGGGACTCCCAAGGCCAGCCCATCTGCCATCGTTGCGGGGTTGCTGGACACATTGGCCGTCATTGCACAGCCCGCCGTTCCTCCCAGTCGGATTTTTAGCTCGCCCGGCCACTGTGGGGCAAGTGACCGGGACAACACCTGCCAATTCTACTCCCCACCCAAGAAACGCCTTAGTCGGACAGTGCCCCCTAGTTGAAATAGGAGTAAATGGCCACTCCGTACAATGCTTAGTTGACACCGGCTCTCAGGTCACCCTGTTTGCAGAAAGCCTATGCAAAGAACTATTCGGCCAGTCATTAGAGCAAGGCGAGGATATCCCCTGGTTAACACTCCGGGGGGCAAATGGGCTCAACATCCCTTATGTTGGCTACTTCGTTACGGATCTACAGGTTCGAGGTGTGCAGGTACCCAATAGAGGCATTGTTGTTGTGCAAGATTACTGCTTAGGGGCCCACCGTGCTTTGCTTGGGATGAATGTGTTAACTGAGTGCTGGCAGAATTTGTTTCAGGATGGAGGCTCCACCAGAACCAACAATCCCAGGACCCGGGAGGAGAAGGAGTGGGAACCCGTGATTGCGGACTGTCGCCGGATCCAGACCGCACTGACGCAACAGGGCAGGGTTGATACTGCCCGCGCTGCATGTCGTTATGCAGTGACCATCCCGGGCTGCAGCGAAGCATTTATTTGGGCCAGGTTGCCAGCCCGTGCGTATGGACCAGAGGGCTGGGTGGTCATAGAACCGCACAGTGAGAACTCAACCCTCCAAGTGGCCCGCTCTCTTGCAACAGTACGCCGGGGCCGCGTTCCCGTGCGACTGCGGAACGTACAACCCTACCCTGTGGCCATCCACCGGCACCAAGGCCTTGCACGAGTTACGCCCGTGTGCCCCCAACAGGTGAGAGAAGGAAAGGACATCTGCTGTACCCAAGTGAGTCCGGGAGTTGTGGAGGTTGGGGTGGTTGAGGCTGGCCAGGGAGGGGATGCACCTGCGGTAGACTTACCTGAATATCTGTCCTGTGAATCCCTGCAGGGGGAGGGCTTAGATGTAGAACAACAGCAACAACTGCGGGTGTTTTTGAGCCGGTGGCAACATGTCTTTTCTGCTCACGAGGAGGACTACGGGTGTACGGACGTAGTCAAACACCAGATCCCGACCGGTGACTCAGCCCCTCTTAGGGAACGTTACCGGCCCGTGCCCCCCACACTTTATAAGGAAATCCGCACTCTACTCCAGGGCATGCTAGAGGGTGGCATTATCCGTGAAAGCAGCAGCCCATGGGCTGCCCCTGTTGTGCTTGTCCAGAAGAAATCGGGAGCCTGGAGATTCTGTGTGGACTATAGGAGACTGAACAGCATTACCAGGAAGGATGCTTTCCCGCTGCCAAGAATCGAGGACTCTTTGACAAGCTTAACACAGGCCGCTTGGTACTCCACCTTAGACTTAGCCAGCGGCTATTGGCAGGTGCAAGTGGAAGAGAGTGACAGAGAGAAGACTGCGTTTACCACCCCTTTCGGTCTCTATGAGTGGGACCGAATGCCTTTTGGCTTGTGCAACGCGCCAGCTACCTTCCAGAGGCTGATGCAGCGGTGTCTGGGAGGTCAGCTGGCGGAGTCTACACTTGTTTACCTTGATGATGTCATCTCTTTCTCAACAGACTTCCCTACCCATTTGAGCCATCTAGAAGAGATTTTCCGGGCCATGGAGAGGTATGGCCTTAAACTACGCCCCAAAAAGTGCCAGCTCTTCCGGAGGGAGGTGCAGTTCCTGGGCCACAGAGTCAGCCATCGTGGGGTAGCCCCGGACCCTGAGAAAGTCGCTGCTGTCCAAAACTGGCAGCCACCCACCACGGTCAGGCAAGTGCGGTCTTTCTTGGGGTTCGTGGGGTACTACAGGCGCTTCATTAAAGACTTTTCGAAGATTGCCAAACCACTGAATGAGCTATTGGTAGGCACTGGGCGTTCTAGAGGCCGGCGTTCACCCCCAATAGCGTGGAACGCAGAGTGTGTAGCCGCTTTTCAACGCCTGAAGCAGGAACTCGTACAGGCACCCATTCTGGCATATGCAGATTTTAACAAACCGTTTATTGTGTATACTGACGCTAGCAACTGTGGGCTAGGAGCAGTGTTAGCGCAGCAACAGGGTGGGGTAGAACGAGTGATAGCATATGCCAGCCGGAGTCTCCATCCGGCTGAGCGAAATGATGCAAACTACAGCTCCTTTAAATTGGAGTTCTTGGCAATGAAGTGGGCGCTGGCCGAAAAGTTTAAAGACTTCCTATGGGGTGCAAAAGTGACAGTCATAACCGATAACAACCCCCTTGTCCACCTTCGTACCGCGAAGCTTGGGGCGGTTGAACAACGATGGGCGTCACAGCTAGCCAACTTCGACTACCAAATCCAATATCGACCGGGCAAAGAACATACCAATGCCGACGTACTCTCCAGGCTTCCCACTACAGACGCAGTACCTTGTAGTGAGGGACCACCGACATCGCCAGAAGACGGCCTCCTCGTTGGGGTTGTGGAGGCCCCAGGAGCACCCGAAGGCTCGATCCCTGCCACTTGGGGCTGGAACCCGAGCCACTGGCAGGAGAAGCAAAGGGAAGACCCAGACCTGGTGGCCACCTCCCGGTACCTAGACCAGGGGGCGATGCCAGCAGCCCCAGAGAGAAACGCTCGATCCCAGAGGGTGAGACAGTTGTTGAGCCAGTGGAAGAGGTTAAGTCTAAAAGATGGTGTGCTGTGCCGGGCAGTCCAGGATCCTTCTACCCATGCTGTCTTAACCCAAATTGTGGTGCCGCAGACACAAACCCAGGCACTATTGGAGGCCTATCATAACCAGATGGGTCACCAAGGCCGAGAGAGGACCCTCTCCCTCCTGCGACGCCATTTTTACTGGCCACAAATGGAAGCTGCAGTTGCGGCGTTTATCCAACGCTGCCCCCGCTGTATCCTGCGGAAGACGAGGCCAGACAGCCGGGCCCCCCTAGTGCCTATTGTGCCAAAAGCCCCCCTTCACATATTGGCTACTGACTTCCTGACTCTGGGAAACTCTACCGAGCGACATCACAATGTGCTAGTCATTACGGACTTGTTTACTAAGTACAGCTGGGCAGTCCCTACAGCTGATCAGACGGCTTTGACCACGGCACGAGTACTCTGGCGCCACGTGTTCCAGTCATTCGGGTGCCCAGAAGTGCTGCATTCCGATCAAGGACCCAACTTCGAGTCTGCCGTGATCAAAGAATTGTGCCAGATGTATGGATGCAAGAAGACCCACACCACCCCCTACCACCCCCAGGGGAATGGGGGGTGTGAGCGCTTCAACCAAACCCTGCTTGGTCTCCTGGGGACGTTGGAAGCTGAACAACAACAAAGGTGGGTTGAGTATCTCCCCTCTGTACTGCAGGCATACAATAACAGTGTACATAGTTCCACAGGGTATGCACCCACCTATCTGATGTTCGGGCGTCATGTGCGCCTCCCTGTTGACCTGGTCCTTGGCACCACCGAGTCGGAAGGAGTCCAAAGCACTGCAGACTGGGTGAGTGAACATCACGCACGGTTGGAGTATGCCTATAATCAAGTTTCTGACCATCTAGGAGCAGCAGCCGAGCGCTATAAGCGGCAGTACGACCAGACGTCCCGTGATGCACCTCTCTTGCCTGGCGAGCGGGTGTTGGTCCTGGACAACCGTCGGAAAAGCAAGCTCAGCAGCCGCTGGGAAACCACACCATATGTGGTGGTGCAACGCTCTGGGCCAGACATGCCAGTTTATCGAGTACAACCCGAGGGAAGGTCAGGGCCGGACCGCACATTGCACCGCAACCAGCTACACCCCTGCCCAAACTACCCAAGACCATCCCAAGAGGCACAGCAGCAGGAGCCCCTTCCACCGAGGCCACTGATGGCATGGGCCTGGGCCCCTGGACGAGTGGAGCAGACAGAGGTGGAACAAGATAATGAGCCAGGACCTAGCCGGCCACAGAGAGCCAACCAAGGGAAACCCCCAGAGAGGTATGGCACCTGGGCCTCTTGACCATGTCCTCGGGACGAGTACATATAAGTGGGGGAGGATGTCACCGAGTGACGGACAGTAAGTGGAACAAATAGTTAAGCCACTGCATCCCACCCGGACGAGTTAAGGGGCGGTCTGTCATAGTTCGCAGTAAAGCCTGAAGTAATTAAGTAACAATAGCGTACAGGTGTTGGCAAGTAAAGGATAGCCGTGGATTGGAGAATGGGGCACCGAGTGGACGCTTTTAATGATGTTAACTTTGAGTCTCAGCAGAGAAATCAGCAGGACGAGTCGCTGGCAAGCACCGGGAGAAACAAAGGCAGAGCCGCGCCGAAGATATCCACTGAGCCGCACCGGAGGCGTTTACACTGGCCGCCGGACTATAACGAACCAAGAAAGGAAACCATACACGGGGTCTGGCGTGTTATGCGAAACAGACGAGGGACTGAAGACACCACGGACTCTCCCGGCTGGGAAGCTAAGTAGCCATTCTTTCCCTGCATGATCGATTGTGTTAAACTGGATGAACTAGACGGTTTAAATGGAAACGAGAAGCTAGCCATTGTTGTGCTGTTGCCCAGCTTGAATGAATTGTACGTGTGACACCTGCCTGCTTAGTTGAACTCTCTATTTGGATTTAAGCCAACACAGTCCCCTCGGAGGCGCTGGCCTGTCCATCTGCACTGGTGCGTGTTCTAGCTAACTAGCTGTCGTATGGCTAATGTTTGTTTACCTCACTAAGTTTCCCCTACTTGAATTTAAGCTAACGCTATCTCCCTGGAAGTGCCGGCCTGTCCATTCCCATTGGTGCGTGCTCTAGCCAGCTAGCTTGTATAGCTAATATCTGCTTACCCCATTCAATTGCCTTACCTTGATTTAAGCTAACGCTATCTCCCTGGAAGCGCTGGCCTGTCCATCCCCATTGGTGCGTGCTCTAGCCAGCTAACTTGTATAGCTAATATCTGCTTACCCCATTCAATTGCCTTACCTGGATTTAAGCTAACGCTATCTCCCTGGAAGCGCTGGCCTGTCCATCCCCATTGGTGCGTGCTCTAGCCAGCTAGCTTGTATAGCTAATATCTGCTTACCCCATTGAATTGCCTTACCTGGATTTAAGCTAATGCTATCTCCCTGGAAGCGCTAGCCTGTCCATCCCAATTGGTGCGTGCTCTAGCCAGCTAGCTTGTATAGCTAATATCTGCCTACCCCATTGAATTGCCCCTACCTGGATTTAAGCTATCGCTGTCCCCTTGGAAGCGTCGGCCTGTCCATCCTCATTGGTGTCTGCTCTAGTCAGCTGGCTGTTCTATGACTAATATCTGCCCACCCCATTGAATCGCCCTATCGGATTTAAGCTAACGCTGTCCCCGTGGAAGTGCTGGCCTGTCCATCCCTATTGGAGTTTGCCCTAAACCTGCTAACTGACTTGTGAAGAGTATCTGCTTGCCTTATTGAACTGTCTCTACCAGGATTTAAGCCAACACTGTCCCCTTGGAGTGCTAGCCTGTCCTCCCTCATCACCACCGAACATCTACAGCCTGCCGTAAACCAGACACGATTGAACCACAGTGTGCTGTGACTGAACACAGAGTGACCCCCCCCCTCCTCCTTCACATGTGCCAAGTGTGACCAGAGTGTGTGTGTGCAGTGACGTTCCACAACAGGGTGAATCCCTCCGACGGTTGCAGTAAGTGACCCCTAACCCGCAGGCTGTGATCAAGGCCCCTTTGGTGACGTGGCAGCAAGACGACAACCCCCGCTGCAACTAGAGGTAAGCTGGCCTGGAATATTGAAAGACCAGCTGCCAAGTGGTTGACCCTGCCTAATTGTCCCTTTGCCTTCTCTTCTAGTCTGGGGCGGTGTGGGTGCTGAATTGGGGAGTGGGCTCTATTTTAACGATCTGAAACGCAAGTATCAAACGCAAGTATAGCTTTGTGGGTGGATATTGGGCGCTGTTGCTATTTTACTGGTGGGATAAATGACTGTTGCGCCTGACACAAATCTAAAATGGGGTGGTCTGAAGTAGCTACATTACTTATGGGTGTGGTTTCTGGTTTGGGCGTAACGTGCAATAAACCAATCAGAGCGTCATCTCACATTCCCTTTAACAACAGGCGTGCTTGTTCTAGGGATGACGAAAACTAAAAATGTTCTTGACCGACCACCGAGCCTCATTAGCCGGTTGAATCCGGTTAACCAATTAGTTTAAAATATGCTACGCTATTTGAAATAACAGCCATTTTGAGCCGCGCCTGCAATTTCGCAACTCTGTCGCAACAACACATCAAGTAAAGCATTAGGTACGATGGGTACATCGCATGATCATCATGATTACATGAATTTCAGGTTAATTGCTCATGAGCTCATAATGTCTCTGGCCCCTCAACTAAAGTGTTGAATAATGACATGTGTTTAGAAAACTGCAAAGCTGTGTTTAAATCATTGGGGATCAATAAAGTATCTATCTATCTATCTATCTATCTAAATCATGATTCATAATGATGTACCCACCCTGACTTTAGACCAGGATGTTCCTGGTCTGTGGCGGAATTGTTTTCTGAAACTGCAAAATATAAACAGGGAAGGTTTGCGCTGAACCGCCCCCGTGGGTGCAACTGAATTCCCTAATTTACGGACGTGTACCTGTGGAGGGGAAATTCCAATATGCGCTCAATGCAAAATAGGAAAGACAAAAGCGTGAGTATACGAAGTCAATTGTGCTGGAGTGCAAGATAGAGCCCACATACTCAATCACTTACGATATGTAATGTATACAGTTTTATCAAGTGGTAAAAAATATCTGAAAATGTTTTACTTCTTCTCAGATATAACTAACAGTTAGTTAATTGTTGTTATCCTTTCATAACATTAACTAACTGTTAACATGCAGCTTGTAAGTGTTAATGAGCAGCCTTTTAATTTACTTACAAGCATATTTGTTAACAGTTGTAAGTGTTAACAAGCAGCTTGTTAATGAGTTCAGTCAAATGATATCAGTCAAAGCCATACATGTTATAAGTGTCTTTCTTTGCCTTATTGGCATGCTTGTGCAATGAGGGTTTATTGTTGTTTTTCTTTTTTACAATATTCTGATGCCGTAGAATAGAGCGACTGTGGCGTGAGGTGTGGTTAGCTGTCACTTGCAACTACTATGAAGTGCTATATTCAATGGAAGAAGAAGGGCTGGTCGACCTCTTCGAGGAGATGCATGCACCTCTTTTGTGTATATTATGTGATTCTCCCACGCTTGAGGTCTGATCTGAAGTGCTACTCGAGAACAAAAATCCTCTTAGAACAAAGGGAAACCTGTCTCCAGACCAGCTGTGGCACATTGGGATGCTACAAACACCTGTGGTTGAACCAGATGTAGAGGTGTGCTTGACTTCATTTGCAAAACTCTCCATCAGGGCCAGATCGCCCCCTATATGCACACTACGCAAATTGCGTAGGGCCCCGCAAGTTAATCAAGGCGCCCTCCCCGTCTCACCTTGAATTAGGCTAACGACCCTTCAGGGCATGAGAAACGGAAGAATAAACTTCACAAGAATGAACAGCGGGAACAGCAGTCGGGTAAACTTGTCTTTGTTCCTTGGTTTGATGTCAACAAATAATCTGAGTAGCCTAGGTCTAGTAACGTTAAGTTGATCTGTTTATTTGCATCCCTCTACTGTGGATCCCCTGATCGGTTTCCAGCCTTTCCCATTCAGAGTACTTCGCAAAAGTTTTGAAATATAACGGCATATTCCGTTTTTTGGATGAATGCAACTAGCTACTTAAAAAAAATACACTCATATTTAAATGTGTTTATAACGTGCATGCTCGAGATGAAACTAGTTTTTCAGCAGAAACATGTGAGGACCCATCTAAACGAATGGGTGATTTCAATGGTTTTAAAAAAAAAAATTCAGTCAATGGTTTTACAATATTTCAGTCAAGCTTTATTTGGTTGAACATATGCAAAATGGAAAGTAGCATAATGGATTAACTATGATTTGCCTTGCTGCATAGGCTACTGGACAATAGATGCACATAGTAAATTATATGAAATATTAAAATAATAGTTTAAATAGTCTACGTTTGAAAAAGTATTGAAGGGAATCAGGGGGAGCCAGTCCAGTATACATGTATTTGGCAAGTACCGGTAGCCTAAAGACAAGTGAATTACAGTCAGCCTCACAAAAGCAAGCAGTCCACACCCTAATGGTGTGAAAGGGATTCTCTCACACACACACACAATTATATTATACAGGTGTATATTTGGTAACTTACTGTATGTACATCCAAAATGGTGTGGGACGATTGTATTGGGAGCACTGGGGTGTCAGGTGCAACTGTAAAAAAGGAGATTCATTTTGGCCCACAGAGTTCAGGGCCCTTTAGGTATGTTACTCAGGGCAGTGGCAAATGCAAAAAAAGTAGAGTACTAAATCAGTGGCAAAAAGATCAAATTACACTGAAAATATTAACAGTCAATTCAAAGGTCAATGCACATTAACGCTTTATCAAAGTTATCTCAACACTCGTCATAGAACATGCGTCATATAGAAATGCGCAGCTAAAATACATGGTATCATTCAAGTTAGCAGTGCTACCAGTATGTATGCAAACTCTCGCCTCGGAATCCACGTCGTCGGATGAAAATGGCTCCGTTGTCCCACAAACATCAGCAAATGCTGAAGAATTGAAGCGTCAGGTCATTGTAACCCCCTTCACTTGTCTGCGTTGTGTTTTCCTAAGAAATGGCAAGGAGATGTGGGACCAGTTCGTCATTTATTGACCTGGCATGAGAGATAACACTTTGGGATTCCGTAGCAAGGCAGCAGCATGGATTTTGACGTGCAACATGTTGACGTGACCTGAGGAAGGCCGACAGGCCGAAACGTTGTCACATTAAAGACTTATATGTGTAACTAGGGAGTGTGCAGCACTTCTATCCTTTTGCAGCCGCATGGATTTTAACACAGTAGGCTATATGCACTGGCTCTAATCCTCCAAACTATATAGTATTTATGAATAAAGTAAAAATGGCATACAGATATACTAACAAATAACATGTACCTGGCATGAGATAACACTTGGGTATTCCGTAGCAAGGCAGCAGCATGGATTTTAACACTCTAATATGAGAGGGAGAATAAATATTAGCTATCCACACGATTTGAAACTTCGACGTAAAACGTCTTCTAATGTGCAAAAACACTACACAAAATACACAGGTTACATTGGCAAAGTTAGTGCATAACACCTTGAGACCATTGGTGTTGATTTAGAACATTTAGTAATGAATTCTAATCTAACTAGATGTACCGCAGAGCGGTACAAAATATGACCGCTGCCCAGTCCAGCACATTTTTTTCACAAAAATAAGTCATGTTTGTCAAATTGTGTTCATTTCCTTGTTCTTTTTTGTGGTTGTGGTTGTTTTTGTGTATATGTAATTTTACATGTAAGTTAGTTTTTGTGTGTTTGTGTGTATGTGTATGTGTGTGTGTGTGTGTGTGTTTGTATATGTGTTTGTATGTGTGGGTACATGTGTGTGAGGGTGTGTGTGTGTGTATGTGTGTTTGTGTACGTGTTTGTGCGTATGTGTGTGTGCATGTGTAGTGTGCTATTCAACTACTTTACCAATAACCTATAGCTCATCTGTTACAATAATGCAGAACTGGTTCCTTCCTTCAAAATACTGTAGGGGACTAGTGAATCACCATCATTTAACAATGTTAACAAACATCAAATGTAAAGTATATGGGGCCACTGGGTTGTATATTAATATGTTAACTACACACATTATAAGATTGCTTTGAATAATAGCTTATCCACTCTCTTTTTAGACAAGAACCCCCTGCGTCTTATATGACCCAACCATGGCCAGCAGTATTCAGTCAGCCCACCTTCCCTCCTGAACTGCAAGGTGCTCTCCAGAGGAAAGATCCTGCCTTTAAAAAGAAAGACAAATCACATATTCAGGCATTATTATGACCGCCGCTAGCGAAGCTAGCGAAGCGGTCATATAGGGATTGTCAAAGTTTTTTTTATTATTTATTTATTTATTTAAAATTTTTTTCCCGTCATCTACTTCCTGAAATTTTGGTCAACGATACCCGGGGCACCGAAACACCGGGGCACATGAAATTTGGTGGGTATGTAGCCCCACTAGACTTTTACGGAAAAAATTCGTTTGGTCCCCGGGGGCCACTCCCCCTCCACGCTGGGCCCCCCGAAACCCCAAAAATGCAGTTTTTCCTAAATAACTACCTGAACCGTGGCACCGAGGATGAAGAAATTTTTATGGTATGTTGGTCTCAAGGGCCCACATCAACCTAGCCCATAATCACTCATTTGTGATTTGCACCCCCCCGGTAAAAAATGAAAATGCATTATCATTCTGCTTTAATCGCCCCTCTCTTCAGTAAAGACGTTCAGAACTGCACCACATTTTATGTGTATGATTAACCTGCCATTCTCTGGGGGTATGCCAAGTTTCGTAGAATTTCATCCATGGGGGGGTCTAAAAAATTAAGTTATGTGTACATTTAGTGACTCTACACTCATTGGCCTGTAGATGGTGGTGCACTCATATACACACGCACACACACACACAGGCACGTATACCATCATTATCGTCAATTAGAACGGCCGATACATAATTACAAATTCAGTAGGATTAAAGGAAAACCAAATATTCATCATAATAATAATTTGGCTGCATTTCCAGTATTGGCGTCACGTAGTCGTTTGTCCACTAGATGGCGCATCGTTGCAGTGAGACGTAATTTTGTTGGAAGTTAGTTCTAAAGTGGGTTGGAAAGACACTACAAGGACAAGACTGTACAGTAGTTTGCCGCAGAGAACGTCTAAGGGTAGGATGATTTCTGCATGACATGTAATTCCCATTTCCTCTTGAAGCCGAAATAAATCTGAGAATGTTTATCGGACATGCTTGTTTTTTACTGCAGGTAGGCTACGTTAATCCTATCAATAGCAGAACGTAGGTAAAATAATGTTACCGTTAGCATGGTTGAGTGATGGAGGCCAATTTGATTATTGATGTATTTGTAGAAAACCATAAATGCGTTTATAGGCTACCAAACAAATTGATAACAGCACTATCAGTATCTTTCGACTGTCATCTCATTTGCTTATGACCATAACCTAGGCTACTAACAGGAGCTAAGTGAGTTAGCCACAACACGTTCGCTACGTGATGGTTTTTTAATGGAAAATATATAGGCTACCTGAAAGATAACCTGTCTATGATGCATCCTAAACACCGGGCTGGGACATTTCTGTTCAAAGTCTCAAAAAGCATCTGAGTCAACGTTCATTCCCAAACACCCATATAGGCTACTTCAATCCTCTATTTTCAAAGGTAATTCAAGTAAGGAAGAGCATGGCTCAAAGTAAAGTAACTGAAACTACATAGATTCGTGAAAGTGAATAATTTGTGTCAACTCGCCGCAATGTAGATTTATTAACGCACCCGTGATGATCTACATCTCCATTTAAACCAGATGTTTTAGAGCGCACCTTGAGATGTATTCAGGGCAGGGCTGTACCTACACATATTTGTTGCACGTGCTACAAAAATCATTCTTTGCTATTAGTCCATGGGCCAGATGAGATGTCGGTACCACTCAAGGTGGCAAAGGTTGCTTATACTTTTTGAAAAGATACATGTCTGTAGTTAACATTTTTGTATGATAACCCTTCTGGAGTCACAGCTAAATTAGTGTTATCAGCTGTTAAAGTTACCCTCCCCCAATGAAAAAACACATTTTTGACGCAGGTGCCTATCTTGCTATTGGCCTTTGTTAATGACATATTTGCATATTTGATTTTATTATGTTTGGTATCATTTTAAAGAGGACAATCTGAGCTTCCATTTAAGTCCTATTATGAACACTTTGGACCAATACAGCCGCCCCTGGAGCTCTTCAAACTTTTGATCACACACATTTTCTGCCATTTCCGCCTAAATCATCTTTTTTCTTTTAATCCTGTGGCATCGGGGAGCATCATAGATACAAAATATAAACACTGTAATACTGCCATGACTCTAAGGATTCAGAAAATGTATAATTTACCCATATTATCTCATTCTGAGGTGGTGATATTCAACTTTATATCAGGCATGGCGTTTTTTCGAAAAAAGGTAGTTTTGTCAACCTCTGAGGTTTCCTTTGCTATTGGACTCTGACTTTAATTTATACTCAACCATATTTGTGATTTTGTAGTTTATTTTGTTATTGCTGGTCCTGTCCGTACTGTCTGACCACTTCTATTTGATCTGTGCTTCAGACAGTGACAAATGTATGCTAGTTTGTGCGAGGCCAAAACAAGTGCTTGAACATAATTTCTTGTCCATGAAGGAGTTGAGACCAGACCAGGGTCAAACCGGAAACCAAATCTGATCGAACCAATGAGGGGCTATCAGAATCACTTTATGCCTGCCTCTCCTCACTCTCTCCAACATTGCTAGAATCAATGCCTTCGGGGGGAAAGCATACAGCAAGTCCTTCTGCCATTTGTGTGCCAGAGCGTCCACTCCCAGCAGAGCATCGCTCTCGGTCAGGGAAAAGCACTTCACACAGTATATATGTATCGTGTCGTGTGAGGCAAAGAGATAGACATGAGCTTTCCCGAAGCGCTGCCACACCCCCTCCACCACCTGTGGGTGAAGATGCCACTCCAAATGTGATAGTAGCCTGGTCCTACCAAACTCTCATACATATTTCATAATGTACAGAGAGTCTGGCCACTTTCCATTGCTAAGCATAAATTCCTTGAATGCGGGTGTTGAAGTTTAAAACTATTGGATCTGCCCAGAGCCACTCTGGATCTGCCATAACCAATCGCTAACGTTTGGTCATAACGTATGTCATGCTCAAACTAGCGCACAACCTCAACGTCATTGTTCTCAGCTACTCCCTCTGTTTGCTGATTGAACCTGCAAATTTTGGGGCGGAGAAAACCTGTAAATATACCGCAGACCCAGACGACTTACTGAAGGGAAATGAAAATTGAGCGGAAGCACGTAGGAGGGCGGAGCCAGGCTAGTGATTGGGGGCCCCTCGTGAGCATATCTGCCGCCCTGTTCTGTTCTCCCGGAACATGAACTACGCGGACTGAGAGGTGACACCTCGCCCAGAACAGCAACCTTTTTGCCAGACCGCATAGCTGCAGGGAGCGAATGCTGCCTTGGCGATTGATATAGGCTACCGTCGCTGTATTGTCTTACCTCACCAATACATCATGCTCTGCGATTAGCCGGCGAAAATGCTTGAGTGCTAGATTCACTGTTAAAAGTTCCAGCGCATTTATGTGAGGCCGCTGTAGCTGCTTGCTCCATATCCCTCAGACCGCTCGCCCCTCACACACCGCTCCCCAACCTAGGAGGGAGGCATCCGCCCTGCTGTGGGAAACTATTCCTCTGGGGCTGACCGGCCGATCTTGACTGCTGCTGCTGCTGTGGGTGCTGCCTGCGCCTCTGTCTCTGCCGATGTACTGCCATCGGAGCTAGTAGGGGGGCGGGATGGGAGATCACCTCACGCTGGGGCAGGAATGTCTTGTGCACCACGGCGCAATTCTGCGGCACCTCAAAATGCTCCCTCATACTCTCCATTGTCGGCCCGAACAATCCGGAGGGGGAGATAGGTGCATCCAGCAATGGAGTATTCTCCCTGTCGGGTAGCTGGGACAGTGTGAGCCACAGATGGCGTACCAGCCCAACCAAATGGCCCATTGCTCTGCCCTGTGCCAGGGCTGCGCACTTCGAGGCCTGCAAGGCCAGGTCCAGCACTCTCCTCCATTCAGAGAGTGGAGTCAGGGCTTTGTCATCCTCCGCAGCCAGCCTCATGCTCTCCCCGGTGTAGACCTGGAGGAAGGCTGTGGTGTTGAGGGCACGGCATGCCTGCCCCACACAAGCGTAAGCCTTAGACACCTGACCGGCAGTGGCCCTGCGTGGCTTAGATGGCAGAGTGGCCGGGCCACGGGCTGATGCTCCCTGGGGGGCGAGGTAGGCAGCCAGCGCCTCCTCCACCTTGGGCAGGAGGATCAGCCCCTGCTCCTCTGCCCCGTGCAGGGCAGAGAAAGGCCCAAAGCCCTGGACGGGTGATTGCGCTGAATAGGGTTTCCCCCAAGAGCGTATCGTCCCCTACACTCTCCTCCGGGTTTGCTCCAGCGAGCTACTGATCATGAGACCCCAGAGAGCTTCCTGGAGAGGCCGCAGCAAAATCGCCAGTGGGGGACTCTGCAGCCAGCCCAACCGGCACAATCACCTCCCTCTGCTCGACCAGCAGCCACTCAGGATGCGCGAGTGGCTCCCCGATGAGAGGCAGGCTGGGAGGGGAGCCGTTGGCTTCCATCTCCTCAATCAAGCGAGCCCAGAAGTTTGCCAATTCAGTAACTCAAGACTTCAAGGCCATCATATACAACCTTTTTAAACATCAAACAAAATACTAACATAACGGTGAAGTGGTTAGTTTTTTCCTGGTTTATTTTTCCAAAAGCATCTCCCCTGTCCCAATGGCAGGTGCCTTTTGTGGGATAAGCACCTGCTAACAACAGTCCATCAAACGTGTGCCTGCATTTCGTTGAGTGGCAGCATAAATGATAATCTGCCATTCACATGCCTTTTGTGTGCTCCTACAAACAAGTAAAATACTGTATGTGTCTATTGCATTTACGTAAGGAGCTTGGAATAAAGTTGGGTTTTCTTATTTAATTTTCTCTAGCTAGGCATTATTCATTCTCAACAAATATTGGGCTCAGCAGTGAGGTCATGAGAAGGCTATCCATGAACAGAAAACCGACCGTGTTGGCTAACAATTTATTAAATATTATACTGTTATACTGTTATTTCCATCAATGACGTTGTTGTACTGCCTTTTCAGCGCCTTCTGCTTATGATGATTTGGTCTTGCGATGCGGTTGTAGGCCTACATCAACGTGTCTCTTGCCGTTCCCTTCATGTATTCTATCACGACGCTGTCTGCCCTCATGTAGCTCCATGATGTCTTTGTCTTTCCAGGTCGGCTATTTTCTGGACAGCATTATGCCACTCCATCATGGTCATGACCCTAGCATTTAAGTGTTCCCGCCACATGGACGCACGAAAGAAACGTCATTGACACGTCCTCACGTGGTGTGAGGTGGTTGCTAACCGTTTAACATCCACAGAACCTCCGGTCTTACACGTATGTCTGAAAGCCCTTAAAGAGTGTTTGCCATTGGCCGTGCCGGCTGATATATAGCCGAGCCGTTTCGCTCCAATAGAACCTATTAGAGGACTTCAGTGGTGATCACGTGATCGAGGAGTGTATTCCCATTGATTAACGCTGAGTAGTTTGACTGATAGAGAATCATTAATTTTCATGTGAAGCACCAGGGTCAGAGTTTGTGGCCCTGCCCTGAGGCTTTTTAAGTTTCAGGTTTGACCCTGGTCTGGTCTCAACCCTTCATGGACAAGAATTTATGTTCATGCACCAGTTTTGGCCTCACACAAACGAGCATACATTTGCCACTGTCTGAAGCTCAGGCAACAGATGCAGATCAAATAGAAGTGGTCAGACAGTGCTGACAGGACCAGAAATAGCAAAATAAACTTCAAAACTCCAAAATCACAAAGGCCAGAAGATGGTTGAGAAAAAAAAGTCAGAGTCCAATAGCAAATGAAACCTCAGAGGTTGGCAAAACTATCTGTCTTCGAAAAAACGCCATGCCTGATATAAAGCTGGAAAATCACCACCTCAGAATGAGATAATATGGGTAAATTATACATTTTCTGAATCCGTAGAGTCATGCCAGTATTGTAGTGTTTGTATTTTGTATCTCTGATTCTGCCTGATGCCACAGGATTAAAAGAAAAAAGATGATTTAGGTGGAAATGGCAGGAAAATGTGTGTAATTAAAGGTTTGAAGAGCTACAGGGTCGGCTGTATTTGTCCAAAGTGTTTATAAAAGGACTTGAATGGAAGCTCAGATTGTCCTCTTTAAAATGATACCAAACATAATAAATCAAATATGCCAATATGTCTTTAACAAAGGCCAATAGCAAGATAGGATCCTGCGTCAAAAATGTGTTTTTTCAATGGGGGAGGGTAACTTTAACAGCTGATAACACTAATTTAGCTGTGACTCCAGAAGGGTTATCATACAAAAATGTTAACTACAGACATGTATCTTTTCAAAAAGTATAAGCAACCTTTGCCACCTTGAGTGGTACCGACATCTCATCTGGCCCATGGACTATATGGATGATTTAGTACCAACGTTACACCGGTCAGATACAGTTTTGCCTATGGCTATTCCGTGAGACTGAGCCGCTTTTTGTTTGCTCGAAGTGCGTGTTTAGGGTGTGAGAGGGGAGTCGATGTGCTTTGATTCCAGCTTGGTAGTTGTAGTCTATGCGATTAAAAAACACGTGTGTGTGAAGTAGCCAAACAATGATAACGCTTTCATTATGGCTGCTTTAGCCACAGACCTTGAGCTACTGTACAGTGGGTTGGGTTCCATTTAGAAGTGTCCACTTCATTCGCCCTTTCCGTGATTCACACAGCTACGTAAAATGTATTACTGATATGCAAAACTATTAACTTTTCGCCAAGAGGTGGCAGCTTGATACTGTAAGGACGTCATTCCAAAGGAGATTTTATTTGGGTCGCCAGCATAGCCTAGTGACAAGTGTTGTGTAATAGGCCTAGCATAGGGCCTACCTTATATAGCTTATAGTTTGTTAACAGTCACGGTTTTGTCATAACTCCCTCTATGCATTTTTGCATTTAGAATAGCTCTGAAACCGGGGGGCGAACACGTCGCAGGGGGGGCGCTAGTGCGTGGATATCTCAATCGCAAAATTAAACAATATTTCTATCGGGCGCCTACCATGGACTAGGCTGGGTGAAAATCAAAAGATTGCGTCAAAAGATTGAGCTTAACCATGGACCTCATAGTTGCAAAATGCAAGGGAACATGAATCAGCATATTATTTGCACAAACAATAACGGACAGTAGCTCTTAAACTTTGCCCGTTAAAATGTGTATGAACAGTCTCGCAACGCATTTCATTAAGGCCCTTTTGGACATGTCAGTTATTTGCACCACTGGGTAAAACGGCATTTTGTTTTAGACTTCTGGTATTTAATTTGTGCATTGACAATAAAGCTGAATATCATTTGAACTAGATGACTAAACTTATGCATATGTAGAAGAAGAAACATTCACAAAAATCCATGACATGACCTCTCTTCTTGATAGCTGTTGAAAACTGCATGGAACTGACAGGGATTGTTTTGTTTAATAATAAATAAATAAATACATTATGCTGCTACCTTCTGCTTTTCCCAAATACAATGTAGCCTACAGGTGTAGGCTACCTTTCATCAGTCCAGTTGCAATGGATGGACTGTGATGAACTGCCCTACTTGTGATTGTTTAGAGATTTTAAAGGTTTTATAACAATGCTACAAATTGTTTGGCCCAGAAACAAATCTATTCACCTTTGCAGCGCCAGAAGGCTACTTTGTGTGCGGAATGTGTGCAAACACACATTCCAAACAAGCATACACAAACGTTTCAAGAGTGGGGGATGGAGTAGAAGATGGAGACAAATTCATTAATATGATTTATTTTCGCGGAATGGATGTACAGGACTGAGCGACGGTCATATTTTGTACCGCTATGCGGTACATCTAGTTGATTCAAGTGCTGTTTGATAATGTCACTAAGCACACTTGGTAAGTTTAGTTCAAAATATAAAGCAGATTTCTTTTTACTAAAAGTTATTTTCCATTTTCCCAGGGGGTTATAAACTTCCAAGTTTTAGGGCCTGCTTACACAAAATAATTTTCACAGTTTTCTCTTGGTCAGTGGTGTAATAGCGTTTTTTTTCTCACAGTTTTCTCTTGGTCAGTGGCGTTTTTTCCTAGGTTTCTCTTGGTCAGTGGTGTATTGCGTTTTAGGTAGTGTACGAACGCGCCAGACCACTCCTTAGGTTGTTAATTACCATACCCCTTTGCGCATTGTTTAAAAAAGAGAGGTGCAAAATACGAAAATAAACTTTGCGCTGGGAAAATAATGAGTTTTCCACCATGCGCCAGGGTGGAAAATAGGGAACGTAGGATGAGATTAAAAAGTCCTAAAGTAGGCCCTTAGGATGCATTTCACTAACAAATAATTATCTGTATCCCAGACACAAAATGTATGGAGATGTCCTGGGGAGTTTGATTACAAAATTTCCATTCTTAAGAGATGGCAGTTCATCTGGACATGTACGTACAGTACTGCTACTTGCAAAGACTCTTTCTGTTTTGGTTCTTTTTTTATTTCTGTGTAAAAAATGTAATTTTACTATTGCAATTTGCATTGTATCCTTGTATCTAGGAGACATTGTTAGAGTGCCTCCGTACCAAATTCAAGAAAGAAAGGATTCCACTTGTGCACAACTCCACAGTCCTCCAAATGAAAAAAAAGTATGGAACCAAAAAATTAATGGTGGTGAAAACATCCTATGTGGACACTACCATCGAACCTGAGGTACATTAGGCTATTTGTTTATTTGATCTTTTTTTTTTTTTTTTTTTGGCCTTTTTATGCCTTTAATGATAGTGACAGTGGAGAGTGACAGGAAGCGAATGGGAGAGAGAGCAGGGGTGGGATCCGGAAAGGACCATGGGACGGGAATCGAACCCGGGTCGCCGGCGTACGGTGCAGGTGCCCCAGCCAGTTGCGCCACGGCTGGGGCCGATCTTTATTCTTTTAAAAGTGTCAGGTACCAAAAGTGGGTTAAGAATGTTATCTTAACTCATCCTATATGACATGAATTACTGTCCATTTCAGATGGCAAAAAGGAGAGAAGAATTTCTGGATTATTCAGCATCACACAGTAACTCCAGTTTCACATACTTCATTATTGTTGAGATATATATATACAAATAACAAGTGCCACACACATGCAAAAGAGTAACAATGAGTTTGTGGAGAATCAGCCACTCTACTGATTTGATTACACTTGTTTGATAACATTGTGTTGTGTTCTCAGGTTTTACAGCTGGAAGCAGTTGGAGAGGATGACACCAGTTATCAAGAGCACCTGAATTACATAGGGGAGTTGGCCAAGAAGCAACCAAATTTGCCAGAAATTAAAATCAGGATGAGGAGGACGCTTCACGTCATGGAGATTTTTCCATTTCTTAGCATACCACAGCTAGTGAGTAAATTTTGCACAAGACACAAGGGTATATATATATATATATATATAACAGCAGGGACGTGCACAGGAATTTTGAGGGGCAGTTGCTCTGACCTGAAAAAAGGGCAACCCCCCCCCCCCCAAAAAAAAAAAAAAAAAACTCACGGGCTATATGCAGGACTGAGAATAACAGCGTCTTTTTCAAAATATATAAAGAAGTAAAACACTGAAATACAGCACTCAATCACCTTAACTTATCATTATTATTTTAATGCCCACTAGTATTTATGTTCTGCTCAGGCAAGATCTTTGAAATGACCTCTAAAATAGCCTATGTTTTTTTAGATTACAATGATTTAGCATGCAGCTCTTTAACCCTGTACTTTCTAGCATGATCCTCTCATCTCATATTTGGTGATCATCACTTAGGCCTAGAAGCTACCTTAGGCCTCTGTGCCTCCTCCTTGTCCACATTTTCCTCACATAGTCTGGAGGCTTGTGATCTTAAATGTAATGTAATTATGAAACAATGCCATTAGTAGGCTAAAATATGAGTCTGCCTCCCTGAATTGTCTCTCCCTCTCCTGAATCTGACTCTTTTCAGTGGGCATCTTGGCTTCAAACAATACTAGTGATAGGATTTAGGTATTTAACCATTTTGAATAAAATATTTAATGTGATGCATTACTTCCATCATTCATTCTTCTTGCTAAAACGAAATGTGAGAAACTATCAGCAGACATGTTTGCCTAATGCCTACCAAAAAAATAGTGATAACGGGCTGCTTGTCTGCAAGCTATCTGTCTGATTATTTAGGCTAAACGTGGCAAACTCAGCCTGGATTTATGAATATTTTAATTAATTTCATAAAACTTGATGATGATGATCGTTCGTTTGTTATGCATCACAAACTCACCTTTTCCGACAACGTTGAGTTGTCTCACCCGACAACCGCAACAATCTCCTTCTAGGGCCGCTAATGCAGGCTCAGTTCAGGTGCCGGTCGCATGCAGCCACGTAAACAGAGTTTGCCCTTGCCCTACTGACTTTCATTTTCGGTGCCCGAATGGAAGTGAATGAGGCTTTGCGATTTTTTTTTTTAATCTTGGCCTACGTAAAATTCTGCATCCATTGTACGATTTATTTATTTATTTCCCCCCTTGGAAGGGCAACATGAGTCAAGAAGGTCATATGGGCAGTTGCCCGGGCAACCTGAGCAACCCCCCTGTGCACGTCCCTGTATAACAGGAGTAAAAAGGGGTAGGGTGGGTGAGAAGGGTTAATGTAACAACAACATATTACAGTTATAGCTCTTTTCTTGACACTCAAAGTGCTTCATAGGAAAGGCGGAGTCTTACTAAGCACCACCAATGTGTAGCACCCATCTGAGTGATGCACAACAGCCATTCTGTGCCAGAATGTTCACCACACACTAGTTTCAGGTGGAGAGTGAAGGAGTGAATAAACTAATTACACACTGGGAGGATCATTACAAGGCCAAATTGAATTAACCAGTTTGGGAATTTAGCCAGCAAATCAGGGAACCACCTACTCTTTGCGATAAGTGCCATGGGATCTTTAACAACCATGGTGAGTCAGGACCTCAATTTAACATTCATGGAAAGGAAAACATCTCCTGCAGTACAGTGTCCCTGTCACTGCAATAGGGCTTTGGGATTGACTTTTGGCTTTTGGCCACAGGGAAGAGTGCCACCTACTGGCCAGCCACCAACACCACTTCCAGCAGGAACATACTCTTCCAAGGAGGTCTCTTATCCAAGTACTAACTAAGCCTGCTTAGCTTCAGTAATTCAGCAAAGTCAGGGTATCTGCTGGTCTATGGAATCAAAACAACGCCATAAATATTGTGTATGTGTAATCGAGTTTTGCAACTGTATAAAAAAATTGTGCATGTGCACGGAAACTTTGTACTTGTAGAAATATTTTGTGCATTTGAGAAAAAAAAAATTGTCTTCGAGGATATGATTTGCACAAGTGTAGAACCGTTTTGTAGCTATGGAATTAATTTGTCTGTGTGCAAAAAAAATGCGTACCTGCAGAAAAAATGTGTCCACGGGGATTTAATTTGAACGTGTGTGGAACAGCTGGATCTATGAAGCTACAAAACTTTTTTACAGACACAAATTTTGGCAGTGTTTTGTCATCGTTTCTGAAGAGCCAATCAGCTAATTGTGGCACGGTCTTTACAGCATTTCTGCAGAGCCAATCAGCACTTTGCATCGCCTACTGACTAGCCAATCAGGGGACGTCCTGCATCACATCTCTCGGCCAGGGTCGGCGGGCCGGGCACCATAGTGCGCACAGGCAAGCAGGCACAGAGCTAGCGAACTTAGGTCTTAAATCTAACAAGTTATGCCTTTTACAACAAGCTTTTTGATGGAAAAGTGGTGTTAAATTTCCATAATCTTTATTTAGTGAACGCATAAAACCGTCAGTTTGTAAAATCAAAAATAAGAAATCAAGAATTACGATCTTTGAGTTTGTTTACCTAGCAACCGAGGCTTTAAGCACAGTGGTTAGAGGAGCGAGCTTTGATCTAAAGATCATTGGTTCAAATCCAGCATTAATCATTGTGCTAATGTTAGTTTTGGGTTAGTTTTCACGCACACGTGAAGCACTGCCTTGCGCTCTATGCCATCCAGTTTGGAGGAGAAAATAAATCCAACTTTCCAATTTTCTAGGCCCCGAATATAAGACGACCCCACTTTTTCAGACTTTTTTGAGGGGGAAAAAACTCAGGCCAATATGGTAGTAGATAGACCAAGAAAATATCTTAATATGATAGAATTAACATGAGCTATGCAAACTTTAAAGAAAGTTCATGCCTGTTTTGTTCACCCATTGAAAATAAATATTCAGAACTAAACAACCTCAAAACTGAAAAAGTTGGGATGTTGTGTAAAATGTGAGTAAAAACAGAATATAACTAGATGTACCGCAGAGCGGTACAAAATATGACCGCCGCCCAGTCCAGCACATTTTTTCCACAAAAAAGAAATCACGCTGAAAGGCCTATATGATTCTAACTGTCTCACTAAATTGCATTATCCACACTCAATTCTCATTGGTATTCATTTTATACAACCCCACCTCCATCTTCTTGCCTGTTCATAATTCTGAGAAATTCTTGATTGTTTGTGTTATGTTTATGTTATGTGTGTGGGTGTGTGTGGGTGTGAGTGTGTGTGTGTGTGTGTGTGTGTGTGTGCGTGCTTGTGTGTGTGCCTGCGTATGTGCCTGTGCATGCAAGCGTACATATGTCTACTGTGTGAGTATGTGTCATACGTATGATTACTGTGAATGTATGTGTGTGTGTGTGTGTGTATCTGTTAGTGCACATGTGTGCACATGAAATGGGTTAACATGACCCCTGGAGGCAAACATACGGAAAAAAATGGTCATCCTAGGCCCTACAGTTCTCAAGATATTCACAGAGAACTGTGTCTGCCCTACCCTCCTTTCGGGGGGTCCAGTCCAGCGGGGGGGCTACAGATCAAAACGAAAAATGACGGTTCCATGCTATCCATGTGGGGGTACATGCCCACCAAGTTTTGTGTACCCCGGTCTTTCAGTGTCCCGGGAATCTTTGTTGGTGTACGTCACTAAATGTACACATAAATTATTTTATTGTAAGGCCCCCCATGAACGAAAGTACACAAAACTTGGCATGCATTTGGAGGGTGTCATAATGATCCTACACTTTTAATTTCGTGCAGTTTTGACCTTGTCAGCAAGAGATATTGTGATGAAAACACCTAATTTTTTGCTTTTTAATTTTTAACTAGGTGGCGCTATACATGAAATAAGTGGTAATGGGATGGGTTGACATGCCCCCTTAAGACCAACATACATAAAAAAGGTGGACCTCCTAGGCTCTACGGTTCTCGAGATATTCACAGAAAACTGTCTCCGGCCACCTACAGCCCAGTTGGTGTATAGTAACATAAATTAATTTATTGTGTGGCCCCCATGAACGGAATTCCACGAAACTTGGCGTGCATACAGAGTGTGTCATAATGATCCTACACTTCCAATTTTGTGCAGTTTTGACTATGTTAGGTCACAGATACCTGCGATTACAACACCTTATTTTTACTTTTTTGTGTTTAACTAGGTGGCGCTATACATAAAATGAGTGGTTATGGAATGGTTTGACATGGCCCCTTTAGATCAACATACAAAAAAAATGGTCCTCCTAAACCCTACGGTTTTCGAGATATTCACAGAAAACTGTGTCTGCCTTACCCTCCTTTCGGGGAGTCCAGTCCAGCGGGGGGGCTACAGATCAAAACGAAAAACGATGGTTCCATGCTATCCATATGGGGTTACATGCCCACCAAGTTTCGTGTACCCCGGTCTTTCAGTGTCCCGGGAATCATTGACGGAATTTTGGGCATGCGAAAAAAAAAAAAAAAAAATCTGACTAAACCTATATGCTTCGCTGCGCGGCGGTCATAATAATCTGCATTCTCTTAAGCTCATAGTTAGTTGCAAAAAGGACACAGACAACATATAAAATGTTGAAAATGACAAATTTGACTTTCATGAAAAAATATATGAAGAGTTCAGATGCAAAACCCTCTAAATCCGTCTGACCACTTTTCTTTTAAATGAGTATTTAAATTCAGGCTCCTATAGGTTTTTGCCTATAAATCGATATTTCAGACCAGGAAGAGAGTGGTATTTAGTGGGTTTAGAAGTTAAATTATTTGATTAACGTATACTATCTGTGGAGAGCATCCCCTCACCATCTTTATCTCATTTTTGTCATAGGTGGCATTTAGAGGCTTTTGCATCTGAACCCTTCATATGTTAATTTTGAATTTGATAATTTCAACATTTGATATGTTTTCTATGTCATTTTTGCTGCTAAATATGGGTTTACGAGACTTGTATATTATCACATTCTGTTTTTATTTGCATTTTACACAACATCCCAACTTTTTCTGTTTTGGGGTTGTACCTCATACCTCATACAAACTAACCTCATCATCAGGGTCATCATAAGTGGGAAGAATCCATACCATATTTGTAGGCTTTCAGTCACGACACTTCATGTAGGAATAAGAGGTGGGGAACTGGGGGAAGATTTTGCTGATTGAATTGCCCAGTTGGGGGCTTGTCACTTTTGTCATCACTTTGTAGTTCATTTGTGGTAAATTTTAATGTGAACTTGGGAATACACCTAGCCTGGAAAATCCAGACCCTGGTAATCTAGAAAAATTTAATGAAATTGTGCTTTCGCGAGAACTCTGGATTTTCAGGGTAGAATTCACAGTTTTTGTCACTTGAAAGCTGCATATCCTTTTTAGTGAGCGTATACTTTAACCTTTGTTGTGGCATCCATGTTTTTCACACATTTCGACGGCAAAACCCATGAATACTCGGTGTGGGGAAAACAACGTAATGACGACAGCATTCCCTTGGTGGTATGAACAGACCATAAGAGGTGATGCTCCACATCATCAGTAATTGATGTCTCTTAAAAGTGATGCATGAGTGAGCAGGATATCTCATTTCTCATATCTGTCTCTTCTTCATTCCTCCATGCTACTATTGTTCCTTTATAAATTGTGGTGTATCATTAAGGTTTTGAATGGCAGAACTCTGACATTTGACATTAGATGACATATTTGAGCAATGGGCACAGTCTTAGGTGCTTAGTTTCATAAGATTTCTCCACATTGCTTTAACCAATTTTATGTTTGTTATGTTATGTTTCAGCGGCATTAGTTTGATCACATTTTCAAAGTAGGCCTATATTTTGATTTCTTGAATGAGGGTCAACGGGAGCCGTAAATCTCAGACTAGTGGTGACCAAAGAATGTCATTGATTGATTGATTAATTGAGAAGATTGATCCTGTGTAGAAATGACCAGCCTCAAAGATAACTCCAGCTCTGCAGACAATGTGCTGGAGATGAAAAACACATGAGAACTGAGATCATAACATTAAGATTAAAAATACAGTCGTTTGTATCATACTTGATAAATATGAACAGAAAAGCTTATGTATAGGAAACTGTATTTCATCAATTTAATACAGGTGTGTACATTCATTAGTGATACCATTCTCTTCATGCTGATTATAAACATGTGCAAACACTGGAATATAAGAGACAACAAGTTTTTCCCCCCATCTCTTTATTATGCGTATCCCACATAGTTAACATGTTTGCCACAAAAGTTACAAACACATTGACAAACCACAATCCCTGGATTACATGATTAGTGAAAGGATATAAAAGACAATTATCTTAAGTGAAAGATAATAAGGACAATAACATAATTTGTGACTAATAACAAACAGAGGCTAATTTTACCTGTATGAATTATAGCATTAATCGGAAACACAACTAAATAGTTCACCCCCAAGAGAGTTGAGATCGTCTCTTCAGGTTCAATTTCAGCATGTAAAAGTGCTGAGCATCACCTTAACCAAATCCAACACCAAACATTAAACATTTTATTCAACAATCAACAGATCCAAGGGGACGTTTTAAGTGCTGACCTGTCAGGATCTGGCCCAGACTGTTGATTTTGTGCCACCCTGGTGGCCATTTTGTGTATTGTCCTGTGTTTGTTTTTGCCTGTTCCCCATGTGCTTTGTGTAACCTGCCTGTCACCTGTCTTTGTCTCCGCCCCATCTCCTTATTTGGTCTGTGCTTCCTGTCTTGTTTGTTTTCCCTCCATTTCTGCCTCCTCACCTGTTCCCTGTTGTCTCGTTGGTTTCGTCCCAGTCCTCTCTCTTTCTGTTAATTGGTATGTGTATTTCTACCCTCCTGTTTCTCTGTTCCTTGTCGGATCGTCTCTCTGTTTCTCCTTGTCTAGTCCAAGTCCTGTTTGTTGTAAGTAAGTCTTTAATTGTTAAGTTTGTGTTAAAATAAATCGTGTTTTGTCCGTAATTCTGCCTGTTGGAGTCTTACACTTGGGTCCGCCTGCACAACCCTGACAGTGACCTATATATCATAACATAATCAGTGAAAATGTTGCTATATAATTCTATAAATCATATAAATCATATCTAAGTAAAGAGCTTGCACTTCAGAATTAAAGTTCAGATTCAAAGGGACTGAACTATAACTGTGTTGATACAGTTCATCTGTACTGATTCTACTGCAGTGGAATGATTAGAACCAAACCTTCAGATTAGCTTTAGAATTCTAAAAAACATATAACACATATAGCTTTATTCATAAAGACTATTGGATTATGGGAGCCTTTGTTTCAAATATGTATCTGCTTATCAAATCACAACAAATCAAATGAAATCTTCTGTTTTGCTTCATGCATGAGACCTCCTGATAAACCAGGTCTTCACGAGCCCCCATGTTCCTGTACAAGAAATACAAACAAGCATCTCCTTTAAATCACACATATTCATCTGCTCATTCTGTTAAAAAAGATATATACATATTAGATGGAAATCTTCTCTCTTACTAGTGCTCTGAACACAAAGCCTGTCATCCTTTATTCTACTTTTTAAAGCAACACCAAAGAACTTTTCCTCTGTTGCACGCACTATTTGTTTATCCAGCACTGGCTTTGGAAATAACAATAGGTAGATAAGGTAGACAATAAGGTAGACAATAAGGTAGAATATGTTGCATGATTTTATGAAAGTACGATGTATTGCGACATCAGATGCAAGTCACATTTGTAGTTTCTTATGTGTCATTCCATCGAACTACAGATCCGCTACCCGATCTGGCAAACTTACAGTGCGGTTATAGCCGATAGAGGGCCGCGAAGCGAATGCAGAAGTGCCGTTTACCCTGTTACGAGTTGATGAACCACTGAAACGATTTTGGAAACATTATTTTAAGGTAGAAAAAACTCTTTGGTGTTGCTTTAAACAGTAAGGTACAAATGAACAACATTTTGAATTGCGTGATATTTTAGGTATGATATTACCTGTTATAGGATGGCAATGACTTGGTTCCTGTAGGGATCGTTGGAGTCATCATATTGTCTGTTGTCAATCCAGGCATCAATTTCCCATTCATATCCTGACCACATATGACCCAGGAGGTTGAACCATGTGTGGACAAACTCTTTAGATTGTTCTGGATAACTTCTCTTGAAGACGTTCAGTCTGGTAGTGCTCAGGTGTTTGCCCTGAAATTTGTTGTCCAGCATACTTGTGGGCATTGCTCCCAGGATGGTCAGTTTAAAGGTACCAATGACATCATCATTGCTGATGGCATCAGCCAATAACTTCCTGACTTGTTTGGCTTTTGTACTGGGGGACTCACGATGGACCCTTGGTACGTACACAGTTGGAAGTCCAGGAGCATGATGACCAAATGCATTTTTCATGGGAGAAGAGTCCATCTCCACCTTGAGCATAACTGCAGCTAGTTGACTATTCTGGTTCAAACCTTTAGCTTGCAGTAAAACCTCTACAGGTGGCTGGCGGTCAACGGTGATGTACTTTACAATTCCGTTTGTGGTGTTGGTGTCCCCCTGCCACTCTTTGTATATTTTCACTTGCCCAACATCTTGCTCAAAAACCTTCTCTGTTTCCTTTATTTTTGCGGTCCTTGTCTTTGCTGGTGCAGGTCCCTGTGCCATGTACCAGTCGCCGCCGCGGATGTCATCTGTCCACTCTTTGCGCTCGATGAACGGCTCCCATTGGCGTGGGTTTCTCAGCAGAGCCTCGGTCTCCACGGAACGCAGGCGCTTGGCCTCCAGGGAGATCTCCTCTTCGCTGGCCGCTGACCTCAGGCCCCGAGCTAAAGCATGGAACAGGCAGCCCTTGCCTTGGCCGGTGACACTTACTGTCTGATTCTTGATGCGAACATCGTAATGGCCATCTGGGTGCTCAGCACTCTTTGTTCTGTAGATCAGTGTCACAGTCTGACGGGGAGTCTTAGTGCTTGGGCTCAGCTCCTGCATTTTGGTCAGCTTGCCATGGCTGTCCTGTGTTAAGATGAGAACCTTGGTACCGGTGGTTTCAGACAAGATTCTGATGTCGAGAAGGGAACCCGCTTTCTTGGAGTTCCTGATATTTTCAGCATGAGACTTTGAGAGTTTGCCTGAGCCTTCAGAGAATTTATGTTTAGAATTCAGGTCTAGTGGCATGTATGAGATGTATCTGTTGTTTTGTCCAGCTTTGAGTTCGTCCTCTGTTTGGTCACTCTTTAAGCCAGATCTTACATGTTCGCGGATGACACCATGCAGCTTGCCTTGGGCACGAGAAACTAGGTGACTGGAGAACTTCTGGTGGAACACGTCCACCAAAGCACTGGCCAATAAAGGACTGATGGTGTCGGCAACCTCCCGTTTGAATCCTTTCAGCATCTCGGACTCGAAGGCAGACAGCTCTTCTCGCTTCACTTTCTCTGTGAGTGACTTGCCCTTTTTGAATCTGTTCAGCTCATCCTGAAGGTTTGAAAAAAACCTGTCCGAGAGGCTGAGTGCTGTGGCGATGGCCTCAGCAGCCAGTGTGCCCATGTGGACGGCTTGGATGGTGGTCAGAATGATACGTGTTTTGCGACCGGCCCCTGACTTGGCACTGTCAATCACTTTGGTGATGGATGAGTTGAGTTTTTTCTGCCAGTTGAGGTCGTCGTAAAATGGGTGTAATGCAGTCTTGCTCAACTCTCTGAAAATGGCCAGAAGTTTTCTCTTGCTTTTCTCATCCTGCAGGAGTTGAGCAAGCTGTTCTTTATCCTCGAGATGAGAGAGGATAACAGAGTCTACTAATGCTGCCAAGGGCTCTGTCTCCATGCTGGATTTCACCTTTTCTATAATTCCCTTTCTCACTTCATTTTTAATGCCATTCAGTATTTCTTTCAATATTGCTTCTTCTGCCTTCCCAAATCCATAGATGGCGATTTCTTCAACAACTTTTTTTGCCACATGTTTCGCTGCATTCTTCATATTTGTCTTCATGACTGTACTAAGACCTTCTTTAGCCTGATTGGAGAGGAACTTTGGCATTGATTTCAGTTCTCTGCCAAATGCCTTAATCAACATTTTGGTGCCTTTGATGCCCTTCGCAATCAGCTTTCCGATTCCACATCCAATGAGAGAGATACCAATAGAGATGGCTTTTTGTATAGCCCATTCTTTCCAGCTGAATACTCCTGTCACCATGGCTTCGATGCTGTAGATGCAGTCAGATATTCCCTCAGTGATAAGCCCCATGCCGACTTGAGCTAATGTTCCAAATGTGAACACTACAAGCAGTGCCCCAATAATGATCTGCAGAATTCCCAAGAAAAACAACAGAATGGCTTCCCATATGGAAGGAGGTTTCTCTTCCACGGCAAAGACATATTTCAGCCCTTGACAGTACATATTGTAGGCCTCCACTTCTAGATCCTCATCATCGCCCTTCACCAGGGAGATCATGGGTGATTTTTTGGCAATGGCATCCTTACCTCTTCCTTTGATCTCTTCCAGCTTTTTGATGGCTTCGCAAATGTTTTCATCAAAGTAACTGTACATGTTGCACCTGGCTGTTAACTGTTTCTCCAGGCTGGTCGGTTCACTTTTGTCTGAGTTGGCAGAGGCCATTTTTACAATTTTCAGACAGATGACACATTCCTCACTGAGGTACTTGAGGGACTCCTGTGCCTTCAGCAGATCGTCTCTGGCATTAGTGAGGTAATCGTCTTTAGCCTGCTTTATAGTGCAGTACGCATGACTGTAAAACGCTATGGCGGCCCAACTTTCATCCTGTGCCATGGCTTTTTCAAAAAGCCTGGCACTGACTTCCCATTTTTTGTTGTCTAGTGCGGTATTCCCAAACTTGATGTAGTGGTAGATACTAGAACATGGAGAAGTCTGACTCTGACACTGACTTTCTGCCAGAGACAAATCAGCTCTCAAACTGTTCTCCAATTCATATCTCTTCAGCTGATCAATTTCTTCTGATTTCGTTTGCAACCATATTCCCCAGAATTCATTCATGATGGCAACAGCAGCTCTTCTTTCATCTATATCTGTGGTCCTGTAAATGTTTTTAAGGGTTTTGCAGTACTCTGAAAACAGGTCCTCCCGCAGTTTCATCTCAGTGACATCGTTTGTCATTTCGCTGATCTTTTCCACTGCACGTCTATCCCTTCTTTTCTTAGCTTCCTCCAAAGAGGACACTGTCCTGAAAGACTCCTGGAGATGTTCAGTGGTCATTATCACCTGAGCAGATCCAGGTTTCCCTTTTCGTGCAGTTCGACCAAATGCCTGGAGTTCCACTCTTGAGTTATCAGAAAGGAAGGAGAGGACCACAAATAATCCTCCATTCTTGTTCACCTGTTTGGAAACTTTTATGTCTGTGCCACGTCCAGCAAGGTTTGTGGCTACAATGACATCACCAGGGAGCAGTTCCTTATCTATTTTGCTTAAACTGTCTTTGTCACTGCGGCAATAGAGAATTATTTCACCTGGCATGGTGCTTTTCAGCTTGTCATGGATCTCTTTGGCTGTGTTGATCGTTTCACAGATCACCAGGGCTGCTCGTCCATTTCTGTATGGTGTGGGGGAAATTTCAGCCATGACCACTTGTTGTATTTCAGACGTCCACTCTTTGACTGATGCCATCAGAGTACCTTTGACCTCAAATATCTTTTTGCGGTTGAAAGTCGGCATTTTGCAGGCAGATAGATTTGGATAAAGGTCCTTAAGAAACAGCATGTCTATTTCACTCCCAAGAGTGCCAGTTGTTCCATATATTTTCCCATTGTATTTTTCAAAAAAGGAGACATTAGAGACGTAATTTGTCACTGTTGAAATTGTGCTCAGTTTGATTTGGTGCTTAATCTCAACAAACTGCTGTAGTCCGTCACCCCATTTCTTATTCAGTTCCACTATGCCAGTGGATCTGAAGTCCACTGGACAGACGCCATCATTTTCCACCACATACTCACGTCCTTGCCTCAGTATCATGGCCAGGAAGGCATTCTGCACCCACACAGACACTTTCATCTCAACCAGATTTCTCAGGAATCCAGGGAGGCTGATTTTGTCCTTACTGTTTTCTGTACATGGGGTGTACTGAATCTTCTCAGAAATAAATTCTGCAACAGGCTTGATGAGAACGTCTTCAGATTCATAGAGAGGGCAACACAACCCGTCCCTTAAAACTAGGAAGTGAAGCTGTGGGATGCCCTGGTTGTTGTGTGGACTGGCTCTCCTAAGACTGAGTAATCCTTCTTCATCTAAAGTGTACACAGTGAATCCATAGGGGACATAGTCCTCCATTTCTTGGAAGAATTCTACAACTGCATCTTGACTCACAGTTTTCAGTTTCTTGAGAAGCTCATCTTTTTCACTTTTGCAGATATCCTCTGTAAATCCTTCTGGCACAATCTTTGATTCTTCAGCAATACGTAAAATATCTATGGCGTCATCAATTTCTGTTCCTTCTGTGTTCATAGAGTCAAATATGGCCTTGAAGAATGAAACAGGAGGACCCCGGATGAATGTCTCATGCCCTGTGGACAGGAAGCCATACTGGCTGACATGGCCCCAGATCATGGCCAGCAAGGGGTTCAGGTGTTGCATGGAGACCATGGGGCTGGACAGGTAGGTCAGCTGCACTCCCTGATCCAGCAGCAGTGAGTCCACTTCATCGATTATGATGCACTGAAAACCACGATCAGGTCTCACATCCTTCATCTCAAATATCTGGCGAAGGTGATCTGCAGCGAAGGCTTCAATTGTTCCATAAATCACATCCTTCTGGTAGCATGCTTTTCTGCCTTCATCTTCAGTTTTGTTTGTGTTTGTGTCAGCCGTGATGCCAAAGTAGGAGTAGAACTCAGCCCATTCCTCTGCATCTCTCTGGCATAAGACAGAAGAGCTGGACACCACGTCGACTTTTTCACCCCTTAGTGCACGCAGCGCTGCAAACATTGCTATGACACAAGACTTCCCTTCCCCAGTTCCCATCTCCAGCAGCTTTCCATTGCCAGACAAGGCCAAGAGGCACCAACTTGCCATCTGAGTGGCCCTAGGCCACCATTTCTTCTCAGCCTTCTTCAGGTGTACAGCATTGCATAAGACTGCCAGAATCTCCTGAAGGTCCTCTGTCTTCATGCTTGGACTAAGAACCCTTGCTAGCTCTACATCTGTGTGCATTTCAATGTCATCAGATTCAATGAGGTTTGCTACATAGCTGACCATACTGTGTGATATCTCCAAAGTTTGGTCATCAATGTTTTTCATCTGCCGCATTTCATCAAAAAGAGTGTCAACGTCTTTTGGCCTCTCATTGCTGAAGCTCTGTTCTAAATTCTGGATAAGATTTTCAGTCGATGATGTACCTAAGAGCTGAAGGAGAGATCGGTTACTCTCATCTGTCCAGTCAGAAGATACCTGGTATGTTTGCATCAGATGTAAAATCTTCAAGATGGAAATACAGTTGTCATCATGATGACGGTCAGTTAATGCAACCAAGAGGTTTAAGACCTCAACTGGTGACCAAAATCTGAGGTTTGATCCCATCTGGAAGATGTCTTTGATTTGTTCTTTTGGAGTTTGGAATCTCACTGCACAGGCCAATAACATCTCCCAACACCATTTGACTGCAGGAGATGGATTGTTTTGTCCAGATTCTGCTTCATCAGTCACAATGCTAAGGAGTGTCTCAAGAAAGGTAAACATATAGGCCTCATTTGATGTCAATTTGTTTCCAGTAAGTTTTTGATAGAGCCAGATTAATTTATTATCAACATCTGAACGTTTGTTTGCATAGGTGTGGAGCACCTGGAAAAAAGCCTTAATAAAATTGTGTCTCACTTCCACAATCTCACTTTGGAAATTACTCATGATGCTTTGTAGGATCTCTGCAGCAAATAACAGGGAATTGTTTTCCTTGAGTTTTGACAGTTCTAGGTTAGGGGAAGCACTGATGCTTCTTTCATCAATGATAAATCCACGACTTGGATGAGACTTCCCAGTTTCCATCACTATTGAGCCATACAGAAAGTAGTCAGAGACAAAGTCATCCATGGTTCCATACACAATGTCTGCTTTATAGACCTCCCTCTGTGATGTGTTGGTGTGCTTCACGGTTGTGCTGACAGAAATCCCAAGGCAGTTGTAGAAGTCAGACCACTCTTTATCTTGCTTTTGCAAGTGAACGTCAGGGCTTAGCACAAGGTCCAATTTGTGTCCCATGCAGACTTGTGTGGCTACAAACATGGCTGTGACACATGGGTCCTCGTTCACACCAACCAGTTCTGGCACTCCGCTCTTCTCAGTGAGCATCAGTGCACACCACCGCAGCATCTGCTTTGTCGTGGGCCACCAGCCTTTTGTGACAAACACTGCTTTGCAGAGCTGAGACAGACAGGTTTGGAGGTCGTCTGTGTTCAGGTTTGCACTTTTAAAGGAATCCTTGATAAATGGTTCATCTTTTGGAGCATTTTCTGAATATCGAAGGATACCAGTGATGATGCTTTTGATCATGTCAATGACGGGGTCATCCAAATCCTTCATCTTTTTCATCTCTGCCAGAGTTGAATCTAGATTTCTCTCATTTTGCATTCTCAAAGTCTTGCAGAAATCAGCTTGGAATCCCTCAGTGTGGTCACCCAGAACTTGGATGAGAAAGCGTCCATAGTCATCCGTCCATTCTGGTGGTATGTCATACAGATGCACCAAGTGCAGAGCTTCAGTTATTGGTGCATCCTCTGCGTATTTCTCTGACAATGCTTTGAGCAGAGTCAATGCCTCTGCCGGGGTCCAGTGGTTGGATTGCACAAGTCTGAGGAGCATTTCGTTGGGCTCTGAGTGGCTTTCCTTGTCATTTAGATGTGAGAGTGCGAATAGCAGAAGCTTCAAGCACTGGATCTCCATCTTTAAAATGAACATGGAGGCTCTTCCCACCACAGTCTGGAGCGATGATGTGAGGGTGCTGAGGAATTCGAGAAGAAAGAGATCCTCGGGGGAAAGCTGCTCCTCAGCCCAATGTTTGGCTAAGAGAACTGCATTCGTATCGCTACTGCCTTGGTCACTGAAGAAGTGCATCAGGTTCAAATAGAGAGCTTGGGTCAGCAGGAAACTCTCAGAAACATTGCATGATGATCGGCTAATAGACCCCACCAGGGACTGTACCTGATTGGAGATGCTTTGCAGGGAGAGTCCATCAGACATTTCCCGAGAGAGAGCACACAGCTCGGTGATGAACACCTGAGCATGCCGCAGAGTGCTAAGGGATGGGGGAGCTGGGATCCATTCATCAAACAGGAGTTTGTCCAGGGCTGACAGGATGTCCCCCAGATGATCAGCAGTCAGCTGATCAAAACTGAGGTTTAGAATGGGGATGTTGCATTTTGACGAGAGGGCTTCTAGAAGCTCATCCCTGTCACTGCCTGGGAGGGATTCATAGTATCCCTCAAACTCATCCAGGTTGTCTATTAGGACATGTTGTTTGATCTTATGCTCCTCTGCAATGTCGATGAGTTGTTCCTCATGGTGCTCCTGGGCCTGTTGTTCTGATTCCTCAAGTCTTTGGTCCAATTCTTCTCTCTTCCTTTGCTCCTCTTGTCTTCTCCTCTCCTCTTCTCTCCGACGCTCCTCCTCCGCTCTTCTCAATTTCTCCTGATCTCTGATTGGCTGATTAAAGCAATACGCACACTCGTACGCCTCATTATAACCTACCGGTCTGTAGTATTCTCCCCCATTGAAGACGTGCACTTGCTGTCCGTGAATGGTAGTCTGGTACAGATTGGAGAATGAGTAGCACGGTGGGAGGACTTTATAGCACTTGCAGCATCTCAAATTGTGGCCCATGCTACTTTCTTTAGGTGGCGTGTTCCCCATTTTAAAATGGTTTCTTCAGCAGCTAAGCAGTGATGTTCACTTGCAATATGTATATTCCTGAGATGAAAAATACAGAAAAAATATTTTGAAAAGATTAAATTGAATGACTTCTGACAACAATTTTAGTATACACAAATTTAGAATTTTAACACATTGTAACATGAATCAAACCAGCCACAGCTCTGATTAAGCCCAGACATATTAGCATTACAGGAATGGCAGGCTATATTCTATTTATGCTCCTGTTTACAATATTAGATTTGTAAAACTGTATTTACATTGAAAATACATTCGGTAACGCTTTATAATAGGTGTGTTAACAAGTAATTTACAAGGTATTACTTAAAGTGTAATTCCAGCGAAAATTGACCCAAGGGTGTTTTTCTGCATTAAAACACATCAAATAAGCCGTGGAGACAGTCATTTTCGTTGATCAACCACTACAGAGCTTGGCCTGGTATATGCAATAGCCCCCAAATCGCAAACAGTGGAGTAGCTATGGGCAGTAAGCTAAACGCTTCCCAAATAGCATTTTTTTAACCAGTAATATTGTTCAAAACAGCACTAAACCTCGTCAGTAGCTTGCTTAGGGCCTCTACACATAAAACGAAGCACCAACAACCTAGTTAGCGAACCCGGAGTTTATTACAGAAGACTTTTAAGAACACTTACCAACTGTCTCCCTACCAGCACCGCAGTCACACTATCCAGAGAAATTCTTTGGTCACTTCTATTACTGATTTATGGCTCCCATTGACATCCATTCAACACATGTAAACAATGGGGGAGCCGTAAATTGTTAATAGAGGTGATCAAAGAATTTCTCCGGATAGCGCGACTGCGGAAGTGTTCTTAACATTCTTCTGTAATAAACCGTGGATAGTTAACTCTTTATTATCAATTAGATAACAATTAGACTGGGGGGCGCCAGGAGGGGCTATAGCTCCCCTGGATTAGCCATAGCACACCCCAAGAAAATAATGGTTTATATCTAATTCAAAAATATTTAACCGCACCAAGACACTTGTAATTTTCTGTGAAGACAGCCGCATGAATACACTATGCAACTGTGTTCTGTTCCCAGCATGCTTTTTCTGTCTACTGTATGTTCTGCAGCGTTAGAGCCTCCTTGACGAGGAGATTGCTGGATAATTTGCGGCACAATTGTATGGTATGGTACCGTGGACCGAAAAAAAAAAGAAAACCGGTGTAATACACACTGCGTGATTTCCTGTTGTGAGTGACTGATGTGACACAAAATGACGTTTGATGCAAGATGATAAACACATGTACAGGCAAGCAGTAGGTTCTCCTTCCCCCAACTCCTCTTCCCCAGAGTGACAGAGACAGGGCAAAAAGCACAGGTAACCCACACAAAACATACTGAATACAATATATAAAACAAGTAACATCAATCACTATATTTTAAGATTCCACACAGCTGGTCGCAAGGATTTAACCATTAAACTATGCTACTAACCTAGCCTAGCTCCTGATAGAAAACTAATGGAAGTAGCTAGCTAGTCTAGCTAACTTAGTTAGCAACTATGCTAGCGGGAGCTAGCAGGATAATTAGCTGGACAAGGTCACAAACAAAATAACACCATGGCAATAAACCAACAGAAAAACAATGACACACCTGCAAGACGATGTCAGAGAATGTCTAATAAGGGGAGAACCGCCACTCTCGGGAAACTTCCGGTTTCTGAACTGCAGTTCCTTTTCTGGTTCCACATGAGGGCGCTCACAAATAAGTGCAGAATAAATGGAGGTCTATGGAGCTGTACCCCTCAAATCCACTTTTCTCGGGATATAATTTTTTGGCCAGAAATTTGAATGTTACATGCGAAAGAGGGGGCAGAGAATTATATTTTTTGAGTCACTTATTTGTTCTAAAAAGCCTTTCAAATGCGTCAATGACGTCATTCATTAGCAGAAAGCTATGAGTTGTGGGCAACAACGACCCAACCTGTAAGAAATCGAAAGGACGTAAGTACTTGTTCATTCAAATTTTGACCTATAATCCAGATTGATCTTGCAGAAACCACAATCCAATCTTTGATTTTTCAGCGACAACCAGGTGAAAGACAAACATTTAGCCGTCTAGCTCCATAGTCCCCCATTGTTTTTGCACTTATTCGTGATCGCCCCTAGCGGAACTGCAGCAGATTGCAGGTACAATGGGAGTTAATAGGGAGTGATCCGGCTCTCCGTAAACGGGCTCTGACGATGTACAGAAAAGCAGTAGGTTCTCCTTCCCCCAACTCCTGCATGCTAAATACTCGTGATTGCTAATCGCTAACAACATAGCATTATCAGAGAATGTCTAATAAGACGGGCTCTGGCATTATGCAGAATACAGGCTACAGCCACAGGTTCATTTTACACCATGTGCAGAGGTGGAAAGTAACATTTACTCATTGTAACTGTATTGAGTAGTTTTTTTGTGTATTTTGTATTTTTTAAGTAGTTTTTAAAATTGGTACTTGATTTATTTACTTGATCACACTTTGAGTGAAGTATCCCAGACAGCATTTACATCTGTCGCACTCACTATGCAGATCTGCACCAACTTTGCACCAGACTTCTGTAGCTTCTGACTGTGACAGTCCATCCAGCGTGTGCGGCGCCTATCCGGGGCAGCTTCGCAGACCAGACGCGCTGCGCAGACCTGAGGCACCACAACTAACGGAACACTTTTCCCCCCACATAAACCTGCAACAACTATATTATCTGATTGGAAGACTGCAGGCTGCACTGTCTTTGTGATTATTGGTAAGTGCATTATACAAGTAGCATTTTTAACTGGTGTTCATATCATGTTAGTCTGTTAAATATTTAGGCCTATATTAAAAATGAAAGTTTACAAACTTAGTTTACACTGAAATTCTGACAACCTGAGACATGCCAGACAAGCTGGGTAGCTACGGGTAGCTGGTAGTCTAGGTTCTTTTAAACATACATCCACAACTAATGTGAACATATGCTTTAAGGCTGAATTGGTGAGCTTTGCTTATTATTCCCCAAAATCGATGAATATCGTGTCTATTGTGTGTTAGCTGCAAATTCGTAGCCACAAACCCACTTTGTCTGTAGCTAGCTTTGCTGCTAGTAGCACTGCAGGTATTGCATAGCCGACCAGCGTTTTTTAAGCCTGTGTAAAATGGATTTAAAGTGAAAAACTTGGCAGTAAACACTAGGCTTTTTATCGAAGGTCCTCAAGAATTGCGCTGTCCTCCAGTTTATACGGTTTGCATGTTAAAGGTAAACTATGCAGTATTGGCAATTTCCTTACTGTTTTCTGGATTTTGCTTCTTTTTCGCTGGCTCTGTCATGACGAATGTCTGAGAAACTCCATCGCTACCTTTTTCTAGCCGGTGCCTGGCGTGTATGTGTATTTGAATGCAGTAAAGCAATTCGTTACACTTCCTGACACTGAGGCTGTCGGCCCGCTGGCCCACAGTTGCAAGGGTGGTTTTTCCGCTCACAGGCGCTAGGGGGAAGCGAGACGGCCACCATTCAACCCGAAAAAAGTCATATAACCATTCCAATGACTCTGAAGCTGTTAAATGAAGGTAAATTAAGCTAAAAAACTTGCATACAGTATAGAGAGCCGAAGTCACGCCCCTTCTGTTAGCCACCATGGGACCTATCTTTCAAAAAAAATTGAACGGCAGTCTATGGCGAAAAAGAAATTATTTTCTGGTCCCGGTTGACTTGTGCCTTGAATTACCCATATGATATTTGTCAATTTTAAAGACAACTTTTTATGTAAAGACATTTGCAGTTTGTTTTGTAACTATTGAATTACAACATTGTGAAAGATCGTAATTCCAACGACTACAAACCCATCAGTCGCGCTAGTGACGTTAGCTCATTCACAGCCACACTAGATTGTACAAGCATTCCAGCAACAGGTCTTAATTGGGCTTTCCTTGCCGATGAAAATACCATGAGTCGGAGGATTAAACACATCAAGTAAGTTGTATTCGTCCATAGACTGTACATAAGATACTGTTAAGTGACATAGCAGGCAGCAAGATGCAACCGTTAACTAGCATAACAGCTAATCTTATCGTTTCATTACGTTGGTGACGTACATCGTTCGAGATGAGAGATGTAGTCCACTGAGCGGATTCTCATAAAACCAACATAACTTTTTAAGTCTATCGAACAACAGTACTTTCTTGACGTGAAAAATTATCTTTTAAATTCACACACATCATATGTGAAATTCGTGGCACAATTCAAACTGGACCAAATAATAATTGTTATCTCTCTATTAACTCCCGTTCATATTTTTTTGAAAGATAGGTCCCATGGACCGGAAGTAGAAGGGCATGACTTCAGCTCTCTATTAAGCTAAAAAACCTGCATAGTGTGCCTTTAAGTTGATGAGACCTGTTCAAGCAGGGTTTTTTTTTTTTGCGATTGCCTACCAAACTGAATATAAAAGATGCAATGCGTTGGCATACTATACTGTTATAAAATAAATAATCTTTGAATGTTGAATCTAATATTTATCCTTTGTTTCTTTGCTTTGTGTGCTTTTTGTACGTCTTACAGGAGCAGTGAGGAAGAATCGCAGGTTGATGCCTAACGTTAACGTTAGTCCATTGGGTTAGTTTTTGCCCTGGTCCTCTGACATCCCTCCGTGAACGGCGCTGCAATTCACCATCTGCTCGAAAATATTTCTCAGGACAGCTACTAGCCTACTCTGCGAGAGATCTGCTGCTGCCGCGACCAAGGAACTGCTGCTGACCAGCGAGCTGCCATGCTAGCAGCCTGCCCTGCAGTCTGGATTGAGTAGCTAACGTCGAAAAACTCTCACGAAACAACAATCTGTCGCTGTCAAAGTCCACCGAGCTGCTGATCTGTAGGATCGCTCAACTGTTCTGTGTTTTCAGTGCTCCCCAGACTGCCAGTAACCTTACATCCTCCGACACAGCTGTGCGCCGTCATCATCATCATCATTGTACATCAGCCGGTTAGATGCAATCAATTGGACTATGTTAACATGACATTTTCTTTCAGTGCGTTTATCAACATAAGCCAATGAAAATGGTAGCAACAATTAAAAAAAGACACATTACGCTTACATTTCACATCCCTACGTGTATTGGTTTGTGTTATGTTGTTAGGTTAGGCTAGCGGACACACTGTTCTCTTTTGCCTTTTTAAAATAATAAACTATTTTGAAAATGACAAATTGTGTGGGTATTTGTCTGGGTCTTAATTGTCTGATAGCCTAAATATGAATCACAGACCAGGGCCAGATGAGCCCCAGATGTAGAATATGAGTCTGGGCCAGATCCGCACCAAATTCCATGGCAATAATAACTGTAGCCTACTGGCCCAGATCTCAGATCTATCTCTGATCCGTAATCCCAACGTATTTCGGTAATGGCCCGTTGGAAGAAATGACCTAGGGCCAGGTCCGTTTAGTGGATCTGCGCCAAATGCTAATGAAGATCTGGACCAAATCTGGCCCAAATATATTTTGCTGTCTGGGATTGTACTTCGCTACATCACAAATCCCATCCGTTACTGAGTAAAACAAAAAAAAAGTTAAGACTAACGACAACCGAAAGGAAGGGAAAGAATTGTGCCCGGAACCACTACAGTGACAATGATCAGCATAGCCTACCATAGGGAGTTAATCAAGCTGGCGCCAAGTCTTTCTTAAAGAGAGATGGAGGTGGATCACGAGATACCTCAGATTACCTGTGTAACCTAGGAAAGTGTATTTTCCGCTCTTTCAATCGGTTGTCTCAGTTCGATTGCGGAGATATTCAAGCAGTTTAACACCGTGGGATTTCGTGTTTTAACGTTTGTGCTCACCTTTCTTTGTAAAGAAGTTTATTAGCAGCTGTTTCCCCTCATTTTGATCCTTGCTTTTTCCTGTTTTTGCCTTTGTTTTTTGGTAATCCGACTTGGTTTTCTTGGAGAAAGACATTGCACCAGCAGCACAACATTTAGTGGTCCACTACTAGCCAGTGTTGGGGTGGTTACTTAAAAAAGCAATACGTTACAAGTTACTCGTTACTTCTTCAAATTGTAATGAAATTACTTTACTCATTTTGTAAAGTAGGCTAACTTGTTACTTGTTACCGTTACTTTACTTTTGAGTTGGTCTCTAACCAGGGTGCAACATTCAAAGAATTAGGCTACATTGTTAATATTCCCAATTTCAGATTCGATACTGGTCAGCTAAAAGTAGCCTAGTAGGCCTACTTTCACGCCTTTCTGTTTTTGTTGTTTAGAAAACGTTTGAATTCTTGAGTTAATGCATTAAGTAGGCCTTAACATTGTTTGCTGGTAACCTGCCACAAATAGCCTACAGATTCTTGCGTGCATACATTCTCATTCCCTCTCCAAAATGTTCCTGTTCTAGACTGGCCAAGTGCGTAGGCTAGTTCATGGGTTCCCAAAGTGGGGGTCGCGAAATGATTTCCATAAATCAAATAAATTTGGGGGGGGTGGGAGCTGTCACTTGACCGCACTTTAAAGACAGATTTTAATTCCAAGACGCTTGCTGAGTTCTGGATTTCAGTCGAGAGGGAATATCCACAGCTATTCAAGGCCGCGATGGACATACTGACGCCGTTTGGCTCCACATACCTGTGCGAAAAGACTTTCTCTGCACTGACATATATTAAAAACAAATACAGATCGCGTCTAAATGTGGAAGATGATCTCCGTGTGGTCGTCTCCACAATTAAACCAAGAATGAACTTGCTGTGTTCCGCGCATAGGGCGCAGCCATCTCATTATATGAGATTAACGCTGAAATATAGTTGCCAAAATGTAAATTTGCGCAGCAACAATGTTTACAACAGTTTGTGGATATTACCCTGACTGAGATATTCTTCTGTTAAAATGGAAATTAAAGTAATGTTTCAAAGTTAAGTTTGCACGACAGCAATAATGTGCACTCATGTTACATGGATATTATTTTTTGACTAAGGTATTCTGCTTTTATCATATAGTAAATTTCTATGTGTAAAATCATAACAGGCTGCTCTGTTCTTTTGTGTTGTTGTTAAGCCCGTGTTTGGATAAGCCTAGTGCGTATGGCCGGTGCGCACATTTTATTTTATTTTTTGAGTCACATCCAGGGATAGTGGGGGTCGCCAGTCTCTGGCACGGTTATTTTGGGGGTCGCGGGTTGAAAAGTTTGGGAACCCCTGGGCTAGTTGAACGAACAAATTTGTTTATTGTAGGCCTACAGAAAAATATAAATAACCTACTGTCAAGCAGTCAATTGCCTACAGTGCAGTCAAGAGTTGGAAGTAGGGCAAATTTTTTACGACGTGGGCCGTACTGTACAGTTGTGTAAGCCTCTATTGCTTTTAGCCTATTAAAAACGTCCACTAGATAGTTTAAATCGCCAACAACATTGTTTTTTGCAGAAGCCTACCCTAGGCTACTGATTAGTTCTTAATAGTTATTTCTCCACTACTGGCTTAGGGGCAGCCGTGGCCTACTGGTTAGCGCTTCGGACTTGTAACCGGAGGGTTGCCGGTTCGAACCCCAACCAGTAGGCACGGCTGAAGTGCCCTTGAGCAAGGCACCTAACCCCTCACTGCTCCCTGAGCGCCGCTGTTTTTGCAGGCAGCTCACTGCGCCGGGATTAGTGTGTGCTTCACCTCACTGTGTGTTCACTGTGTGCTGAGTGTGTTCACGGATTGGGATAAATGCAGAGACCAAATATCCCTCACGGGATCAAAAGAGTATATATACTTATACTTATACTCATTTATCAAACAGGTGCTTTCTCTTCGACCTCCACAAATTAAGCTACAGGTAATTCCGTCGAGAGACGTTTGAGACTAACTTTGCAAAGTAAACTTGAATGTATCAATTTTGAACAAAGTTGTGTAGGCTACACCGCGCAAGTTGTAGTCTGCATGAACAGTTCTTGCACAAGCCACCGTTTTGATTTGCGTAGGGGAGGTGCGGGCTGAACCTGTTTGAGGGAGAGTGCTGGAGAGAGTGCATGCTCTACACTACGCACATCTCTATGAAATAATGTATCTAGGCTAATCTATATTTTAAATAAGCAATCATGGAAACAATAAGTCAATATAGGCTACCCTATTACAGATATTGTGAGTAACAGGAATGGTTACAGTTGTTCAGTAACTGTAACGAATTACTGACATTTAAATTGTAATGCGTTACCTTACTTCGTTACCCAATAAAGTAACAAAATTACAATGACGCGTTACTCCCAACACTGCTACTAGCGATGCTCAACATACGTAAACAAAATATGAGATACCTTATGAATCAACCCATTTTGCGCTTTAGCAAAGGAGAGTGAGAGTGACCTCAGACCAGGGGTGTCAAACTATATTAGGTAGTGGGCCGGATATGTTGGAATGAGACCTCGTGGGGGGCTGTCATTGTCATGGTCATTATCATTTTTCTGCATGGGTATCAGAGTGTTGTTTGATTACTTATGAGCAAATAAGTACACACTATACAATGTACTGCTGTCATATACTGCTCTTTATCTCTTGAAATGCCCTACTTCCATGTTAGTTTTTCGGCTTATTCCTTGCTGAGGATGGTTTGTAGTGCTAGGTTTAATCAATTTGTCATATCATTGAAATATTGCTTATAACACATTGTTAAAGACAACTGTATGTGAATATATTTTTTTCTAATTTTTCCTTCCTACCCAAAACATCTGGGGGCCGTATGAAACCTGCTGGCGGGCCTGATGTTTGACACCCCTGCCTTAGACAGTCTTCACTCTACATTTTACTTTACAATTTGTCTGACATAAATGTTGACATTTAATTTAGAAATTAAAATATTCAGGTAAAATAAAATATATTCCAGACTTTTCAAGGATCCTCTCCTCCATTGGGGCCCTGTAATCAGTCCTACTTTTCCCACAGCCCGAGGCCCTTGGATCTGCTGAACTCCTTTGCAAATAGAGTTTCTGTCTGAAACTCAACATGGGCCTCAGATGCCTGTGGGCAGCTTTTCAGTTGTTCTGGATTACTGTTCACTGCAAAGCGAGCAAGGATGAGCACAACTAACTTTGAAAATCAACTGCTGCTCAAACTTGGAGAACTCCAGCGATTTTTCACATAGATCTCAGCAACTCGAGCTGGGTAAAACCGATTGTTTTCGTACCCCCCCCCCCCCCAAAAAAAAAAAAAAAAAAAAGTAACTAATAACTTTTACTTAAAGTACATTTTAAATGAACTACTTTTTACTTTTACTTGAGTACATTTTCAGATGGGTAATTTAACTTGTACTTGAGTAATATTTCACCAAAGTATTGGTACTTTTACTTGAGTACAATATTTTAGTACTTTTTCCACCTCTGACCATGTGACACGAAAGTACAAAATATAAAGAAATAAACAAGAAAGCTCCATAATAGATAAAACAAAGTGTACAGAAAGTAAATATACTGTAGGTAAAATGATAGTTATGAAAGTAGTGGAAGACAGTATAGGGTGAAGATATTTAACATAATATAAAAAGAGGGATAGACAGATAACCTCTTCCCCAGAGTGACGGAGACAGGGAAGAGGTGAAGGGCACAGCGAAATATGAATATGAAAAAATGTATACATTAGAGGGGGGGCAGGAAACTACGGGGGCCCACTAGGACTCTCACAGAACACTGTGGTGTGCCAAGGCAAACCCCATCTTTGTGTAATTATTAAACCATAGAAATGTGACCTGTTACATCTGCACAAGTGAAACTGAACCACTGGAGATAACGTGGATAGAAGCAATAAACAACATTATTTAAAACAACAAACGAGGTGGATTCTTGCTGTCCAGCCTAGAAACGGGCTAGTCTAATCCAAAAAAATGGAAATAACAGTTATTTAAATTGACACTATAGTTAAGCTGGTATATGCAACACAAATATATTCCCTTTGCAATGCTTTATTGAGGTAGGCTTCAAAAGTTTATTTTGAATTTGAGCGTAGCTAGTTCTGTCTAATCATAGATCATTTTAGCTCCTTCTGGGGGAAGCCGGGACTGTTGAAAAGAGACGGTATCCATCCTACACTGGAGGGTACTGTTCTCCTTTCAAGGAACATAGACCATCACTTAACCGAGGCTAGTTCCTGACGAACCAGAGATTAGTCCAGGAAGCAGAGATAATGTCTTACATCTCTGCCGTCCCACAGTCACCCAGGCATACAGGGCCAAATAGAGAGGGTGTCTGTACCAAAATTGTCAACTCGTGCTCAAACCATTAGGGAAATTAATCATAGCAATCTTATTATGATAAAAACATCTTCGGTTAAGCAAACCCCTCCAAAAACGCAACTTAAGCTTGCTTTACTTAATATCCGATCACTGTCAAATAAAACCCTCTTGGTTAATGAAATTATTACTGACAATCAAATAGAGGTAAAGAGCCTCACTGAAACCTGGCTTAAACCAGATGAATACCTTCCATTAAATGAGCATGTACCACGCCACATTGGCAGGAGAGGGAGTACCAACAATGTATCACTCTAGTCTTCTCACATCTCCCAAGCTCACACATAAGATAAAATCTTTTGAAGTTTTAGTCCTCAATCTTGTACATCCAGACTGGTAAACTAATCAGCCTGTAACCGTGGTCACATTGTATAGACCCCCCGGCCCCTACACTGAATCCCTAGAGGAATTTTCTGATTTCCTTTCCACTTTAGCTGTCCAAACAAAAAAATACTTATATTGGGTGATTTTAATATTCATATGGATAACGATTGTCTCACAATTGCATTTCAATCCCTAATTGAGGGATTGCCAGTTTTTGCCAAAATGTTAATTCAGCCACACACCGAGATCCACTGATCTAGTCTTGTCATACGGCATAAACATGGAGCAGTTAACAATCTTACCACAACACCCCACCTTAACTGACCACCATCTAATTACTTTTATAATGACACTACACTATGCAGTATCTAATTCAGCTGAGGCCTAGATTAGATACACCATACAAACATTAATCATAGGCATTTTATATTTATGACATAAAAGTGGAAGTTATTGAACGCATTTCATCACAGCTGACAAATGAGCGACAAGTGAGCAAAACAGACAGACCCTTCTCTGTTGTCAAGTTCAGGTTGAGGCTGCGTAGTACAGTCAGCCATAAGCGGAAAAGTGCTTCTAATTATCCACTTGTCTCCGTCGAAGTTTATGGGGTCTGTTCGTCCATTTTTTTACTGTTTGGCAGGGATGGGCAAAAATCATAGACAGTAAAAGAAATGGACGAACAGACTCCGTCGTTTTCAATGGGAGGGCACTGAGTCAAATAGAACGATTTTTCAGTTGGCCCCCCCAGTACTGCGCAGACTCACACTTAACTTTGTGACGTTAGCCATCGAACTGAATCTTGTAACTCATATGATAGATAGATACACAGAAATTCTTTTCTCACTTCCTTCGCCTTCAAAGTCATCAAAGTTAAACATTTATTTATGTATTATTATTAATATCATCCTCACCAAGTCGTGTTAATGTTGAAGCTACCACACATGATCATCTTCAAAAACAGTCATGCTAAAACAAAACAAAAAAGTTATAGCCTTGAAGCTAATCTTCTTTCCACTTTTCCGACCTACGGTCAATCCATCGAAAACCTCTGAAATGATTAGTGCCGTTTTAAAAAAAATTAGGTTTACTTTTTTATTATTATTAGGTTGCCTCTGTGTAATGCTTTAACTTAACATACGGTCGCGTATGCTAGGTTTTGCTTATGAGTTACCGTCTTAGACAGTAAGGTGGACTGAGCTTCTTATCCAAACAATACGGTTATCTCCCTACGGCGCGAAAGAGAGATTACGTCAAAGCTAGCTTCCCTCCAACCGAACAAGCTAACCATTCTTCTTACGGGTAACCAACGTTACGGACGAGGTAGTGGAGTCTGTTTTGCCTTTGTATTGTTTATGTAGATTACACAGAAGCTACAATATCGGCACAGGATATATGTTATATGAAGTTATGGTATTTCAAAAAAATCCTAGAATGAATGGGCTTCTATGGGAGTTAGCAGAGAGGTGGTCCCTCCAGCCTACTTCGATTCTTCTACTTCCGGGAATTCGCCTGCCCCCTTGGCAAAAATATATCAAAATGTAGATTTTCTTCCCAGCATGCATTGCAAGTCAGTTACCATGTTTATAGGCTATTATTGTTATTATATTGTTATGATTTTGAAACAGTTAAGCTTAGGCTAGGCTTTGTTGCTTTTGGCGATACATGGGTCAACTTGTTGCAGGGCAGCCACATAACCGGTTCCATGTGTTCGAATTGGATGATCAAAGCTCCCAACAAACTGATAATTAAAGTTATCAAGAAACTTGTGGTTGGTGTGTGTGTGTGAGCAACCTACACATTACTCATCTTGCACTGGATCATCTACTTGAATCTTAATATTCTGATCACAACAGCTCTGTGCAAATTATAAGTCAGCACCAGTCAGAGCCTGCATTCATTGTTTTGCACATTTGTCATCACATCACCAAAAATAGGCTATTGGTTTTACGAATACGAAGCCATTTTCTTCCAACAAAATAAAATACACATGACAACATACTATTTTGTATTTGAAATACTTATTTTAAATACATGTACAGTATCAGAAATACTGCCTATCCCTGGCTGTTGGCTGCAGCAACTCAAGCTAGGTAGTGCTGATGTTTTGTGTTTGTTTTGTATTGATGTCCATTTTGATCCAATTTGATCGCTTTGCTATGTTGCCCATTCAAAATCTCTACCAGCCCACCCATATGTAGTAGGCTAGAACCAGCCCTGTACTTAATGATCATTTGTATCACGATTAATTCAATTGATTTCAAAAGATGTAACAGAAATTCTCAGTCATGCATGAAAAAAACATAGGAAATGTATGCGGGTCATTTTAGAACCACATTGCATTAGAGGGGTAGCATTAGAAATTACATGGGGTACTCCATAATGAAATTAATTAATTGCAGAGATAATAGAAAATTAACAACTTGTCTGGGACGTTTTGGACCCATGTTGTTACATTTAAATCATTATCACAATATTGGCTTTACCATAATTATAACATTATGTAGTAATGGTCAAAAAAACTTTGTGTGCAAATGTAAATTGGCAATGAAAAACCCACCTGCTGTCCTGTTCTCTTGGGAGAGTGTGGATGGTAGAGTATAGATGATACAGTGAAGATGGTAGAGTGTGGATGGTAGAGCAGATGATAGAGCCTGTAGACTCAGCAGGTGAGTATCTAGCCTGATGCAGTGGGCTGCGTGTCTCAGGCTGAAGGACTGGGGTAGTGCTCTTCCTGCTTTTATACACACCTGTGCTGGCCTGGACACACCTACTGTTTTATCCTTCTTTAGTCAATGTCACTGGATGCAATGCTATTGCAACGTAAATAACACTAATGTATTCTATGGCGCCCCCCACTGTTTATATTTGCAATAACATGACACAACACCCATTCTGAGACGGACTGGAGAAGAAGTGAAGATGCTGCAGCTTTAAGGGCTGATTCAGACCAGATGTGTGGCGTGAACTGTATCTGTGTATCTGTTGTGCGGCGTATCTGGTGTGTGGCGTGAACGTGGCGTATCTGGTGCGTGGCGTGAACGTGGCGTATCTGTTGCGTGGCGTGAACGTGGTGTATCTGTTGCATGGCGGTTGCGCGGCAGTTGCGTGGCATTGTCTATGTTTGTGCCTCTCTGCAAATTAAAACATCTCTTCGTTTTTTTTCCTTCACTGTTTTGAATGGAAACGCTTCCAGCTCACTTGCGTGTCACATGAAAAATAGGCGTCGGTCCTATCCAAACTTTAACCTGTTAACATGGGAGCCGAAATAAATACGGATACGCCACGCAGCTGACACGCTTACGCTGAATCAGCCCTAACAGATTCCTATGTGACATGTCTTAGAGTGTGAAAACAGCATGTTAGTTGACAGAGGCAGGCAGAGACCAATGTAAATTAAATCCCAACGGAACTCAAGAAAAATAAAGTAAACCACAAACACTCTTGATAAGAAAAAGGAAAGAAGAAAGCTTTATTAATAATCTGGATGATAAAGTAATGCTTGACTGTAAGTCTAAAATATCATATATGTTTATGCATTAGGTTCAGTGATGGGCAGTAACGCGTTAGAAGTAACACGTTACTGTAATCCAATTACTTTTTTCAAGTAACGAGTAAAGTAAGGGATTACAATTGCAAAAATAGTAATTAGATTACTTTACTTTCCTGCAAGCAGCCTGCGTTACTGGTTACTAAACCGTGATTTTGTCATAGGCAGTAAAATAATTTGGGATTTTGCCATATGGATTTTGTGAGACTAACTGGTGACAATGATGTAGGCTATAGCTGCAATATAGATGTAAACAAACACATGTGTGCAAGACATGGAGTGCTGGAGAGAGCGCGAACATGGAGCATTTAATTCATTGCAGTTCAGACATTACGAAAAAAACATTAACCCTGTACACTCTTCATGGGAAGAAACATGTTGTCTACAGCGAAAAATTCCACCTCAAATCTGAGCAAGCACCTACAGTAGCAAGCCGGCACAGAAATGTGAAACTCATTGAGACACCCCCAGATCCCGACATGAAGGCTGCAGCAACAGGGGAAAATAGAGGACGTTGCGGGTTCCCTGTAGCCTACTGGCCCGTTATAACAGAAGCCAGGGCATTATAATATTCTGGCTGCATTCACTGTGATTTGGAAAATGGGCAAACATATAATGTGGTCTTTGCCTTAATGGGGCTGGTGAGTGTTGAAGTCTTCAATAATTCGTTTCCCTTAAACCAGCGTTTCTCTACTGGTTCGCGGAGACATGCCAGGTGGGGCGCGAAAAACAGGAGTTTTTTTTTTATCTGTATTTTTTTTTTTTTATCTGTTATTTTTTTTATCTGTAGCCTATGCCCAGGTAGCACCCGATGCGCAATGGACGCACTGTGTTATTCTAAGGGAAGCGCTCGTGTCAAGGCAGCGTGAGCACATGTTTGAATCTGCAAGCACGTTCACTAATGAACATTTCTTAAAGCTGGCCTATCTTTGCGATATATTTGGAAAGCTCAATGAGTTAAATATCCAGTTACAAGGCAAAGACAAGCACCTACCTCACCTAGCAGATAAGATTACTGCATTCACCAAAAAACTTGAGGTATGGGACAGGCGCCTCGATCGCAACAGCATGCCTTTGAGAATCTGAGTGAAATCACTGAAACGTCTGCTTCGGGAGCCACTCTTGTGATCCCATGTATTAAACAGTAGGCCTACATCACATCCCTGCAAAGTTTATTTCAAAAATATTTCCCAACCAGCAATTCTCAGTATGACTGGATTATGGATCCATTTAATGCAGCATGTTGGTATTTCATTGAATATATTGTACAATGCTGTAAAATATTGGCTTATGCTTCCTAATATGTTGCTGGAAAACAGAAATATGTGTGTTTAATTTACAATGGCACATTATGTATTTATTTATTATTATATCTGCAGCACCAGCTGATTTTAACTGCTGAAGAGGATATATTTAGAACTTGTCATTATTTCAATACATTTGACAATTTTAAGCTTGACCTACCACTTTCTTAGAGCAATGAATGACAGGTGGGGCTCGAAAAGGCCCCCCTGATCAAAGTAGGGAATGAAAGAAAAAGTTTGAGAACCACTGCCTTAAACTAAGCATTTACATGAAGCATAGTAGCCTATGCCGATTGAAACACATTCCACTCAGATGGGTGCTACCAGGCTCATATAGGCTATCACTTTTAATTGCAAACAGAAAATGTTTAGCTAGCTGTTTATACCAACTTAATATCATGACTATTGCTAATATAGTGCCAAATGTGGAGTTTGTGGACTAGCCATAGGCTTATATTAGCCTGGCTAGCGCCACCACTTCTCAATGAGACGTGGTCTGGGAACCAAACGTTAATTTTCTCGTATTTGAAAAAAATGCCCAGATCCGTTTATTGGGTGCCACGGATGTCTATCAAATGCGTCTGTGCATAGCTCATCATCGTCTTGCTTTCCCCTTTGTTCTGTGATTGGTCCCCTATCTCAGGCGAAAATTTGCTCCATGGTCTCCAGGCTGCCTTAGCAGCGTGAATCAAATCGCGCGCAAGGCAGCATGGGAACACCCAGGCTAGGCTTATATTTGAATGGAGCTGATCATTATGAGAGTTGTATAGATGCTCTTAAAGTGACAGCGCACCATTTATAAATGAGTTAAACTGCATCAAATTAGTAGTATTTCTTAAGAAATATTTTAAACTAACAGTTCTGCTTTGGGTACCATCACCATTTATTTACATCTATTCGAATTTACATCTATGGAGTATACACACCAAAAAGTTAAGATTGAAACTAATAAAACCAAGTTTTAAAAAAGCGTATTCAGGTTGTGTATAGCTAGTGTGTTTTTGTAAAGTAACTAAGTAAAGTAAATAGTAAAGTAACTAATTACTTTTGAAAATAAGTAATCAGTAAAGTAAATAGATTACTTTCTTGGATAAGTAATCAGTAATCAGTAACTAATTACTTTTTCCAAGTAACTAGACCAACACTGATTAGGTTACACTTTTATTCAAAACGACTTACGGATACCAACCACAGGGGCATCTCCCTGGAGCCCATCCATTATTAATACGATAGCAGAAGAACAGCAGATGTGCCGTGAACTGGTATTGGTAAATGCACGAAGAGGAAGAGGATGCAGTGCAGTATGTGTTATGAGGACTTTATAGAACAGCAGGATTATGCTCTCGACAAACATGTACAGTATGCACAAAATAAATATATAAAAACTGTAACATAATTCAACAAAATTAGAGTTAAACGTTTGTATAATCCTATTGCAAGGCGAGGGAAATAGGCCCAAACAAAGCGCTCTTCCCACAAAGGGAGAGTTTGCTTGGCCGCTCACCTTTTCACATGTATGAACAATGGACAGACTAGTGGAGAGTTAATTGCTAACTGTTATTATTACAAACTCGTTTAATCTGACTCCATTTAATTAATAATTTGTATCACCATTCAATTACCAAGTAACTAGTTTATCATCTATAGGGTAAAGCATGGCATGGCCTAGGCTACGATAATTGAGATATGCAATTGGTAAGCAGATTAACAATTTATTAGGCATTAAGCCTTAAATGGTAAATGTAATCAATACAAAGTACAGTAACAAAGTAGCAAACAGTAACAAAGGAAGCTTACCCAAAACACAGAGATAAACTGGTTACATGCTGTTATTCCGACATGCCGCTACTTAGACATTGGCGTCTAATTGTCGAAGTGGCGGCATTAACATTAATTTTCAAGCGTCCCACTACTGCAACATTTTCTTTTTCCATTATCGGAGTAGCGGCACTTGACCTTTTTTCAAACGTCCTGCCATTCCAACATGGGCTCATTAACAGTGCCGTAGCCAGGATTTTTTAACAGAGTGGACTTTTGCGAAGTAAGATTGCCTTTATTTTTTTATTCCAATATGGGCAGTAGCCTAGGCCTACAGCAATCGTCCCAACTTTAAACAACATACGATTTCATCACAGCTCAGACGATTCATGGCAAAAAAACAATAAAAGGCTACATTGATAAATAGCAGGGGCCTCGACAGGAGTGGATTCTATAGCCTAATAGCCTACGCACAAGAACTTTAACCGAATGAAACCCAAAGGTTAGTCGCGTCTGAAGGAGTCCAAGAGTGCGCCTCACACACACAACTGTTGAACAGTGTATTTTTCGTGTTTAAGAGCTAAAAAAAAGTTGATTAGAGAGTCACATTTGAAATGTCGGGTAGCCTAAATTTAGCCTATAGCGCGTGCATCTCAGGTGAAGAGATTTTGGAGAGAGAGAGAGAGCATATAGGTGATTATTTGTGTCTGGTGGTAATTAGACTTGATATGGATAATAATTGTTTTGAATTAAAAAAAAAGATGAAGACAACGAATGAAATGTAAAGTAGGTTCTTTGCATTACAATTTAACCATACCGACACAAAAATATGTAATTTCTTTCAGTCAATTAGTTTTCCCAAAAGGGGTTTGGACAGCGGGTGTGCTGATTTGCCTATTCTGTTCCTGATGCTTGTCTCACGAGAGTCGTGATCAGGCTTGGAATTTAACCATTTTTGGGGCAAGGCCACTTGGCCTTCAGTGGTACTCAATTATTGGGAAAAAACATTGTTTGGAGTGGATGGCGGGTGGATTGTTGATGTAGCTGCAGGTGCAGATGACATGACTACAGCTCATCCATGCATCTACGATGTTGGGATTTGATAGGATACAGGAACTGCAGAGATAAATTGAAAATGAGGATAGGTCATGTCGCAATAGCGGTACTGAAAAAAATCGGAGTAGGGGCATGTCTAAATAGAGGCATGTCATAATAACGTCATGTCGTAATAGAGGGTTGTCGTAATATCAGCATGTCGTAATAACGGTTGGACCCCAGATAAACTTAACCAGTTAACAAGTTAAGGATAACAGATACACCAGATGAAACAGTATACCAAAAAGACTACAAACCCAAATATTAAAATATAGAAATAGAGAAGGAATGAGAGAAAAGGCTAGAGAGAGAGAGAGAAAGAGAGAGAGAGAAAGAGAGAGAGAAAGAGAGAGAGGGAGTAGGGCAGGCAGAGCCTGGCCAGCCCCAGAAAAGACCAAGAGAAGAGGTCAAAAGTCAAGACCAAGATCATTTCTCAAAGTCAAGGATGGGTCCTTCAAAGCCGCTTTTTCAAGGATGTTACGTCATTGAATCTCGCCAAGCACTGTTCCAATTTCAAGGGTGCTTTAAAATTCTAGTCCTTCATTATGAGATTTTCGAGGATGCATGCGTGTATCCTTTCTGTTCTTGGAACACCCACAATCCTGTGCGCACATGATTTTTAATAATGCACCTGCAGCTTCCTGCACACTCGCTAGTGTGTTCCATTGTGTGTTTTCCGTATGCTAAGAAGAAGCCTTGCCTCGTCTTTGAAGGATTCGACTCAGCAGGACTCGTTCTACCAAACACGAATCCTTGACTTTGAGAAAAGCCCCAAGAGTGAAGAGAGTGAGCTGAGAATATTCTTCTCTTTTATCAATGACTTGGGCCACCCCCGACTCATCAGGGCCTCTGTTATCTGAGAGGGATGGGTGTGGCCCAGGTGTTATCATACCTTTAGACTACAGTGTAGTTCTTAGTCTACAACTATGCACAGATACAGTAAATTGTGATGAAACCATGATCAAACTGTTGCCCATATTACAAGTATTAATTCAAGACCAAACATGAATGTATTAATTCACAACATACACTTAGAGATACAGTGATTTCAGAGGTAACCAACACTGTATGAAATTAGCTTGGCATGACACCCTGGGTGGTTAGGAATTTCTTTTGTGGGGGTAGTATGTGGAAGACCTCTGCAGCTTTGGTCTGAAATATTGGCTTTGCAAAAGGCATTCTTTAGAAATGTAAAAGAGTTGACCAAAAGACGGGTTTTTTTTATAGGTGGAGACTCCAAATAAGAGCACACAGAGAGAGAGAGAGAGAGAGAGAGAGAGAGAGAGATACACACTCAAACACACATTTTGGTAGCAAATCAAATCACCTTGACAATGTGTGTAGATAATCTATCATGAATAGAATAATGGTACAGTTTGTTTCATGCAGCATGGCCTGTTCCCACCTTGAGTACACTAAAGTGCAGATTAACTGCTTCTTGGGAATCGGCATACAACGTGATATCCGTGTTGGTATTTGATCTGAAGACAAGTGGACGATAAGTTTATATATTAACTTTCTTCAGGTGCACGCCTCAGGGATATTTCAGTCGGGGGGGAGATAAACATCTTCAGCTTATGGGCTAGTTGCACGAAAGGCTCCCGGTGAGCTCTTTTGTTTCCTGTGGAGCCAGGTGTGTTTGAACCTGCCGCTATTCTGAATGTAATTAGTGTCTACACGGACCCGGCTAGGTGTTGCACCTAGAGAATCAGCACGTTACGATAAAGAAGGACGTGTAGACACTAATTACATTCAGAAGAGCGGCAGGTTCAAACACACCTGGCTCCACAGGAAACAAACAAGCTCACCGGGAGCCTTTCGTGCAACTAGCCCATTCTATCCAAAAACAGGCCCTTTGGTATTCCCAGCTAATATAGCTATTCCCCAACAGACATCCAGGTTGGCTCATCTTCACTGACCCCAATTAAATCGGCATGTAACTTGGGTGTCACAATTGAAAAGTTGAGCAGTTAAATACCATTTCACTACATGTTTTACAAAGGAGCTCAATGTATGTGACAAATAAAATCATTGTATCCTTGTTGATGACTGACTACATTTCTCTGAGCATGTAACCTCAGTCATGTCTGGTTATCTTTATCCGCAACGCAGCAGTCATGCACACGCCACGCATCCGGTGTGACATGGACATGACAGCCGATTCCCACATGCCTGGCGACTGCGTGTCAGCTGCGTTACCCGTCTAATTTCATTTCGGCGCCCATGTTAACAGGTTAGAGCGTGAAGACTGCCTGCATGACACACTTGTCTCAGGCTGAAAACGCGGGCATACTAGAAATAGGACAGGAGCGCCACAGGGATGTGTTTTAAGTCCATTGTTGTATTCCCTCTACACATACGATTGTACAGCAGTACATGATTCCAACATCATTGTCAAGTTTGCTGATGACACAGCAGTAGTTGGCCTCATTTCAAAGAACAATGAGCAGGCTTACTTGAATGAAGTAGACAGGTAATCCAACTGGTGCCAGGAAAACAACCTCCTCCTGAATGTTACGAAGACCAAGGAGATGTTTATAGATTTCAGGCGTGATCAGCATAAGATGTATCAACCACTTATGATCAATGACTCTCAAGTGGAAAGGGTAGAGAGTCTTGGAGTCCATGACACGGAACTATCGTTTTCCGTTTTGAACCATCGCCCCCCCCCGCCGCACTGGACCCCCGAAAGGAGGGTATGTTGGTCTTAAGGGGCCATGTCAACCCATCCCTTAACCACTCATTTGATGTAGTGCCACCTAGTTAAAAGAGCCAAAATGAGGCCAAAATGAGGTGTTGTTATCGCAGGTACAGTGGGCATTACTTCAAATTGGCTGGCTTCACGCATGATTCGCACGTGACCTCACGCGCAATCACGCGACTTTAATTTCTATTTCTCCAGTGATGCTACAACAACCCAAAATATTTCTTAATTTAGTGTTATCAAATAAAGAGACATGCAATTAGGGTGTAGTGGTGTCAGCGCTCATCCAATCTGCGCGTCTGCTGCGCAAGTAAAAGTGAACCACTGGAGATGGGTGTGTAAGCAACAAAACAACGTTATTTAAAACAATGAATGAAGCGGGTCTTCTGTCCATGAAAACAGCATAGAGACTGGCTAGTCTAATCAAAATTAGACTAGCGAAATTAGACTGTTGTAGGCAATAGCCTAAGTTAAACGTTGAATGGGCATACGTTACGACTTGTTGAAACAGAGGTAAATACAGGGCCGGTTCTCCCTATACGCACACTACGCAAGTTGCGTAGGGCCCCACAAGTTAATGAAGGCCCCCTCCCCCGTGTGGCGGTCGGAGTTATTGCCGCCGCCTTGTAGGAGATAGTACAGTGCTTAGCCTAGGGAGCTCTGAGTGGGACAGGATCTAGGTCCCCCACACCCAATAGCTGTAGCCCCAATGTTCGTGTATATACGAGCAAGTTGTGTCCTGTTCAGCAGCCCAGACTAAGTGTGGGCTTAATAGACTGGTTAAAGAGGGCTTCAGGATGTAAGGACTGTCCGGTGGCTGCCTGAAGGGATTGTGGTGTATGAAAAGTATGTGCTGGATGTACTATACACTCACCCCTACACTATCCAAGTCTAGCTGAATCAGGTGGGATGCCCCTACCCCCAGGTAAGTAACCCAAAAGACAGATGACTATAATAGTTAAGGGAAATAATATTTATTACTCCCTCCTAAGGTACTAAATGATAAACACAGGACCTTTAGATAACTTTAAGTTGTGCTTACAAAACTGTCTTTTAACATGTAACAAGAAAACATCAATCCACCTTTGTCATTAGATTGACATGAATTAACAATCCCACAGATAATGGACTTACTGTTCTATAACACTTTTCCCTTCAGATCAGACATCCACTTCAAATGACTTTCATATATGATTAATAAGTCAATTAAATTCACATTTCTTCAAAATACCCAACTGTGAAAACCAGTATGAATCTCAGAGTAATAATACATTCGATCCAAAACAGAATCTCAAATTTAGGCAGAATGACAATCAAAAGAAAAACATTCACATTCAAAATAGTGTGTGCAAAGTCAGTGTAAATGACTTTAGCTGTCCGTGTACAGGCGCGTTTCAGTTCAGTTCAGGCGCCGTGTGGAAGTGTGAGAGAATCAGTAACAGTCTTGTCTCTCTCCGAACGTAGTGTGAATGGCGTGTGTGTGTGAGTGAGTGAGTGAGTGAGTGTATGAGCACAGCTTTCAGTTCAGTTCAGTTCTGTTCAGGCTGAACAGCGCGTGTGTGCGTGTTTTGTCAGTGTAATTGTTGTAAAGAGATAGTTACCCACAACCAGCGAGATCACAACGTGGATGTCGGATAAATGGCAGGGCAGGAACCTTCCCAGGCTATCTTCTCAGACTTTGGTTCACTAGCCATCAGCAACACAACCTCGAAATGGCGGCACTTCGTGTAACGTTAGGTGAACAGGCAAAGGGGTTAGCTTCTCTAACAACACCTCCGGTATGCTGCAGTCACTCGTCCAAAATCCACACAACTAACAAAATAAACGAATTTCACTACACTATAGTAAACGACATAAACAAAACATTTGTCTCCAGCTCACACCTCAACGCTCTTCCAGCCGTCTTCTGTGTAGCCCAACATATGCCGCCATGTTACGTTACTCCCTCTAGTAGCAAATGTTTACGACTTTGATGCCCTCACTACTAAATAAAACGTAAGCAATATTAACGTGATACTGACTTATAAATCCACCAAATATGGCTTAACTGCGACTTACTTTCTAACTTTGGTTCAGCCCGGTAACAGTAGGCTAATCACTTAGTCGACGAGACTCATTCACGTTACTCCAGCTCTGCTCGTTCCTTTTCCTGCGCGTTCACGTGAGCCAACCTCTTAAAGGCACAGTAACAATATTTGTACCCGCTACACCCGTCTCCCTTTGAGTCAAGCTATAGTGACAGACAAGTATACAGTTATAGCGACAGTGCCTCATACATTGAGAAGATGAACATGAAACCAGAGCCCGTCTACGGAGAGCCTTGCCACTCCGTATTAAGTCCCATTGTACCGAATTTTGGATGCAGTTCCACCAGAGGCGATCGCCATGAGTGCAGAATGAATGGGAGTCAATGGAGCTAGACGGCTAAATTTGCCTCTTTCACCTGATTGTCGTTGACAAATCTCAGATTTGATTGTAGTTTGTATAACTTCAACATGGGTTATAGGTCAAAAGTTGAATGAACGTGTCCTTTTGATTTCTTACAGGTTGGGTCGTTGTTGCACATAACACGCTAGCATTGTGCTAATGAATGACGTCATTGACACATTTGAAAGGCTTTTTAGAACAATTAAGTGACTTTAAAAAATATAATACTCAACCAAGTGTATTTTCTTTGCCTCCCCTTTCGAATACAATATTCAAATGCCTTGGAAAAAAATTATATCCTGAGAAAAGTGGATTTTGAGGGGTACAGCTCCATAGACCTCCATGCATTCTGCACTCGTGGACGAGCGCCCTCATGTGGAACCACAGAAGGAACTGCAACCAGTTCAGAAACCGGAAGTTTTCCGAGAGTGGCAGTTCTCCCCTTATTAGACATTCTCTGATGAAACCGAATTACCATTCAGGGCATGAAAAACGGAAGAAACGTCACGAGAATGAACAGCGGGAACAGCAGTCGGGTAAACTTGCGTTCGTTCCATGGTTTGATGTCAACATGCATCTCTCCAGCGCGTGTTGCTGGCCTAGCCTACATGTAGGCCTACCTAACAGGGAAGTGAATCTGTCTGCGGCTTACTTGCCAGCCTTTCCTAGTCACAGTACTTTGCACAGTTGTGAAATATAATCGCATATTCCGTTTTTTTTAAGCGGGCGACTGGCTACATTTTTGAAAAAAATAACCTCATCTTTAAATGTGTTCACGTGCAGCTTGGGATGAAACTAGCAGTTTTTCAGCAGAAACGTGCGAGGACCTAAATTCGAAAGTAACTTGTATTAACTTTGAGATGCACATCGTAAATTAGGCCTATATGAAGTATTAAAACGATTGTTTAAAATAGTCTACGTTTGAAAAAATATTAAAAGAATATATAAGAGAATCAGGGGAGCCAGTTCATAGCCTATGTCTTTCCCAAGTAGCCTACTACAGACACACAGGTGCAGAACAGTCAGTCAGTAGGCTATAGCACAACCAGACCCTTACAAAAAAAAATAACTGCATTATTTCAAGTGTCAAACTGCAGATTTCTGAGTATGAAAAACGCTGTTTTGGAGAAAATATTTGCAGCTCTTATGCAGGGAATGCAGTATTTTAGACGCAAAAAACTGCATAGTACTGCATAGTACTGTACTGTACTTTACTACAGAAATGCAGTATTTTGGACATGAAAATACTATACTGCACTGTGGCCTACTGTAGTATAACTGAACTGTAGGCTACTTTGAAAAAGGGGATATGTACAGCAAGCATCAAAAGCAAACAGTCCAGACCCTTTATAGGGAAAAACACTATATTTGGTAATGTCCATAGACATCCAAAATGGGGTGGGATGATTGTATTGGGAGCACTGAGATGTCAGATGATACTGCAAAAAAATGGTTACATTTTGGCGCTCAGAGTTCAGGTAGGAGGGCCCCTTAGCAGGATTTTGCTTAGGGCCCCATGGAGGTCTGAACCGGCACTGGGTAAATGTCGTAGCAAATAGCCTATGGTGATGACACAGCCTTTAAACATTTAGCCTACCAGTATTTCACTCTTGCTGGAGTGAAGGCAGAACGGGCTGTTGCGCAAACAAATGAATTAGGGTGATCTGCATCTCCGGTCACCAAACGCTATGGTTTTGCTAACCCATTCGCACAATAAATAATTTCTGAAAGGTTCATTGTTAACGTGCGACATTTCTCCATGTGGGGTAGTGTCAAGCAGTGAAGTGATAGCCTATTGCAGGTAGGCAATGTTCAAACAGATGACACTGCTTTCTCTGTTGGTATTTCTGTCCCTCAGAAAACTGTGTTAAAATGGTGTTTTTAGCAGTCAAAATGTAATTTTTTTTCAGGGGGTGAGGCCCCCGGACCCCCGCTCACATCATCCGCACCCCCTTTCAGAAAATACTTCCCACGTCCCTGAATCCCGGCCATAATTTGAGGATTTACAGTACCTACTGTAGGCTATACATCCTCTATTGATGTTCATGCAAACCTGCACAGTTGACCCCATCCCACCCATCCCCCACGGCTTGGCAAAAAAAGTGGCAATACTACTTTCAGACAAGTGATGGCACCTCTTCAGCAGATTTCGTTAGTTTATTTGGAGCTCCTTAAAATAGGCCAATTGTTTTTCATAAGGGTTATAGGTTTTCAGAACAGACAAGTCACATACAATCCACTTGGCTTTTCATAATTAGAGCTGCAGCAGATGTCACGCAGCTCAGAATTGATCATTACAAACTGTGTTCATAGACATAAACTGTTTGCTTTTGTTTTACTAATGATTCAAAAATAATATAAAAAAAAGTCAGTTTGGGTTTTCGAAACACATATTTGAATGGTAGGCTATGGATACATTACTTGGGCTTAGGAAGCAAAAAAATAAATATTAAACCCTACAGCAAGTTAACCTGACTATCGCCAGATGCATTTAGTTCCGCCTAGCTCCACTCATCCATCTGGGATCGATCCATTAGAGTGGTGCTTCAGAAGGCTGGGTCTTATCAAAAATCCTTGCATACAATAACGTACAATGTAAGAAATAAAGGTCTGCCTCGAATAAGTCTACCTCAAATAAATACCTGTGCTTTGCAGCCTAAGTAAATAGCAGACCCTGGACATAATTTAGGATTTACGGAAAGTATGCAATCATACGATGTTGGACGCCTGGCGATGCTCTGGCCGTCTACTGTGCCTCTGACACCGCTGCCTCATTTGGATGGTAACTCCACAGGTGAGCGCGAAGATTGGATGTCGTGGATGCGTAAGTAAACTGTTTTTTGGTGAATCTGCAGACAACATTCTCTTTAACCGGTACTTTACCATCTGCGGTGTACAACTCAAAGTAAAGACACCACATTTTAGATGAGTTGGGGACGTAATTGTCCGCTCAGGCTGACCGCTCTGTGCGTTATCTTCAATACTATCTTCAATAATATTGAATGTCTTCAATATTATTTTCAAAACAGGGTGGCTATTGAGGGCTCTGGCTCCAGTCATTATTGTGGCTACTGGCTATTATTGGCTTGATTTGGTCATGGGCCAACGCTAGCACCCGCTATGAGATGGCAAACAATATGATAAAAAAACAAACTAATCATAGACTGTAAAAATGCGCTACACTTGGCACTAAAAACCGAATAGTTTATTTATAGTTCGACTACGGATATTTCACATCATGTTCGAATGCATATTTGCAGCATGACAGCAGGCAGACCGCTCTTAGTTAGAGCCGCTGTTATCCAATGAAATTAAGTTGCGCTTCAGGGCGACTTCACTCGGACTCCATGCGCGTTCCCGAGCAACTTTTTCTTCTTCTTGTTATGAGGCAAATACTTTATGTGCATTATCGCCACCCTCTTACTGGAGGACGACTCTTTTTACAGAATATCCAATAAAAATCGACGTTGGTCCATGCGTCATTTCCAGCTTTGTAACTTGGCGCATGGTCAGAGCCGACTGGCGCTGAATCCGAACCCCAGTGTTCAAGATGGCGTTGACTATGAATTGGCCGGATTTACTAGCCTAGCCTCCACCATTCATTTGTATGGAGGGCGGGACTTAGTCACTCTCTCCAGTTATATATAATACCTCCATGGAACAGTCTCACAGTCGCTTCTACACTACGTCACATCTATGAAACTCCCGCCCTGCGTCCTGATTGGCTCTACCATACAATCTGGTGCCGAAATCACTCTCAACGGAACTGATCCCAGATGGATGTGAGTGGAGCTAGGCGGAACGAAATTCATCTGGCGAGAGTCAGGTTAACAGCAAGTAGCCTGCCTTGGTAGGGACGTAAATCTGACATCAAATCAACTGAAACACTTCAAAATAAACGTTCAAATAAACCCCAGAGTACCTAATTTACATCTGCATGGGATGACTTTTTTTACTGGAAGGGACCGAAATCCTATTTTTAATCTATTTCCTTACGTTTCGGGCCTACCCGCGCGCGCCCTTTTCCTCCTCTCTCAGGTTTAACGATTTTACGGCTATTCGCATAGGCTACTCAATGGTGCTATTTCACACGCATTATAGCGACCCCACTCACCGGGGCTAGGTGGAAGGCGTTTATAGCCGATTGGCGTAGCCTACAGTGGACTAGGGCTGTCAAAATTGCTCAAAAATGACGTTCGAATTTTCCCTCTAAAATAAACACATTCAAATATATTTGAATATCTAGCCTATTTTATTTGCGCATTATGTCAATGACGCGCATCACATCATCTGTTTTTAACTTTTTGGAAACTTTTGAATTAACTGAAAGAAGCTAAATATTTTTCGTTAGTTTTGGAATTTTACGTAGCCCACAATGGCCAGTTACGACCAGTGGCGATTCTAGACATTTTTAACAAGGGTGGCACTAGTGAGGCACTAATAAATTCAATGGTGGTATGAGGCAAAACATCCAGATTAACAGAAACAGGCTCAAGATGTGAAATTAGCATAAATACATTAGGGAAACCAGGCACCAAACACCATACTCAAATTGAAGGACAAAAAAACACAAAAACCTTACTCTCACATAAAATGTCTTTGTATTTGAATAAAATGCAAATACAAATAAACAAACATATTAAAGTTAATTATCTAAGTTGTCTGTCACTGGGCTATGCTGTGATAAAACAAATTACATCATGGGGATATTACAATATATTCCATTCTATTCTATTCTAATAAAAGCGAATGAAGTGGCCATTTCAAAGTAATTCCCACTGTATCTCTGGCTGACAGGGTCAAAACTGCACAAAATTAGAGGTGTAGGATCATTCTGACACCCTCTGAATGCATGCCAAGTTTTGCAGAATTCCGTTCATGGGGGTGCCATACAATAAATGAATTTATGTGAATATTGTCATATATATGATCATATAATTTATGTCATATATAATATATTATCATATATTATGTGTATGCTTTTCTATACATTCGATACTATGCATCAATCATTTGCTCTCTCCACGTCACGACTTTCTAATAAGGGTCATGCGACCCCTTTTTGTCTCGAGTTACAGTTTTTCTCAATTGTTTACACACAAAAACTGGTACTTGAGACACAATGACCACGACATGTAACTCATGCAACAACCCCCTGAACCAATTCTGCTAAACTACAAGCACAATTCCTGCTTTACACTTAAATTGCAGTTGTAAAACACACTTTTTTCACAACACTACACACAATTCTATGCATTTGGCACAATTTTCATGAAGGTGTTATCATACCTTTAGACTACAGTGTAGTTCTTAGTCTACAACTATGCACAGATACAGTAAATTGTGATGAAACCATGATCAAACTGTTGCCTACATTACAAGTATTAATTCAAGACCAAACATGAATGTATTCATTCACAACATACACTTACAGAGATACAGTGATTTCAGAGGTAACCAACACTGTATGAAATTAGCTTGGCCTGGCAACCTGGGTGGTTAGGAATTTCCTTTGTGGGGGTAGTATGTGGCAGACCTCTGCAGCTTTGTTCTGAAATATTGGCTTTGCAACTGCAAAAGGCATTCTTTAGAAATGTAAAAGAGTTGACCAAAAGGCGAGGCTTACACTATGGCATTTGGTTTTCATAGGTGGAGACTCCAAATAAGAGCACACACACATGTGTGTGAGAGAGAGAGAGAGAGAGATACACACTCAAACACACATTTTGGTAACGAATCAAACACCTTGACGATGTGTGTGGAGAATCTATCATGAATAGAGTCATGGTACAGTTTGCTTCATGCAGCATGGCCTGTTCCCACCTTGAGTACACTAAAGTGCAGATTAACTGCTTCTTGGGAATTGGCATACAATGTGATATCTGTGTTGGTATTTGATAAATGGTTAATACGTTTATAAATTAACCTACACTGTATATTCCCAGCTAATATAGCTAATCCTCAATTGTTTACACACATTTTCTGAAAGCATGCCTCATACTCTCAGAACTCTACACACAAATCAAAAAACACACACACAATGGGCAAAACCCCTCAATTCTCCTTCAAAATAAAACTTTACATTCAAAACAATGTTATTTCTTCTCAAAAAGGTATTTTGTTTTTAAATGACACACACAAACCATCAAATGAATAGACATTTATAAGAACCAGTTGAACACTGACGTGCTCAATGTAAAACACTATGATGAATGGAAAACACTTCTTCTCCATTCATCATAATGACTTAGGCCTTTTCTTGTTCAATGTTACACTTATTCTCTCTTCATTTTCGTCTACAAAATGAGAAGACAGAATATCTAGCTGTTATGTTTTCAAAATATTCCGAATGAGTTCATGCACATCTGCTCGGGGACCACTTGGGATAGCTTGCGGACCACCAGTGGTCCCCGGACCACACTTTGAGAAACACTGGTCTACGAAGATCATGACAGTGGTCCAGTCAAATCTTTTACTGTCTATGGTCAAATCCCAGCCGAGCTATAACTGTAGCTCGACTTACCTGTGCATGTAAACATACTGACTGACAAAAAATCAGAATGAGTAATTATAACAGACGAGTAGCCCTGTGGACATACAATATTGTTGGAAAATTGAGATGTGTGAAACACTATTTGACTGAAATGGTAATCATAATAATTTCTTATTAAAAAAAAAAAAGACTAAAATGTTTTGACTAAAACTTGACTAAGATACCTTTAGTTTTCTTTTGACTAAAACTGGACCGAAAGCTTGCACATAGAGTAAAAACCTGTTTGCAAAGACTTGAGTGTGCGGATTTTTCTTTACTTTTCATTGAATTACTTGCTAATCCAGCACCTCAACAGATGAGCGGTGATTTTTTTTTACTTTTTGACTAAAACTGGACTAAAATGACGAGACATTTAGTTGACTAAAACTTGACTAACACAAATGATATTTGAATGACTAAATATGACAAAGACTAAAAAGGACACAAGACTAAGACTAAATTAAAAATAGGTGACAAAATGAACACTAGTGTAGAGTTCTGAGAGTATGAGGCATGATTTCAGAAAATGTACTGTATGTAAACAATCGAGAAAAACTATAACTTTAGAATTTGAATGGCAGTGTGTTCCTTGTGAAAATTGTGCCAAATGCAGAGAATTGTGTGTAGTGTTGAAAAAAAGGTGTGAAAAAAAGGTGTGAAAAAATGCAATTTGAGTGTAAAGCAGGAATTATGCTTGTAGTTTAGCAGAATTGGTTCAGGGGGTTGGTGCATGAGTTACATGTTGTGGTCAGTGTGTCTCAAGAACCAGTTTTTGTGTGTAAACAATTGAGAAAAATTGTAACACCCAGATCTCCATATATGGGCAAAGATGGCAGCTTTGGTTCCTTTTTGTAGGCAAACGTCAAAGGTCTATTGGTCCAAGCTGTCAAGGTAAAAAAGTTCCCTTCCACGTCTAGCATCTTTCGGTTTCTAACAAGTTCGTAGGGATTTATTAGTGACAATAAATTACCGTATTGGCAAGAATATAAGACGACCCTGAATATAAGACGATCCCCCTTTACAGGACAATTGTTTCTGGGGGGACAGGATAAAATAGCCTAAATAGAAGCAGCTTTTTTTAGACCAAATTTTGTTTTATATACATTTTTTTTAAATGCTGGTGATAACATCATGAATTAATTTATAGGTTGTTTAACACCATTTAAATTAAATCATGAGATCAATTTCATTAATTTTTTGGGATACATTAGTCAAATTATTAAATAAACTAGATGTACCGCAGAGCAGTACAAAATATGACCATCGCCCAGTCCAGCACATTTGTTCCACAAAAATAAGTCACGTTTGTCAAATTGTGTTCATTTCCTACTTTGTTTCTTTTTTTGTGTGTTTGTAATTGAGTGTGTGCAGTGTGTGGTTGTTTTTGTGTATACTGTATGTGTGCTTCTGTGTGTGTGTGCCTGCATGTAAGTTAGTTTTTTTGTGTGTTTGTGGGTGGGGTGAGAAGGGTTATATTTTATACAACCCCACCACCATCTTGCCTGTTCATAGTTCTGAGAAATTCTTGAATTGTGTGCGTGTATGTGTTTATGTTTATGTGTGTGTGTGTGTGTGTGCGCGAGTGTGTGTGTGTGCCTGTGTGTGCGCATGTGGATTCATGTGTACATATGTCTACTGTGTGTGTATGTGTCATACGTATGATTACTGTGAATGTATGTGTGTGCGTGTGTATCTGTTTATGCACATGTGTGCATATGGAATGGGTTAACATGGCCCCTGAAGGCTAACATACACAAAAGATTGGTCATCCTAGGCCCTACGGTTCTCAAGATATTCACAGAAAACTCTGTTGGTGTACAGTACAGTCACTAAAAGTACACATAAATTAATTTATTTATTGTATGGCCCCCCATGAACGAAAGTCCACAAAACTTGACATGCATTCAGAGGGTGTCATAATTATCCTACTCTTTCAATTTCGTGCCGTTTTGACCATGTCGGCCAGAGATATTGGGTTTACAACACCTAATTTTTGCTTTTTCCATTTTAACTAGGTGGCGCTATACATGAAATAAATGGTTATGGGATGGGTTGACATGGCCCTTTAAGACCAACATACAAAAAAAGGTGGTCCTCCTAGGCCCTACAGTTTTCGAGATATTCACAGAAAACTGTGTCCGGCCACCTACAGGCCAGTTGGTGTACAGTAACATAAATTAATTTATTGTGTGGCCCCCCATGAACGGAATTCCACGAAACTTGGCGTGCATTCAGAGGGTGTCATAATGATCATACACTTCCAATTTCATGCAGTTTTGACCATGTTAGGTCACAGATACCTGCGATTACAACACCTCATTTTTACTTTTTTGTTTTTAACTAGGTGGCGCTATACATGAAATGAGTGGTTATGGAATGGGTTGACATGGCCCCTTGAGATCAACATACAAAAAAATGGTCCTCCTAAACCTTACGGTTCTGGAGATATTCACAGAAAACTGTGTCTGCCCTACCCTCCTTTCAGGGGGTGCAGTCCAGCGGGGGGGCTACAGTGGGCATCGCTTTCAAATGACCACTTCATTCACGCATTACGAGGCCGTGAAGCTTTAGTACCACTTTCAGCCACTGTGCGTCGCTCTGCCACTGTACATCGCTCTGCCTGCCGCCCCTAATGAAAAAGCAGGAGACTTGCCGAGAGTAATCCCAGCCTACGAATTCAATAACAAAATAAATCATGCATAATTAAACATTACCTCGATTTAGGCTACTTGGGTATGTCTTAAGGCTTGACTACACGGTGGTAACGAAAATCGAAATTGAAATTTGCTGTCTACATTATTGTCAGTGTTGGGGGTAACGCAGCTACGCAAATCAAAACAGTGGTGTGATAATTGAGCCAGTAGAGAAATAACTGTTCAGAATTAATCTGTAGCCTTGGATAGGCTTCTGCAGAAAACAGTGTTGTTGCCGATTTAATACTATCTGGCGACGTTTTTAACAGGCTACACAATAGAGGCTTAGACAACTATGACCCACGTTTTGGTTTCGTAAATTAATTTGCCCTACTTCTTGACTGCAATGTAGTCAATTGACTGCTTGACATGTCATTTGTATTTTTCTGTACAATAAACAAATACATCTGCTTTATGCCGCAGAATTACATTCATATTTGGCTGACTTCTGCAGACGCGCAAAAAAACACTGCCACTTCCCTCCCCATATTCCACTGATCACACATCAGACATCAGGGGTGCGTTCCCCAAAAGCTACACTTAACCCAGATTGGAACTCTTGCAGGGGACTGATAACTGTTGCGAACGGCGGCTGTCATCAGCCGGCCTTAACGCACTGCGCCACAGAATTGACGGCGTGGGTGAATAGGGGATTAATAACAATAGAGTACACAACTGTTTCACCAGCACATTTAAATGACTTGACTAAAACCGTGCATAACTGGAGGTAGGCCTACACCTGTTATCTGAGCAGTCTGTCCTCATTTTGCGAATGCGAGGACGATATGAGTCTGTTGCATTTCGTTAGATGTCCGAGTCACGCATAATGTTTGAAAACCACTGGCTCGTAATCACAATAATTTAACACACGACAGTTGGATACTTCATCATGTTCCCATGCCTACATTTTGGTGAGTAGCATAGAGATCGTTAAAACAATATGGCTCTCCGTTTGGGACATCGAAAACGTATATTTTTAATAGGGTAGACTACCTTCGGAGATGCTGACTTGCAAAGGCCTCGGGATAACACGTTATCTCCACTATCATCAGTCAATGCCCCCTTGATCAAAGTGGGGAATGAAAGAAAAAGTTTGAGAACCACTGGCTTAAAGGACAATTCCGGCGCAAAATGAACCTAGGGGTTAATAACACATGTGTACCGAGTTCGACCGTTCGCTGGGATTTGTTTTCATGCTAGTCGAATGTGACCAGTTTTATTGCAAACCGCTTATTAGCGGTTAACGCTAGCCTTCGGGGCACACGTACAGTAGAAATAAATCACTATTTCTATACCACTAACAAGGCTCAAAATAGCACCACACTTACACAGTAGCATAATGAGGGTCTCTACATGTAAACCGAAGCATTGAGAACTTTGTAAGTGTACAGGCAGTTTATTAAAAAGAAACACATTACCGTTCACGTCTGGTTCACATATACAGGCAGGCGATGTGAACTAAAATCAAACGTAATTTGCTCAATATAGGCCTATCAGAAATAATAGCTCCGATGTAACATAACTTGTGTAGTGTAGGCTACTTACTTAGTGGATCCATGTCCCTCTGGTAGCCTATGGATCGCCGCCGCCTGTGTGTGGTATTGACTACAGCTTCTAGCTCTCTCTCTCATAGCCCTTTCACGGAGCTCCCGCAGCTCTTCGTTGGTATTCCGACTCGAAAAGATAAGGACGTCCAATAAGGGTTCATCCTTGATGTCTTCAAATTCGTTCAAATAACCTGCCATCTCTTATGTCTCCTGTTGCGTTCAGTGCTTCTCTTTTGCACAGTCCTTCTGCAACAACGTTTCACCCGAGATTCACTTCACATCCCAGTTGTAACCAAGGCGCCTGCCTGTATGTGAACCAGACGTCAACGGTAATGTGTTTCTTTTTAATAAACTGCCTGTACACTTACAAAGTTCTCAATGCTTCGGTTTACATGTAGAGACCCTCATTATGCTACTGTGTAAGTGTGGGGCTATTTTGAGCCTTGTTAATGGTATAGAAATAGCGATTTCTTTCTCTGTACGTGTGCCCCGAAGGCTAGCGTTAACGCTAATAAGCGGTTTGCAATAAAACTGGTCACATTCGACTAGCATGAAAACAAATCCCAGCGAACGGTCGAACTCGGTACACATGTGTTATTAACCCCTAGGTTCATTTTGCGCCGGAATTGTCCTTTAAGTTACCTGCAGTCCAGAACACACAGAATATTGCAACAGAAAGTTGCCTTTATAATCAACTAGGCCTAGCCTACTATTTGTTCCAACAGCATTCAAACAAAGCCTTTATAAAAGTGAAAAAAAAATATTCCATAAGAAGTAAAATAAAATAGGCTACTGTTACTGTAGTAACTGTATCCCAAGCTTTAGCTCCCCACGTCTGTGACAGGCAGACGTGACACCGCTAAATTCTCAGCTTGTTTATACCCCACACTGAACGCGTAAGACCGCTAGGCCCATCATTGTGGGGTGCGGAGCCTACTCTCTGGGATTTAAGTGAAGCAATATAACCATACAAATGTTTCAAAATTAGTAATTTCGGCTTTGTCTGAACTGGTCATTGTAGGCTACGTAAAAAATAAACAAGTAGGCCTATCCCCTATCCAATGATATCGGCAAATGTTTGTTTTCCACATTTCACTTCACCATGCACCTTCGACAATGAATAGCTCATTACTGTTGAACGTAGGCCTAACTGGTATCATTACAAACATTATTGTGTGTCCTAAAAACTGGCATTTTATGGCATTGTGTCATGTAAGGTCGTTGCAAACTCTAGAGAAATGTGTGAGGTGGTCAGCGGGGGATTGGATTGTGTTATTACTTGAACGTTCCACACTATCCACAGCTGTGGTATCGGGGGCAGGAGGATTACTGTTAGCGCAGGCTTTATATAAAATTCTTCAACAGAAGGCCTGCCTCGAATCCTCGAATGCTAGCCCAAAATAAAGGCCTGTGGTTTGCGCAGCCTACAGTAAAGAACACACCCGCCACAATGTGCGGTATGATGATTTTCTATGACCAAGATGTTTTTGGTGCTCTACGCGCACTGCATGTTCTTAAATAACAATGATCATCAGTAGCCTAATATTCAACCATTATTTTGTGTAAATGGGCTATGCATTGGGTTAGACACCAGGGGCCATATTCACAAAGCCTTACCACTAGGAGTAGGCTACTCCTAAATAGCAATAAAACATTTATTTGTCCAATGGTAGCCTACAGACCAGTGTCCATAGTGCACAATGTATCAATAGTTTGAATGTCATGTTTGTTTCAACTCATTGACAAATAGCGTTCAGCATGATTAATTAATTCCCCCTTTTAAAGTGTTCGCCTTTGTAGTTTGGTTTCGTGATAGCCTATGATAAACGGCTTATGGCCAAAACTCGTTTATCGCCTGTAACTCTGTGATAACAGGACGTAAAAGGAAGGCATTTGGCTGAGCAACGGAGGTTAATATGCTCTATATTTTGTCCAAATGATGTCTGTCTATCATCGTTGCACTCGGAGAAAACCAGAATGTTTAATTTGTCCTGCGTTTCTTCTACGGCTGCAAACGGGATTCACTCGCAGTTAACGAAATATTTCTTTATTAGGGCAGGGCAGGCATATTTCTGGCTATTAAATTATTTCTAAACCAGTCTGCTAAAGTCTGTAGTGAAGTCTGTGTAGGGTTTTCCAGGCTCCATTTCTTTTTACGAGACACCCTGCTCACTTGAGCCATCTACCGGTTGTTTGGGTTGTTGCAGCGTCTCACTGGAAAAATACAAATTAAAGTCGCGTGATACCGCGTGATCCCACGCGCGGACCGCGAGTGAAGCTGGCCAAGTCAAAGCACTGCCCACTGTACAGATCAAAACGAAAAACGATGGTTCCATGCTATCCATATGGGGTTACATGCCCAACAAGTTTCGTCTACCGCGGTCTTTCAGTGTCCCGGGAATCCTTGACGGAAATTTGGACATGCGAAAAAGAAAAAAAAAATCTGACTAAAGCTTCGCTGCGCGGCGGTCATAATAAGACCCATATTAGAGCACCATAACTGCAACTGTGATGCAGTTATCAAACCCCTTCAAATTCCTGTCTAGAGAAAATTAACTTGGCACAACTTACAAGAGAGCTACAATCTACAAAGAAAATTTCACCGTAATTGAGCCAGTTGAATACGTACTAGATGCTGCTCGACAGAGAACCTTTGTTTATGTTCCAATTTTACGTGTTCTCTCAGAGTTACTAAACCGAAATGATGTACTTGATAAAGTTATACAATATCATAGCTCAGGATCACATACAAGCCAGTATGGATCATGTTATGACAGTTTGAATCGAAAAGAAAATGCATTGCTGTCCGGTGAGAAATTTCACATTGCTCTTGGGTTGTTCATTAATGATTTAAAGGTATGTACCACCAAAAATGACTACAAGGTTTGTGGTATTGGGTGATTATTATGACCGCCGCGCAGCGAAGCGGCGGTCATATAGGTTTAGTCAGATTTTTTTTTTCTTCTTTATCGCATGTCCAAATTTCCGTCAATGATTCCCGGGACACTGAAAGACCGGGGTAGACGAAACTTGGTGGGCATGTAACCCCATATGGATAGCATGGAACCATCGTTTTTTGTTTTGATCTGTAGCCCCCCCGCTGTACTGGACCCCCCGAAAGGAGGGTAGGGCAGACACAGTTTTCTGTGAATATCTTGAGAACCGTAGGGCCTAGGATGACCAATTTTTTCCGTATGTTTGCCTCCAGGGGTCATGTTAACCCATTTCATGTGCACACATGTGCATAAACAGATACACACGCACACACATACATTCACAGTAATCATACGTATGACACATACTCACACAGTAGACATATGTATGCATGCATGCACATGCACAAACACACATACGCAGGCAAACACACAAGCACGCACACACACACACACACACACACACACCCACACATAAACATAAACGTGTACACGCACACATGCACACAATTCAAGAATTTCTCAGAATTATGAACAGGCAAGATGGAGGTGGGGTTGTATAAAATGAATTTTACATGTGGAATCTATGAACTAATTATGTTTTGGTACTTGTTGTCTAGCAGATACCAGTGAGAATTGAGTGTGGCTAATGCAATTTAGTGAGACAGTTAGAATCATATAGGCCTTTCAGCGTGATTTATTTTTGTGGAAAAAATGTGCTGGACTGGGCGGCGGTCATATTTTGTACCGCTCTGCGGTACAAATAGTTAATCTACCTTTTCAGTATAGGTAATCTCTTTTATCTATCTATCTTGCAACCTTGTGTCGTAGGAAAGACATCATTACTTTTGGATAGAGGATTCTTGAACCTCTGATCAAAGATATTGCACTTCTTGAAAATGATGGACTTTTTGTCCGGAGACTAGCTGGCTTCCGGGAATCTTTCAGTGGAGGCAAGTTCTGGAGGTTTTGCTTAGCTAAACGTAATGATATACAAAGTTGTCAAGTTAAAAGTGGAAAGTTTACCCTCAGAACCGAAGAGTCCATTGATGACTGTGTGTCTGAACTGCAACAGAATGAACATTTGAAAAGTGTTGATGGTGTAAAGTAAGCTTGTCCATTGGACAGATTATGTTATTTTCAAACTGCAAAAGGATTCACTCCAGATATCTTGCATGACTTGTTTGAGGGGATAGTCCGAGAAGAGCTAGCTCTTTGTATAAATGATTTAATTTCATGTACGTTTTTCACACTGGAAGAATTGAATAATGCAATTCGGACATTTCCTTACAGATTTGTTGACAAACTTAACAAACCTCATAAAATAACCAAGAGTTCTCTTGTCAAAGGGACCATTGGTGGCAACGGCCATGAGAACTGGACTCTGCTTCGGTTGCTACCACTCATAATCGGCCATTTAGTCCATGAACATAACAAGGGGCATTCTCTTGGAATTGAAAGACATTGTCGAGATCTTGTGTAGCCCCAAATTTACAGAAGAGTCATTGTGCTATTTGCAGTCCAAAATATCAGACCATATGAGCTTACTCCTGGAGGTTTTCCCTGACTACAGGTTGAAACCGAAACACCATTTCATAGATTATTATGCACACCTTGTGAGGTGCTTCGGCCCTTTAGTTGATTTTTGGACTATCCGGTTTGAAGCTAAACATAGTTACTTACAAGAAGGTTCTGCTCACTCTATCCACACACCATCAGCTTCTTCTTGCCTACCATCTTAGAATGCCAAGTGTTTTCAAACCTGACACGGAGGTGGTGAATGTTACAAATACTGTATTTCACCAGAACTTTTGGAGTTTTCTGTGAAGACCGCCATTCAAAAGAAATGCAGCGGAGTAAAGTCTGTTGGTCTTACTTCAAGTGTGATTTTACATGGCACTGAATATTCTGAGGGCATGGTTGTATCTTTTGGACATACATGTGTGCTTCCTGACTTTGCTAAAATAGTCAAAATACTGGTTGTGTCACCGAAAGTGTCATTCATTGTCGAACGTTTCACAGCCTGGTATATTGACCACCTCAGATGCTATGAACTGTGCAGGAATGAGACCTTGGACATCTCCATTGTATACCCTCAGGATCTCAATGATTACAGTACACTCCGCTGTCATTATAGTATACACCATCCAAGGACAACATTACGTTTCTGCAAAAGCTTTTCTACTTAAGTAAGGTAAGTATTAATTTGTTGTTAAAGGAATTATCCGGAGTAAAATGCACTTTAGATCAATTTACGGATGATTGGGAGTACACACGTTGAGTTGACATCAAAATCAAAAACGGTAAAATCGAACTTTCTCAAAACACATCCGAATGTCATTCGGATGTGTTTTGAGAAAGTTCGATTTTACCGTTTTTAGTCAAAACTCGTTAGCGTGGAAGTGAGAAGGGCATATTATTTTGCCGCTACAAAACGCTATTTTTATATCTTCTACAGTTCCAAACAACATTACACTTACGTGGTAGTGAGTAGAGGGTCCCTAAAGCCAAACCGAAGTATCCCGAGGTCTTTATGTGGTCTGATAGAGAGTCCAGAATGAATTTCATCAAGCCAGTACCTTTCCGGAAATGTTGGCATCTTTGCTGCCATCTTTAGGGGAAAGTCCGTAGGAGTCGATTGCCAAGTGTGGACTAACACGCTCTGGAAATTCACAATTTCTTCGCCGTTTAAAAAAAAAAAAAATAGTTCAGTATTTCTTTTGAAATTGAAATGAAGTTGTATGGTACGGAGCCCTCCGGGTGACATGGGGAAAAAAAACATGGGTTAAAAAAAAAAAAAGTAATGGGGAAAAAAAACATGAAGAAGAAAAAAAAAACGATTCACTTTTGCGGGATCTCATTGCGGTATCTCGCAAAGTTTTGCGAGATCTCGCAAAACTTTTGCGAGATCTCGCAAAACGTTTTTTCTACATTTGGAACTTGCTGGGCTTCCTACTTGACCCCAATAGGCCCACAAAACACTACCGCCAGATGGCAATCGTATCATGATACTATGATTAATCTATCACTGTTGCGTGTTGTGGGTTTTCTGGACACATTTCATAGGCCTATGACACGGGCGGGAGAGGGAGACACCTGCGTGCAGACACGCACACACAGCAGGCTACAATAAATTACCTAACAGACAGCAGCCTAATTTCGAGGTATCACTAATACCTATTAAATAAATGTAAAGGACACAGAACTGTAAGCTCAAATTCAAAAACGTTTGAAGTCTACCCAAACATATGCAAAGGGAATATATATAAATAAATGAGATCCCGCAAAAGTGCATAGTTTTTTTTTTTCTTCTTCATGTTTTTTTTCCCCATTACTTTTTTTTTTTTTTTTTTAACCCATGTTTTTTTTCCCCATGTCACCCAGAGGGCTCCGTAGTATGGACTGGACTATGTTTTTTTTTTTTTTTTTTTAAACAGCGACGAAATTGTGAATTTCGGCAATCGACTCCTACGGACTTTCCCCTAAAGATGGCAGCAAAGATGCCAACATTTCCGGAAAGGTACTGGCTTGATGAAATTCATTCTGGACTCTATCCGACCACATAAAGACCTCGGGATACTTCGGTTTGGCTTTAGGGACCCTCTACTCACTACCATGTAAGTTTAATGTTGTTTGGAACTGTAGAAGAGGTATAAAAATAGCGTTTTGTAGCGGCGAAATAATATGCCATTCTCACTTCCACGCTAACGAGTTTTGACTAAAAACGGTAAAATCAAACTTTCTCATAACACATCCGAATGACATGATTTTGATGTCAACTCAGCATATGTACTCCCAATCATCCGTAAATTGATCTAAAGTGCATTTTACTCCGGATAATTCCTTTAATTCTCCTTTATTGATAAATATTCCGAGTAGTGAACCTGTTGGGATTCACACACAATGTGTTGTCTGTCTTCCATTTGTATTATTTATTCTTTGATTTTTCTGGGTGTTACACTGATTAACTTTGTAATAATTTGCTCTTGGGAGTTTATTGCCCATATCAGTCATAGTTTCGCCTGTTGATGCATATTGAACATCCTACATGCATGCTTAGTTTTATCTTGAAACCTGTTTGTTTTGTCTCTCTGTGTCATGACTCTAGGAACTATGCTATTTCATGTAATCCTTGCACCAGATGACACTAGAAGACCTCAAATTTAAAGTGTTCCGGAAACACTTGATGCATTCATCAACATACTGAAGAGAGAACTAAGTTTTCGCTGATTGTGCAGTTTGAAAACCCATATTTCGATATGAGTTGTGCAATTTGACCAGCATGTCCAACCTGCCAGAGGAGAGAGCTACTTTGAGGATTTTCCAGAAGCATGTCCCAGAGTCCTCAAATGCACAAGAGACATCGAATGATGACTAGCTCTCTGATTCCACACTGGACACCACTAGCTTGTGATCAACCTCCTCTGGAGATTCAACTCCCAGACGTAGTGGTTTTACCAGATCCCTTTGTCATCCCAAAGTTCCCCACTGACATAGAGTTGAAACCAGGCTCGGGGTGGGTAATCGGGAGAATCGGGAGAATTCCCGGTGGGCCGCTTCACTTTTGGGCCAGTCGAGGAAAAAAATATTGACATTTTTCATGTTAGTCTGTCTTCTCTTAAAGTAGGCTATCGCCTACACGTTCCGCTTTCTGTGCATGACACCGTTGCCTCTGCATGGGCTGTATACCATGTGAGGGAGCTCTCCCCTCCCAAAAAGAGTTGGTTGGATCCATAGCCCGTCTTTTCCAAAAAGTTTTCTCAGATACGGATAGCCGGGCCGGCCTATACAGTATCCATAAGCGTCAGGAAGGATGGATGGTAGAAAGAGGCCAGGAGGGACTGAAATGGCCAGGAAGAATGCTGCTAAATGTGCCAAGCTTCCAGACTACAGACAAAAGTGGCAACTGGTAAAGAGAGATTATTAGCAGTATAATTATTGGGCTAATATTAGATGTTTGTAGCGTTGTCAACAGGGGTGATTCTAGACCTAGAGCTTTGCTGGGGCACAGGCCCCCAACTCCCAATACATAAATAAATAAATACATTTTAAAAAGGCTAGCCTACGCTACAAGTTTCAAAATCATTATTGTCACTGTCATACTGTACCAGCACTCTCTCCCTCAATTGTTGTAAGAATTTCCAAATGTAGCCTATAATCTACACAGAGTCTGTGTAATATTATAGGCTACATTTGCAAATGCAGCAAACTTATTTAGGTTTGCCATTAAACCATTGATCAAATCACAGCACTGGCACTTTAACATAAATGTAAATGTTACCGTTAATGTGGGCATACCTCCCTCGTCCTCCTCATCTCTCCTCATTGTTCCTCTCCTTCTGCCTCTGTTCAGGAAGAATTTTCTGATGTCCATCTCTGAATAGTTTATCAGAAGGCTATGTTTAGTTTTACAGTAGGACAGCTTCACAAACAGTATAGGCTATTTATACAGGACTCTCTCTACACTATACGTAAATCATTAATAATTGTCCGCAAGTGTGCATGCAGCCTACGCATGGTGTGAGTGTGTGTGTCAGGGAGAGAGCACAAGCTGGTAAACTGTTGCTAAATTTAGGCTACAAATTTGACGCTAAGCATTGAAAAACAGATGCTAATTATGTGGGCAACATTCTCTAACATCGATCAACTTGTCATATTTTCTGTCAAACAAGTTGTGAATTTGTTGTAACATTAACACAGGGGACGACTTACTCTGCGCTCAAAGTGATGTGATGAGCTCCAGCGGTTTCCACTGTACAACGAAACACTCGGAAGAATCATGTGAACAATTTTCATTGGTTGTTGCGTTCAATCTTACCCAGCTACAGAGGTGCTATTTTCTGATTGGCTATTATGGCCCCTTTCTTTTTTTCCTTGTTTGTTTTTTATTGGCTGGTAAGTGACAGGCTCGAGTCATGACTAAAGCAGGCACGGAGATGCGCTCATGAATGCCGTTTCCAGCGAGAGCAGCGCTAGAATTGTACTGGGGCACTGGAGACTTTTACTAAGGCACGTGCCCCAGTGAATAAGGTCTAGTGACGCCCCTGGTTGTCAAGCTATTCGCAAGCAACATATTCAATTAGGCTACTTAAAATATTAGCCTTTTGTATCCGATTCATAGACGTTGCAGTATGCAAATATTGATAATGATCTGTGTAGGGCTATGCGGTAAAAATTGTAGCCGAGCAGCAGATCAACCAGTCGACCACTGAAATGATGAGCCCGAAATTAGTGATGAGGAGGCCATGAGGGACAAGTAGAGAGGATAAATTAAAGTTATTTATTGTTAGAAAGAGCAATTATTCTACATGATAAACCTATACTGTATTCCTTGTTTGTTCAGAAGAGGGTGTAGTAAAGGAGTAGGCTAAATCACCAAACAACAGTATAGCCTATCCATGCAAAAAACATGTAGCCTAAACATTAGTTCAATATGCCTCTTTGTGAAAGCGATAGGCTACATTTCAAAGGCTTTCTTTCTTTCTTTCTTTCTTTCTGTTTTTGTTAACTTGTGGTAGGCCTATAGTAGGGTTGCCACATTTGATTTGTGAAAATCCGGGACATTTATTTACATTTATAGCTTGGCAGAGGCAATATTTGCCATAAAGACCCACCCAACCAATGGAGAGTGTGCCATTGTTGCGAAAGCATTGGTGGACAGATTTCCATGCTTGAAAGAGGCTGGCTCAACATGTGGGTGGTATGCTTAAATACAGCATATACTATAAAATGGGGAATTTCAGACAGCGATTGCGTATTACTGGGTCTGTGGAGCTTTCCGTGCATAAAAGGTCAGCATCAGGGGATACCAGAAGACCAAAGAAGGCAATGAGGTCAGAGGTGAATTTTTTGCCTGAACCCCCTCAGAATAGAAGCCTGGAAATGCTTCAACAAGACAGACACAATTTAGAGAGTGAAATGATGAAAAGGAATGTGGACTGGAAGAAAGTTTATACCCTTATGGACAGCACCTTTTCTCTGAGGAGAAAGGAGATCATTGGGGAGGAGCCATTGGTCAAGGATCTCAAAGCCAGGTGGTCAGCTTTATCTCCACGAACCTGAAGCAACCATTTTTTGACCAACTAGATGAGTTTGTCCCTAGGTTCCTGCATCTGTACAGACAGAGACTGCAGAGTGTGAAGGAACTTCAGCCTTTTGTTGAGTCTCTAGATGTAAGTAATCGTTTCCTTGCCTGTTGACTGTACTTTTAGGCCAAGTCTGTTCACTTGACAGCCATATTTGGTAACACCTTTTAAGCATCTGTCGTGTATGCATGGTGTATGTGCAGCCTATATTGTTATGCATGTTGTGTGTACAGTTTTTGCTGTGTTACCTGCTGTGCATTTACGGGGTTAATGGACTCCTAGAGTGGCTGTGTCTATTGGACTGACTATGGACACCTGTAGAGGACTGATGGGGTTGTAATAGACAATGATTATGTGCACCTGTGAAGAGGGAGGAGTTCACTCACATTGGTTGATTAACCACTTGTTTTCACCTGGCCCAGTGCTTTATATGAGCGTGCGAGGTGACTGGGGGGAGAAGGCCATGAGAGGGATATGCAACAGCAAGTGGCACAACGGCAGAGAGCCCACAATCACCGCAAGCTAAGTACCCTGCTAAGGGAAGTTATATTTCTGTAGCCTTACTTGCTATGCGTTAGTAAGTTGGGAGACGAAGCGGTGGGAGACTGAGGCAGGGCCCTTTCTCTCGCAGCTGGTGTGCGATCACCTTGTTGCGCTTTCAAATGAGTTTGAGCGTTACTTCCCATCCTCCAAAGATCCACGGCAAACCAATGAGTGGGTCCGCAACCCATTTGTCAATATCCCGAATAGTCCTAACTTGTCAGCGCAGGAGGAAGAGCAATTGATCGAAATTGCAAATGACTGTGGTCTTAAGAGTGTGTATGAGGAAACCTCTCTTGTGGGTTTTTGGATCAAAACCAAAGCAGAATATCCCGAGATAGCCGTAAAAGCGCTGAAAACGTTGCTACCATTTCCCACCACGTAGGCCTATCTATGCGAGGCCAGGTTTTCGGCAATGACTGCAACTAAGACCAAATTGCGCAATTGACTGGACATTTCAAACACACTGAGGGTGTCACTATCTTCCATCACCCCCAGATGGAACCTTCTTGTTGCAGGGAAACAAGCACAGGGCTCCCACTGATTATATTCGTAATGCACGTTTAGGTCCCATGTTTTGTTCCCATATTTTGTTAAGCATGTTCACACTTGATAGATGTAGCTTCAAGTTGTTCAATATTCATAGTTCATATTGTTCAATTTTCACTCCTTCAAGTTCACGTTTTTCACATGTTTAAGAGTTCGTTACCTTCACTGTTCATACATAACTGGAGCTAGTTCTTTTCAAGTAATGCATGCACAACACATATGGAACATTGAACCCCCGAACCCCCAAATCCCAGTTGTGGACGTTCGTAAATTGCGTAATGGGCAGAGAAAGGCGCAGTTTAGCCTACACTAAGGATTGAACGATTGATAAATACGACGGAAACTTGGGTCTGACAGCGTTCGCAATCTGCGGTGTGTCCATGATGCTGATAACGCTACGTTCGCAAATGTACTGTTAACCTTTCCCGCTTTGTTTCCGACCGTAGTCAGAAACGCAGGGGAGATTCGTTACTCCAGGGCCGATGTTATAAGGTAGAATAACGTCGGGGTCACGGTCCCATTTCTGATGAGCAAAAATACTCGAGCTGAACTTGGAGTTTATTTCGGACACACTGTGTACAGACTCCAACTTGAACTTCCACACTCTCTGCTCCAGTCGCATACATACACTTCCTCACTCTATCTCCCTCCTTCCCAACTTCCCACACACACACACACACAGAGCTCTCTTAAAGGAGCCGCAACACCATTTTACAACACTACCCCCACTCTGGATGGATATTACCACTTAATTCCACTCCAGCAAAATAACACATTTCTTTCGCAGGTATACAGCCCTCATTTGCAAAAAGTCCATCTAAGAAGGTCAGTATAATCAGTACTTCATAGTCCATTACTACGGGGCAATAGTCACTGGTGGCGTTTCCCAAAGGAAAGAGGCAGTCCTTCTTGCTGGGTATAGACGTGTTGTGGTGGGGCATTGCAAACTTTGACAAGGCATACATATTACACAAGTCAGAAGATAATACTACACACCTAATACTACAGGCGACTGGAGCATTTAAAGAAATAACTGGAAGGACTCAATAACTATCCAATCAAAAGAAAATACAGTTCCTTACCACAGTAAATAATCATTGCTAAACCAACAGTTTGCTGTAACAGCCAAAACAATACGAAACATCTTACGTCATTACATTTTTTTTTTTTTTTTACAGTGAAATATTGTCTTGACTCTTGAACTGTCTTTGAGTCTAATGAACTTAGTGAGACACCCACTCTCCAAACCTGGCTGGGGGCCGTTGTTGACGGCTCGGTCTTTGAGAGTGATGACCTTGTTGAGGTGGTTCTACTGTACCACCCCCACTATCCTGAGGGTCCTCAGTGGAACGATGGGTGGAGGACATTGAGGTCACCGTGGTCGGTGTATCCCCTACTTGATCCAGGATGCCACAGGATGTCTACTCCACGTTCGTCCTGGAGAACAGTCCGGCGAGGTCTGGGTCCACAGTATCTGTGTCTAAGGCTGGGGGTGACACCTCCACAGGTGTCCAGCTCTGAGCAAGCTCCCTGGCCCAAGAGTCGTCCAGTGGATCACGGCTGCAATAAGGTTTCAACTGGTCATGATGAACCACTTTCGCTTTGGTCTTTGGCCCTTTTTGAATGCGATAGACTAGACCAGCTGCCCTAGGATGAAGAATGGCCCCTCGTAAGATAGGAGAAACTTTCTGACTTTATTTTTTACTTTTCGTGTGCCCTTAATGAGATACCACACAGCATCTCCAACTTGATATTGTGTGCGGCAACAGTTCTTGTCATACTGTCTCTTTGCACGTTCCACAGACTCACCGAGTGCATCCCTGGCAATCTGATGCGCCCACTCCAGCCATTCACGCAGGTGTTGGACATACTCGGGGGCCGTAGGGACCCTGTCAGATTCAGGAGGCAGGCCAGTTACCAGATCCACCGGTTCACTGACTTCCCGGCCAAACATCATGTAATTGGGGGGGAGACCGGTAGCACTGTGCCTTGTTGCTCTGTAGGCCATGACTGCATAAGGAATCATGAGATCCCAGTCCCAGTGACAGCGTTCGGCTGTGGTGGCCAGGATCTTTTGCAAGGTGGAATTAAACCGTTCCACCTGGCCATCAGACTGTGGTCGAAACGGTGTAGTATGTGTCTTTTCAATGCCAAACAGTGTGCAAATTTTCTGGAAAACTTGGGACTCAAAATTACGACCTTGGTCACTGTGCAACATCTGCGGAGCCCCATAACGGCACACCCACTCTGAGGCAAGCACTTCGGCTACAGTTTCGGCCTTATCATTGGGTATGGCGAACGCCTCTACCCATTTTGTGAAGTAATCCTGTATCACAAGCACATAGCTGTTGTGACGCTCCGTCTCGTTCAGTGGCCCCATTATATCCAAAGCAACACGCTCCATAGGGGCTCCTACCCTGACTGTTCCCATAGGAGCCCTTGGTGTCTTGCGGGGTCTGGCTTTGGACGCACAGCTGCTGCAGGTCCGACACCAGAGAGTGACATCCTCCCTCATCCGGTACCAGTAGAATCGAGTCTGAAGCCGTGCCACGGTACGCTCAACGCCAAAATGTCCACCGATTGGTCCATCATGCATCTGCCTCATGACATCAGGATGGAAAGCACGTGGTAGCACAATTTGTGGATAAAACTGGGTGTCATCTAGACAATAGAACCGCCTGACAAGAATTCCATTTCGAATGTAGAGCCGCCTCCACTGGCTCCAATATGTCTTTGTGGCTGGACTTCATGGCGAGACTGCAATCCAGGTGGGCCGCTCTCCACCAGCCTCCATCCAAGCCCTTATAGGTGCGATATCAGAGTCAGCTTCCTGTGCCTGCTGCAGTTGCTCTGGGGACCAACCACAGAAAAATGCAGCCTCACTGGTCTTAGTAACATTAATCCTCTCTTGGGGTTTGAAATCTACCCCCACTGAACTCACCATTGTCGGGGCTAACGGCCTCTCTACCCCCACTGGACTCTGCTTCACCTGGCTGACGACAGAGTCCAACTCACACTGCACAGCTTGGTGGCAGACGGTCTTTGGATAAGGGGAGGATTCTGGCAGCTTACACGGGCAAGATTGGCGGCAAGGCTGCCTGGAGAGGCTGTCTGCGTTATTGTGCAAGCGGCCTGGGCGATGGATGATCTCGAAGTCATATTCACCCAGTCTCTCCAACCATCTGGCAAGCTGACCTTCAGGCTCCTTCATTCTTGTCAGCCAACGGAGACTACTATGGTCCGTACGCACCGTAAAAGGACGCCCCAGGAGGTACTGTCGAAAATGTGATGTGAACTCCACTACGGCCAAAAGTTCACGTCTTGTGGTGCAGTAGTTCTGTTCAGTTTTGGACAGTTTGCGGCTCCCGTATGCCAGCACACGCTCCCTGCCCTGTTGAGCTTGGGACAGGACAGCACCAATGCCAACGTCACTTGCGTCAGTGTCCAATATCATGTTCCCCTGGTCTAAAGGGTAGCCCAGAACTGGTGCAGTGGTTAGCAGGTGCTTGAGCCTGTCAAATGCCTCTTGACATTCCGTCGTCCACTGGAACCGAGCATTTTTCTTGGTCAAGGCATGGAGGGGCCCAGCTACCGTGGCAAAATCCCTCACGAATCGTCGGTAGTATGATGCAAGGCCGATGAACTGACGGATCTCCTGAACGGATGTGGGTGTAGGCCACTCCTGAACCTTCTGTACTTTGGTGGGGTCTGTAACCACTCCCTGTTCTGAGACTATATGGCCCAGATAGGCCACTTCACGGCGGAAGAGGTAACATTTCGCTGGCTTCAACTTCAGGTTAGCTTGATGCAGCCTTTCAAAAACTTGGTCAAGCCGCTGAAGCATCTCTGGCACGTCCCGACCCAGTACAATTATATCGTCTAAGTATACAAGGCACGTCTCCCACTGCAGGCCAGCCAACACACGGTCCATCAGCCGTTGGAATGTAGCGGGAGCGTTACATAATCCAAACGGCATGACATTCCATTCAAACAGTCCGTTCCTGGTGCAGAAGGCTGCTGCTCGGCGGGTCAGCTTGACTTGCCAGTATCCGGAGGCAAGGTCCAGCGTACTGAACCATTTGGCAGTGGAGAGGGTGTCAAGTGTGTCCTGGATGCGAGGCAGCGGATATGCGTCTTTGATTGTGCAGTCATTAGGTGTTCTGTAGTCCACACAGAGACGGTACGTACCATCCTTTTTACGTACCATCACTATGGGCGAAGCCCAGCTGCTGTTTCTACGATGGGCCCATCCAGCTTCCAGGCTCTGCTCCACCTGTTGGTCGGCATCCTGCTGCTTTCCCCATGCCATCCGACGTGGCTGCTGCTTGACAGCGGCTCCTGGCCGCGTCATGATGTCATGTTGCACCAGGTTCGTGCGGCCAAGATCGCTGGGTCAAGTTGAGAACACACCGCTATAGGTGCATAGCAGCTGGGCTAGCTGGAGCCGCTCCCCTCGGTTGAGCTCTGCTGCACTCTCGTTGTAGAGTTCTTGTAGGTGCTGGGGAACAGTAGGGTGCTCTGACTGCCTGGCCTTGGCTGTGATGTTGGCCGACTGTAGGGCTTCTGCAGGTTGGAGAAAACCTGCAATAACTCCCCGTTTTATAGTTACAGCTGTATTTCCAGGATTGAAGATGCGGAGAGGCACACTCTTAAAAGGTTGAGCTTCCACCAGGACACGGGCGACTAGCACTTTGTGTTTCTCAACAAAGTCTTTGGTTGGGCTTAGCATCACTTCCCCTTTTAGGTGTTCTTTTATATGGGTGTTACCTCTTACAACATACTCCAATCCAGCCTCAACCACCACAGTCCGGGCTACTCTCACTGCATGCGTTCTTGATCTGCTCATGGCATGGAAATATGGCACCTCTTCTCCAAACAGTATGATGCGGTTATTTCCAAAATCAAGGCGTGCTTGGGCCTGAGTGAGGAATGGATGGCCAAGGAGGGCCTCTTCACCAGCAGTGAATGCACCACCAGAAAATGCACGCTCACCTGTCGGTTGTTGATCTGGGGGGGAATGTAAGCCTCCCCAATGACAGGGACATCACCAGGCCCAACCCCCAGCAGCGTCTTTACAGTCGATGGCTGAAGCGAGGGTCGAGCGTCTGAGTGTATGGCGTTATAATGATGTAGGGGCAAAACATTCTTCCGTGCCCCACTGTCTAGAACAGCGCAGATCTCCAGTTCCTGAATTGTCAGATGAATGCTCATTTCCTGACTATGAGCTTTAAAGTGAAGCACGGTGGGCTCTGGATTTTCATGGGAGGCTGTAGGAGGCTGGACTCTGGTGGTTTTTCTTGGTGAAGGGCAATTTCTTTTCATGTGACCGATGTCTGAGCAGTTGTGACAGCGAATTTCTTCCCACTTAATGTCCTTATAGCTTTTACGGGGGGCTGGTGTTCGTTGGAATTCACGGTGAGCATTGTTGTTAGTCACGACAGCACCTGTCTCCCCACGTTCAGCTCCTTCTCTGACCATAGCAGTGCGTGGCTTTGGTTCTACCAAGATGTGTAGTCCTGAATGCATTAGGCTGGTGACATGTGATGCTGCTCGCTTGGTGGTCTCATAGCGACGGGCAATGTCATAAGCTTGGGCTAGTGTGTGGGGGCGCTTCTCTAACAATTTCTGTACAGTCTCTGTATCCCCTATCGCATGAGTGAAAATTTCAACACCGATGGCATCCTGCTCTTTTTCAGTCCTGTCACTGTAAGCCACTGACACTTTGCCGTATATGTCATCTCGTAACTCGTGGAGAGCTTCGCCTGACTTGCGAACACGCTGTCTCACCTCAATAGCCACTGCAGCAGCATGCTCTGAAGAGGGGCCATACGCAGTTTCGACTTCCTCCACCAGGCGACTGTAGTCCCACTGATCTGACCGTGGATTCCTGTGGACGATTGCCCCTGCTGCTCCTACCAGGCAAAACTTTAACTGGAGGGCCATAGTCTTTTCAGTCCAGTGATTTGCCTTGGCACAGCTCTCAAACCGGTGTAAAAACTCCTTCCACGGTGTGGTGCCATCATACTGGCCAGGATGCAGGGTGGGGACTCTTTCTTTGTAATCGTAATCATCCTCACTCTCAGATGAAGGCTGACGTGTAGGACAGGGCCGGCGAACACGTGATTTACGCTGTTCAAATTTGGAGAGAGAGGGCTTTGTCTGTATTCTTGGATTATCATTTTGCTGCAATGTATGGCCATGGTCAACATCTTTGAGGGAATTACAGCAAGGAGTGTGCCACTGTGGGCCTGAGGGCCGTGGGGGATGACAGGAGACAGGAGTGCTATGAATGAAACTCCCTGAGTGAGCAGAGCCAAAGGGGTTTTTACTGGGCATTGCAACAGTGGCTGCTAAAGGCACCGCTAGCTGCCTACAGTCAGCATAATGCATGTGTGAACATGGGTGTTTGCAACGCACATCTGCCCCATAGTCTCTTAACAAATCACCTTTGAACGGGTTAGTGTCTGACAACTTCCATGGCTGTATGGGGATATAGCATGTTTCACTTGCATTCTGTGTTAATGTATCAGTCTCTTCATCAAGAAAGAATGGGTTATTTTGTCTCCTATTTTCGTTTCTTTTGGCCAAATATTCGGTTTTTATTCCCACTTCATTCACGGCAGTCAGTGACATGGAAGGGTTGGAGTGGCTGTGGCTGGTCATTTTTCCGAACATTTTGTGTTTACTTTCAGCCGCGAGGCGCTGACTGGAGGCTGCCATCTTGGCTACGTTTTTATCGTTGTAGGCTATGGGAAGCAGGCACTATTATGCTAATTCCTCCGGTTTATCTCGCCGGTTATTTTCACTGTATGCTCACCACTGCTGCTATCGTTGTGTTTTTCTCAGTCCCTTTGTGGTCGCCAGTGTTAACCTTTCCTGCTTTGTTTCCGACCGTAGTCAGAAACGCAGGGGAGATTCGTTACTCAGGGCCGATGTTATAAGGTAGAATAACGTCGGGGTCACGGTCCCATTTCTGATGAGCAAAAATACTCGAGCTGAACTTTATGGAGTTTATTTCGGACAGTAACACCGCTCACACTGTGTACAGACTCCAACTTGAACTTCCACACTCTCTGCTCCAGTCGCATACATACACTTCCTCACTCTATCTCCCTCCTTCCCAACTTCCCCCACACACACACACAGAGCTCCCTTAAAGGAGCCGCAACACCATTTTACAACAGTACATCTGGCCTTATGTGCGCTCTGCTCTAAGATCTTTGGTGAGAGATGGTATTGGTCTTTATGAGAAAATATACCATGTTGGGTGGGGAGACTTGAAAATAAACTTAAATTTGATCAATTATGGTGGTGAGTGATGTAGCGGTGCTACCCATAATATTGTAACGTTCTGTGCCAATGAAGAGACCGTTTATCATAATCGGGTTTAATGTTGACTGTTGTCGGCCACAGTCACGCCACAAGAACAAGTTTTACACTCACGTATAGGAGCCCAACTCACACACCTCATCGTAATCTTCCTTACTGTTTCCCCCCGAAAAACTACCCATTACCACCGGAAGGGGGCGGTACCCCAACCCTGGCCCAGGTAACAGAGCCTATCATAACCATATACACATTAGAAACTTAGACCACTACTTTTAGGAACTTAAGACACGCTACATTACCCCCCCCCCCCTTCTTAAGTCCTCGTCCCCGAGGACAAAGTCTTTAAGCCTCAGCGGCGTCCGCCCACTCCTTCTCGGTCGGCCCACGGGCGTCGTATCCTTCTGTTGCCCCCCCGTGTGTCCTAGGTCAGGTGGCTTCAAAGCCGCAGGTGGCAAACTGCATGCACTTGCAGTGTCCCCCGGGCTACCTGCAACGACTTCACGGTTAGGTGATGCCACGACAGGCATCCAAGGTGTTTCCTCACCTCCACCAGCTGTCTGAGGGGAGGCGATTTGCCTCAGGGCATACGCATGTGCAGAGTCTAAGCGGTCCTGCAGTCGCCTGGCGTAGTTTGGGCCCGCAGGGACCTGCAGCGCATCCGGGGGCTGTCCAAAAGCCAGCTCTGCTGGTGTTCTCAACTCTCTGCCCAACATGAGGAGGGACGGTGTACATTTTCATTTTCTCCAAAGCCTGCTCCGCTGCGTCTTGTCGGCCCAGGGGGAGGCGACGTGGGCGCTGCCGTATAGGCACAGCATCACCCGTGTCAATTGTGTGCTGTACGAGAGAGGTCTGTCCCAGCTCCTCCTCGTCACATGAAAAGCAGTCGCGGAACTCTATCAGCAGCTGCCATAGTCGCTCCTGCTGTTCAGAATCCAAGTCACCGGCACTCCTTTGCCAGACCTCGCGCAGAGCTGTCATCCTTTTCGCTTAGCTCTTATGCAGACTCTCACAGCCCTCCGCTGCAGATGGCGTCAGCCCGACAGGAGAGTCCAGGCTACGTGTGGCTGGCTTAGGGCATAGCCGAGGCTCCGACAGGTACGAACTGGCCGCCCTTGTCTGTTTGCCTTCCCCCACACTGCACCTGTGAGGCCCGGTTGTGTGTGTAGCTGCGTGCTGGGGATCTGCCCATCACTAAAGCTCAGTGTGGCTTTCCCCAGGTCTAACTGACAGCCCTGCTCCTGCAAAAAGTCCAAGCCTAAAATACAGGCATCTTGTACTTCCGCTACCCACACAGTGTGTCTCATTTTCCGTCCCCCCACAGTCAATATCAGCTGCCATCTCCCTTTCATTGGTGCTAGCTCACCAGTTACTGTGCGGAGCTGAACTGCTGTGTCCTCCAGCTGTGTACCCACTGGCACCACCTCTGGCCGGACCACTGTGGCTGTTGACCCCGTGTCCACTAGGGCGGTGCATGAAACACCCTCGATGCAAATGGGAATGTGGCAAAAGTCTGATATGGAAGTCCTTCCCACCACAACCACATTCTGCCCCCGGCCCATGCTGTACTGAGGCCCTGCTGGCCTCAACCAGTGATGAACGGGCCTTTAGGGTGGGGGCACGCAGCGTCCCGCCTACTGCGTCCCCTTGCCGTTTCCCGGAGCTTTAGTCAAGGCAGGGCAATTCCTCACCAGGTGTCCAGCTTGGCCACACCCCCAGCAGAGGCGCGGCTGTTGTTGTGGCCGCACCGGGGCTTGTGTTTGTTGACGCCTGGCAGGAGGCATAGCCAGCCCCCTGATCATCTCGGGTCACCTCATCCACCCACAGTGGCCGCTCTGACATTGTCTCTCCTACTGCCCTGACTATTGGAGAGGCATCGTGCTGTGCGGTGCCCATGACCATCTCCATCTCCAGCGCGTACTCCAGTGCGTCAGTCAGGGTTTGGGGGCGAGCCAGCTGAGTGTGAACTCAGATCAGATGGAGAGAGTGCCCTGATGAACTGATCACGTGCAAGCTCCGTTTGCACTGGTGTGGGCATATGCGCATACGCTCGCCGTGTCAGTCCTTCGATGTCGTTCGCCAACGAACGCAGGGGTTCCCCAGCTCGTCTCTGACGTCCATGCAGCTCTGAGCGCAGCAGCTCCGAACGAAAACATTGTCCAAACCGGCGCCCTAGAGCACCAGCCAAGGCTCCATAATTACCCCTCTCACTCGGGTCTAAAAGCAGCAGGCAAGACAGTGCATCATCTGTCAAACAAAGGGCGAGCTGGAGGGCTTTCTGTTCATCTGACCAGCTGTTTGCACGAGCTAAAAGCTCGAACTGAGCATGAAAAGCCTCCCAGTCCGACTTCACCGCATATTTCGGCGTTTTTATGCCTACCGGCACTTGCTGTCCATGAGTGCCGCCATCATTGTGGTCATTATGGTGGCCTATATGATTACAAAACGTCGATGTAGCCTGCTGACAGAGTTTGATAACATTCAGATGTTGCTGCTTCAGATTACATAGCCATATACTATAGCATATGTGGGGTAGGCTACCCCCTTGTGCAAGTTTACATATCACTGGATGACAACTGGATTAGGCTACAGCAATGAATCCAGGGTGAAAAAAACAGCCTATCTACACATAAGGACTGTATGCTCAATAATGACCCTCTTTATTGAATTAATTGAAATACTACATAATTGAAAGAAATAATTGTGATCATTAGGCCTACAATGCATATCAAGCTCATTTAACCCTTATAAGGTGTTCAGGTCTGTAACACCTGTTTTCAGTTTTTAGCTTAATAAAAATGATACAAATAATCATGTTTCTAAACTAAGATTCATTGGCCTTGGCTCGTTTTCTGTGAGGAACATAAATCAGAAAATAACGGAGCTAGTTAGTGTGGAAATCATAGGTCCTCCTGTGCACCCTCATTTTTCCTTCCTACCCTCTCTCTGTATTTGTGCAAGTGTGTGTGTGTGTGTGTGTGTGTGTGTTAGGGGTGGGCGATATACAGCGGGGAAAATAAGTATTGAACACGTCAACATTTTTTTCAGTAAGTATACTTCCAGTGAGGCTATTCGCATGAAATTTTCACCGGACAATAGTATTAACTTAGGTAATCCACACATATATAAAAATCCCAACATTAATGTCTAAAAGTAGTGTTATGAGTAAAAAAGTGGAATGGCACAGGGGAAAAGTATTGAACACGCTAAGAAAAAGCAGTACAAACGCAAGGAATGGCAAAGAACAAACTGGAATCTATAAGTAGTTAGAGAAATTATCCCTCCTCTCTGTGCAAATTGATATAAGCTGGGTTAGTACATACTGGTGGGCTATAAAAAGGTTTTTTGTTAGCAAGGTGTCACACAAGAAACATTTCATGATGGGTAAAAGCAAAGAGCTCTCCCAAGATCTTTGCAACCTTATTGTTGCCAAACATATTAATGGAACTGGTTACAGATGCACTTCAAAACTTCAGAATCATCCAGCAAGCAGTATTGGAGCCATTATTTGCAAGTGGAAGGAACATTACTACATCATCAACTGGCCATGCACAGGATCTCCTTGCAAGATTTCTGACCAGGAAGTCAGAAGGATAGTCAGAAGAGTAGCCCAAGAGCCAAGGACCACTCTGAGAAAGCTCCAGAAAGATTTGGAGGCAGCAGGTACAATTGTTACAGAGAAAATCATAGGTAATGCACTCCACCGCCATGGCCTCTATGCACGCTCATCCAGCATGATTCTATTGCTGAAGAAAAACATGTCGAAGCTCGTTGAAAGTTTGCTACACAACATTTGAACAATCCTATGAAATACTGAGAGAATGTATTCTGGTTAACAATGTAACTTTTCGGATGTCATACTACACACCATATTTGGAGGAGAAATGGCACTGTGCATCACCCTAAAAATACCCTACCAACAGTGAGGTTTGGAGGTGGTGGCATCATGGTGTGGGCTGTTTTTCATCTCATGGTACTGGCAGACTTCATACAGTTGAAGGAATGATGAATGGAGTCATTTTGTTCTGGGAGAATCTTTACATCCACCAGGATGATGAGGATGAGACATGGCTAGACCTTCCAGCAGGACAATGATCCAAACCATTCCGCAAAGGAAACTCTCAATTGGTTTCAGAGAAAGGAAATCAAGGCCCTGACTTCAATTTATTTGAACAGTTTTGGAAGTTAACTAAAGATCAGGATTCACAAGAGGGACCCCTGAAATCTTCAATATTAAAAGACTATCTGTTTAAAAGAATGGGCCAAACTCACACCAGAATACTGTGACTGATTAGTTTCATCATACAGGAAATGCCTTGAAGCTGTCATTACGAATAAAGGCTTTTCCACAAAGTATTTAAGAAATTTCAGCAGGCGTGTTCAATACTTTTTTCCTGTGTCATTCCACTTTATTGCACATAACTCGACCTATGGACTTTAATGTTTGGATTTTTTTATATGGGTGGATTATCTGAGTTAATACTAATGTCTGGTGAAAATAGCCCCATTGGAAGTATACTTACTGAAAAAAATGTTGACGTGTTCAATACTTATTTTCCCCGCTGTATATCGTCTGCGATAATATCGTGATTGTTGTTTTAACAATGTGCAAATGTACATTATCGAGTATTTAAATTACTTATGGGATAAAAACACTCAATCACGCATTGAAACCCCACACATTCACTAAATCCAGGAGGTGTAGCCTATGTGCGAGAGAAGCAGCAGAGCAAGTGTCACATGATCACTAGTGGGTCCACATGGTCACACGCACGCCTAATATTTATTTTGTGCAGTGAGAGGTTACTTGGGATTTTGTGCAGCTACTTCTGTTCAAGTAGCATTGATAAGTCACGTTTTTTCCTACATGGTATTATATGGAGAGAAAACATTAGCCTTTGAGTATTGTAATAGTATTGTATAATATCGATTATGCTAACCGTTAGCATCTCTATGGGATTTCGCATATACATTAGCCATAAGCAAACGCATTAGTTTCTATTCTGTAACTTGGAATGTTAGCCTTAAATTTATTTTAAAGGATATCGACTAATTATCGTTATCGTCAAAATCACAAAAAATATCAAGATATTATTTTTTGTCCATATCGCCCACCCCTAGTGTGTGTGTGTTGTGTGTGTGTGTGAGTGAATGAGTGTGTGTGTTTGTGTGTGAGTGGGTGAGTGAGAGAGAGAGAGTAGGGTGAAAGAGCCCATGGTGTGAGCACCCATAGTGTTCACCCACTGTTCCCGCACAAGGTAGAACACTATCTACACCCACATTCCCACACATTCCACCCTCTGTCTTGTCATGCAAGTCAAGTCAGACCTATAGGCTATCTTGTGTGGGATAGCCTAGGCTATGTGCAAGTCAAACAGTTTACAAACAGTGTCAATCATCGTTCAGCCTGTTGCAAAACACTTGGATGTAGGCTATTGTATAATGAATTGATCGGTTGACAAAACCGTAGGAAGACAACGTGCAATTAATTTCATGGGAAGACCATGGCTATTGTATTAGGGGTTTGCACGGACGTCACGTTCTAGCCAGTAACCATGGTAACCCAGCACGCGCGGCCATATTGGCGATACTCGGTGAATGAAGTACAATGGAGTATTATGCACTTTGGATATCTTACGTGATTGTAGCCGTGTCTGAAAAAACAGAAAAGCTCATCAAAATGCATCTAAGATGCAAAGGCATATGACTTGGAACACAAGAAAAGGCGCGATGTTTCGAGAAATTACAGTTTATTGGCAGCGCAGATCCATATGAGTTGGGTGAGGGAGACAAAGTACCAAGTTCAACCACAAGCGTCCCCCTTCCTCTGATAACTTCTGGCATTATTCTCCTTTCTCCCTGGTTTTTAAATAACTTTTGGAAGTCGATACCTACTCCAGATGTTTTTCTCAGTCTGGCCTATTGGTACAACCTAAAACACGGCAATAATTAACCATTTTCCTTGACGATGTTAGGGATTTACTTCAGTGCCTAATGCTTTCTAATGAGGCGAGTATCTCCAATATGGCAACGTCCAGATCTGATGACACGCCGTGCAAACCCCTAATGGATACATAACTTATTTGCTGAGATCTGCATGCGAATGGTGGCGCAACTGGTAAGTTCATGTGTGTTCTGTTACTAGTTTGCGGTTTTAGTGAGCAGTTTGTGACTCACAATTGAACTTGATACATTTTGCGCATTATAATCACGATGTGTGTTCTGTGACCAAAAATGAATATCTGAAGTGGGGTCATGCCAGTTTGTTGTAACTGTTTTGGTATGTGAGGCAAAATTATTGTGCACTGTTGAAGGCTTGCAAGATGTGCTCATGTCATGGGCTATCACCAGTTAACATGGACATCAGGATATCAGTAGCTGCTAAGGTAGGCTAGTAGGCTTGACTAGGCTAGTAGACTAGGCTACTTCACTAAAAATTGGCTTAAATAAAATGTTCATTCTGTAGTGCAGTGGTATAGGCGCTTGCCTTGTAAACTCTTTTACCTCAAGGAGACTCATGTTCGAAACCCAACAAATACTTCAATGTTTTTTTTGACACTTTCATATCTGCACAGCATTTTATGTGGACACTGCTTAAGCAGACATGCATTATACATGAACTGTTGATGTCCGCGTGTTTTTAGCAATATCTTTCTTTATATTCTGTCACTCACTGTAGACTTCCTGGAAATGTGAATCTCCAGCACTGGAAGGGCGGAGGCAGAGCAAAGCGCTGTTAACAAGTAGGCAGGGTCTTGTTGAATATTCACGGATTGTATGCAAATATCACAAGTTAACCTGCTCACCATCTAAACTGGAACACCGGTCTTCGTACCCTGTCGTTGCAAAACAGTACATCTCCAAACTCAAAAACAGATGACTAACAGTCAATAAAAGTGGACTGTCAGAGTAGCACAAAATACTAAAAGCCATGCCAAGTGTCCTGTTTGCTCTTAAACTTTCCATCAAATTTGGTGCGTCTACCTAGCCTGGCTAACGTCAGACCTTATCTCGTTGAGATGGGGTCTGGGAACTAGACATTCATTTTCTCGTATTTGAAACGTGGTTTACGAATGCCCAGAGCCGTTTATTGGGCGCTGCGAATGTCTATCAAATGCGTCTGTACGTAGCTCATAACGGCTTCGGTGTGTCGTCATCGTCTTGCTGCCCTCCCTCCATTCTGTGATTGGTTCCTTCGTTGAGGTGAAAACGAAGTCCATAGAATCCAGGGGCCTCATTTATAAAACGTTCTTACGCACAGATTTGATCTTAGACCGTGCGTACGCTCAAATCCATGCCAACGCTCAGATTTATAAAAACCGTCTTTGACGTGGAAAAGTGCTTATCTCCACGTCAGGTTCAAACTTGACGTACGACCATTTCCTTGTGGTAATGCCGGGGTCAGGGGCGCAGGAGGCACGGGGGACGTGGGGGATATGTCCCACGCAGTGCTGAAGAGACAGCCGTCGTCCCCCTCACTTTTGATAAGGGAAAAAAAGCCTTGTAGGTACGCTAAATAAATAATAACATATAGGATTTGCGCTAACTGTAAAACTCCCCATTAACAGCATCACATCACTAACCACAGCCATCTACCTACTGTAAGACTGCACAATCTCATATTCACTCTGTTGGATATCTGAAGCCAGTTTGTCTACTAACAATCATAAAATAATCCAGGCTACTTGCTTAGCATAAATCATTTATCATCATCTTTATTTGAGGCAGGCTGGTATTCGAGGCAGGCTTTTTTTTTAAATATGTCTAACCTGCATTTAGACATGCATTTCGTTTGGAGCGGCATGCATACCGGTAGGCTATCAAAAGCATTTTCGGTTTGGTTTGGGATTTAATTTACTTTTGGACTGTTTGATTATATTGCTAAATGTTGGGACTGATGGGCACTGACATTTGGGAGATATTTGATGGTTCACTGTTAAGTTTCATGCAGTTGAAAAAGTGTCGGGATTTCCACTGCTGTTTATTGCGAGACAGCCCTTAATTGAATAGGGGTTGTGCTGTAATGGAAACCTTTTTGCGTAGACAAGTATAGCCTAAATTGAGTTATTGTTTAATTATGCATGATTTAGTAATTTCTTTAAAATAAAATTCGTAGGCTGGAATGCCTTGAGTCGCAACAATTGTGTTTAATAGGCTTCAGCCTCTGGCAAGCTCGAAAGGGGCGGCAAGAGAATGAGCTTGAGAACGTGTGTTGGAGACCCATGGTAGGAAAACGACTTTTCTTTGCCAACCATAGGCTATTAATCCAACCAACATAATAGTCAAGTCAAGTCAAGTCAAGTTTATTTATATAGCGCATTTCATACACAGAGGTCATTCAATGTGCTTTACATAAACAAAACCAAACAATAATAACAAATAAAAGCATAGAAGGGCAATATAGTCAAAGAATAGTTAAAAGGTAAAGATCATAATAAAAAGGAAACATAAAACAAGGTAAAATCATTTAAAAATAAAGAATAATTAGTAAGCAAAACAAAGGCAAAAGTAGTAAAAAAAAGTAATAAAAGACAAAGTAGAATAATTATCAAGGCAGATTCAGAATTTGTTACTCGGCACAGTTAGCAGAAAGCATCTGAGAACAGTTTGGTCTTAAGTCTAGATTTAAAACTGGCTACAGTTGGGGCCTTTTTGATGTCATCCGAAAGTTGGTTCCACAGCTGAGCCGCATAGCAGCTAAAAGCTGCTTCACCATGTTTAGTTCTAACTGTAGGTTTTACTAGCAGGTTTTTCACCTGGGACCTGAGAGGACGAGAAGGTGTGTACTGCTGAAGCATGTCTGACAAGTATTTAGGTCCTGCTCCATTTACTGATTTATAAACAAGCAATAGTGCTTTAAAGTCAATTCTGTGACTTACTGGAAGCCAGTGCAAGGACTTAAAGGAGAATTCCGGTGTGATTTTGACCTAAAGTGTTTTGAAACATGATACCAAGTGTGAACGTATGTCTCATAGCCCATCTCGGCTTGTCCCCTGCACTCCGAAATCTGGTGCTAGTTAGCCGATGCTACCAACAAGGCGGTCAATGGTGGTGCCTCGGCATCGGCATAGCCATGCAAATAAATCACTGTTTTACACCATTTACGAGGCTCAATGTATCTCCACACTTCATTGGTAGACTTCTGAGGGCCCTGACATCTGAATATTCAAATGAAGTAAAGTCACCGAATGACGACTGATTGCACTGAAAAGACGTCTTGAAAATTGTAGCTATCCCCCCACCTCTTTTATTTGCTCTGGTAGCACTCAAAAAACTGAAATTTGGGGGAGCTGATTCGATGAGAGTAGCAGCACTGTTTGCTTGATCTAACCATGTCTCAGTTAAAAGTAAAAAATCAAGGTTGTGTGTGCAAATTAGATCATAAATTAAGAATGATTTGTTTGAAAGAGATCTGATATTTAGGAGTGCTAGTTTTGCTGTAAGTGTTGGGGAAATATGATCCATGGGGCGAATCTGAGGTTGATGTGGTACAGGTAGGAGATTGGACTGGTTTACCCTATAAGCTCGATGCATTTGTGTTCTATTTTTTTGTCAATACAGGAATAGAGAATGTCATGGGCTTACTGGGTCCCGGCATGTTCTCAAGACTACTGTCAGTACCATTTATATTGCAGGGACCCTGAGAATATCATACAACACAGTCATCATACAATTGTCCCCTGATGCTGCCATCTGTATTTTCCACTGCACATTCCATGCTATATGCCGGCTGAGAAAATGAACTAAGAGGTTGCTGCTGCTTAAGAGATCCTTCTAAACGGGGAGGGGGAGGGCGAGGGGGTGGAGGTGCCCTTCGCTTCTTTGGTGCTAAAGATCTTGGGCTAGTAAAACTCTGCATGGCTACAATAGCCTACAATACAATACAACATATAATAAAATATTAAGAAGAGGTTATTTCATTGACTTAAATCGAACAATGTCTTCTACTGGACTAAATGGCAATTGTTGGTATGGTAGGCAATTGTTACCCCGTCTTGTATGGGAACCTGCCTTTATTTGCCCTGCTATAAATAGAATCAATCCCGGGCATAATTTGAGGATTTATGGTAGCCTAGTGCTCATCTTCTCCTGCTCAACATGACGTGGGGAGCTCTTTGAAGCTTGGGATAATGTGATACAGTCACTACAGTAACAGTATTTTATTTTACTTCTTATGTAATTTTTTTTTCTTCAATTTTATAAATGCTTTGTTTAAATGCTGTTGGAACAAATAGTTGATTATAAAGGCAACTTTCTGTTGCAATTTTCTGTGTGTTCTGGACTGGTAACTTGTTAAACCAACACTTGTTAAGTTCTAACAATGCATAAATATTAACTGCAAACACACAGTGGAGAGATGATTTGGTTTATACCAGACAATTTAAGTAGGCCTAACTAGGCTATTTGATCATGTAGTCTATGTTTGGATCATAGGCATGATGATTCATTCATGGCTTCGTAAAATATCAACATCCCATGTTGCTTTTTTCTACCATTGGCCCAAGTAGTGAAAACAATTGTTTGAAAACAATCAATGGTATTATCTTAATATTCTGGCAAGTTTAAAATATGATGGTCAAAAGTGGGCCAGAGGTGGCGCTCCGATTATATCTGGAAATCTGATCTCACTATGGGTTTGTGTTCACAATTTGGTCCCCCTCACTTTCAAAATATCTCCTGCGCCCCTGGCCGGGGTACTGCAAGTAATCTGAGGTCTAAGTGCGATGCATTTTCAAAATTCCAAGACCAACGATCTCATGTCTTTCTTTGCCAATATCAGAAGATTTTTAAAGACGTTTTTGGACGCAGCTTAATGTTTCATGGTTTGGCATAAAACTGCTAATGAGAACTATAGCCCACTTAAGAAAGTGAAAAGACGTTGGCCTATAGCTTTCTTATTTCACAATATCTAAAAAAAAAAACACCGACACCTACGATAGAATGATTGAAACATTCTTACAGGTGATCTAGTATATTTAGTGTTCTCACCAATCTAATATTGACCATCAAATGTCCAATTGCCCTCGTTTAGGAGAGGAAGGCATTCAAAAAGACATTAAAACAGTTTGATAATGTTGGAGGTTATTGTGCAGTATTGGGAATATAGGATAGTATTTGATCATACAGTTTTGAATGTTAAAAGTGAATAAACTTTTTTGAGAGGTGGATAAACTCTAATAAGAGGTAGGTAGGCCTAAACTCTATTTCTGAAATTTCAGAGGTGGATAAACTGTGTTTACTCGCGTTTAGCCTCCACTACATCCTAATTTGCGCTCATAGGCCTATTCCCAGCTTCGTAACAGAAAGGTAATATTTGACTGTAAGCTATACAATGTAGGCTATAGATATTTTATATCATATATAGCCTACACAACTAAGGGACGGAAGTTATCCTCTGAAAGCAGGGCATCTTCATATTTAGTGTTGCGTCGGAGTTGCGTAAAGAGGTGCAGAGCGCGCACCCGTTTGCTTTTTTTGACTGGCAGTGCCCAAGATCAGATGACACGTGAGTTGAATAATGTAGGATAAAATATAAAGGTAAGCCTAAAGCAAACAATAAAGGACAATGTTTAAGCCATTGGACATTATTGAAAGAAAATGATGGCAAAGATATGCAGAATGAATGAAAAATGACCGGCGAACTAGGTTACTTTTTCAGCAAAAATAGCCTACCCTAAAAGAAACGTTAAGCCTACATGACATATCACACTTATAATTTAGTCCTCTGTTTTGTAAGGCTAAATCAGCATATTACCCTGGGTCATATTGGAAACGTACAGTAGCCTACTGTACCATAACGTACAAGATTATATAGGCCTAGAGGTCTTTCCTTCATAAGCTAGGCCTACCCATTTTTCTTTTCTACAAAGTAGGCCTAAACATACGAAATGTTGATTATTCACATTACTGCAAGCAAAAGGAATGAAAGCGAGCAGAGGACAATGGACATGGATGCATACGATCTCTTTCCAGAAAGCTTTGCTGGAAAAAACATAATTAGTTAAGCTATTCGAACTGACGCATATAGGCTAGTTAACATCAGATGGCATAGGCTAGGCCTATACAATGTTTTCAATATATAATTTTACATAGGCTATAGGCTACCTAAAACCATCCGGCTGCGCACAAGTTGACGTTCATTTGTGATTTATAATGGGCACATCTGGAAGGCTGGCGTACGCACGTTTTTTTGTGCGTACGTTCATTTTCTCTGAATCACACGTACAGTACGATCATTTCAGAAATGATCTAAGATCAAATGAAGGATGGTTTCTACGCAACCCTTTTATAAATGAGGCCCCAGGCTGCCTAGCAGCGTGAATAAAATCGCGCTCGTAAGGCAGCACGGGAAAACCCAGGCTAGCGTCTACCTAGCCACTTCGTAAATGTGTTAGAATTTGTTCTGTACTGTACTTTAAAAATTGCAATTTTGGAAAAATAACTAATAAAGGTGAGGAGTCAGTGCTCATGCTCATTTTTGTAGCCCCCAAGGAACCCTTCATTCCCAAGCCCAAGAGTTGAGCCCAGAAAAATTAATCGCTAACTAATCGCCCCGCCCCAAACACATTCTGACCAGTCACACAACACTCTTCCAGAAACCAGAGTAAACCAAATTATGAAGCAATGTCAATGAACTATTTGGAATATTGGAAAGAATAAACTAAAAACCAAAGTATATCAGAATGTTATCTGACCCAGACAATAAGGATTGCAGAATATCTCTATACTGTCAGAGATAGAAAACAGAGACAGATCCTAACCAAGTACAAGTCAAGTCAGTTTATTTGTATAGCAGATTTCATATGGCATACAGACACAATAGGCTTAAAGGTTAAGTGATCACAAATTAGCCAACCAAAAAAAAACAAAACAAAAAAAACAGAATGTGGTCAATGCTCAACATATGATGTTGAGACAGAGATACAGTACATCGGTAACGCTTTAGAATAACATGTGCTTATTAGGTATTAACAGTGCATAATAAGCAGTTAACAATTCATTACTAACAGTTAGTTAACTGTTGTTATCCTTTAATAACATTAACTAACTGTGAACATGCAGCTTGTAAGTGTTAATAAGCAGCCTTTTAAGTTACTTACAAGCATATTTGTTAACAGTTGTAAGTGTTAACAAGCAGCTTGTTAATGCTTGTTAATGGTGTATAAGACAAAGAGGTGGATAACTAATACGCTTATAAGACCTTTCTTACCTATTTGTAGTAAATTTTGCAGCCCCCCAATCTAAAGCGAGGACCATGTAGCCTATAGTTCCACAAGCCCAACCTTCCTATCTCTCTATATACTGTATCTATCTATCTAGCTTGGTTTAGCTGTGAGAAATGCACCTTCAAATTTGTTGCTGTGAGCAGGAATTGAACCCCGGTCTCCTGCATCAGAGAGTGCATCGCTACTTCTTGAGCTACACTACTTTTCTTATACAGCTGATGAAATTGTTTATGTTGATTCTATATTCCGAAGTGCTATATCACACTAGCTATGCTTTTTACAAATATGTTTCTGATGGAAAAGTGGTTACAGTTGACAGTTAACTAACTGTTAGTAATGAATTGTTAACTGCTTATTATGCACTGTTAATACCTAATAAGCACATGTTATTCTAAAGCGTTACCAGTACATCCTCCTACAATGTACATTCACAGAAAGAATAAGCATTTACTTCAACAAATTCAAATGTAATGAACTGAGTGACACAAATTGATAAATATTAGGAAGAGATAGGGAATATTTTGCTGACCAATTTATATCAACATACCACAGGGACAATGAGTGACCTATTTAGACAAACACACACACACACATTATGACAATCTTTTGATATGTATGTGAGACATGTTTTGGAAACAGGGGTGACCTATATGTCATGCCAATAAAGCATTTTGAATTCAATTTGAGATAGCTGTGTAGCATGCAGAGAGAGCATGGATGCAGTCTGTCCAATCACATGGCCCTCTGCCCAGGATAATTGGCTGGAGTCTGGATGAAGGTGGGTTGAGTGCTGACGACTGTGACGGACTGCTTCCTTATTTTAATCTCACGGGCTATCTGGCACCATGAGCACATGTTGCAGTAGGTTGCATACAGACAGTCATCGAAGAGGCTTCCCTATTTAGTTTTGGGGAATCACACACACACACACATACACACACACACAGCATAGATTTGTGAACTGTTGGACCATTTCAAGAAACAGTACAGACAGGGAATGGTGAAATTAGCCAACATTTTCATTATATGATCATATTATACTCCTATTGTCATTCTGTTTCTTTGTTATTGTTGTGTCTGTCCCCCAAATAACCATACCATAATAAAACTCTAGAAAAGCACTGATATAGCTGAAACACTAGTTGAGATTGTACCTGTATGCCATACTGTTTCCGTATCCCATATCTTAAGGCCAGAGAGATGGGGGGAACAAGACCGGCGTCACAGCAGAAAGGGAGAGCACAGCATTCATTGAGCTCCCCAGTTGTTTGGCAGGTAAAGCATGGGAAACAGAATGTAGCATAGCAGCCTATATATATAGAGAGAGAGAGACAGACTTGTATATATTATACATATACATGCGGGACTAAAAAAATTAGAATATCGGGGAAAGGAAATCCCCCCCCCCTAATTTACAGTCTTTCTCAGTCGCTTTGGTACATTTCTTAGATCAGAATTAAAATTCTCAAAACTACCTGTTCAATCTTCACATCATGGTGTCACTTGTGCACATCAAAAAAGCAGTTTCTCATTTCTTTGAACAAGTTGCAAAAGCTTTGGTACATACATCCACATGATTATGTACAATTCTCTGCTGTTTTCTACATTATCAATTGCTTATGTCATGTTAATCAGAATGTATTATAATGGGTCTTTGTTGAATAGCCTCACCCCCCACAACATTTAGGCATTAGTTCATAGCATAAGTCTTTACATGCAAAATAGTTGAACAAGTTGTCATAAAGATACAGTTTTTCTCGATTGCTTTGGCATGCTTAAAGAAACTGGGATCCACATGATCTTACTGTAATGAACACCTTCTTTGCACAGTAGAAGTCATCTCTTGCAAATGTGTTCACACATTTTCATTGGGTTCACACATTTCTCACACCTTTTTGCAAAACAGTTACAGTTTTTCTCAGTCGCTTTGGTGCTTTTCTCAGATCATAATGAAAATTCTCATACTATTAGTTCAACCTCCACAACATTTAGCCATTTGTGCACATCATAGTAGCTATTTCTCCTTCCTCTGAACAAATTGCAAATGCTTTTGAACATGTATCAGTTGCTTTGTCATGTCAGTCAAAATGAACTATACTTATGGATGCTGAATAGTCGTCCCCAATAAAACTAATAGTCTTCATTTCATTGCTTCAGTCATTACATACAAAATTGGTGAACTAGTTATCAAATTATGTCACAATGTGAAACGTACATATTCAGTGTCTTGTACTCACTTACTCCCCTAACTACAGCAATTTGTAACTTTACTGTAGTTTTCAAATGGCTGTACAAGTACTGTCTTGAGCATTTCCAGGTAGTGTCACTGAGTTCTGACCTTTTTTTGCATGGGAAAACACTGAGAGCATAAACTGTCGTAATAAAAAAACATGACAAAGCCATTTGACTATCTTGTTCATAAACGATGGTGTCAAGACTTCTCATTTTGATGACACTGACAGTTTCATTGACATGAATACCTGCTTTTGAGGAATGGAATATCCATTTTGAGCAAGTGACGTGCTTTTGCAGGTCTTCCACTAGGTTTTGTTTTGTTTTGAGAAATGCACTAACTGCTGTGCAAATGTTAATAGTGATGTGAGAAAAGCACCAAAGCGACTGAGAAAAACTGTAACACAGATGTCATTCAAAGACCCCAAATTCTATTGGTTTCCCCGTACTAAACAAAAGGAAAACATCTTTTCACAGGTGGTAGTGATTCCTTGCATAAGTCTGAATCTCTGATATACCTGTGTGAAACTCCTTTGCACAATTCTTCAATCAGCAATCATTCATTATCCATAAGAGATGCCATGTCTGTTCTGTGTTGCTGTGTTGTTCTGTATTTGCAAGTATGGATCTAAGGCACATTTAGAGAAAGTACTGTATTGCCTATTTGGTGAAGAAAACAGTACAAAAGATGTTTACTGTAGGTCTATTTTGATGAAAAATGACAAGTTGTAGTTCAATGAAGGAGGTTATTATTCAGTGTTTATAACAATACCAGTGTTATTACAGTAAATGGTTGCTAGAGTGTTGAGTGTACCTATTGTGAATTTGGATAATACAGTGTGATTTTTGAATGTCAAAAGTTGCAATTAGTGAATTAACTCTTTTGAGAAGTGGAAAAACTCTAATAAGAGGTGGTTTAACTCTATTTCTGAAATTTCAGAGGTGGATAAACTGTGTTTACTTGCGTTTAGCCTCCACTACATCCCTGAGTGTGTAGTGATTGATTGAAATCACACAGTGATTTGACGACAGGATGTATTTTTTGAAGGCAAAATTTGTTTTTGCTGCATGTGTTCCGTCAACGCATGCCAGTGGGTGTTCCCGACGGTAGCTATGCAAATGACTTGAAGTAAAACCGTAATGTGATTGGTTGGTGCCGTCATTAATGTGTCGGATGGCGGGGGTACGCAAGCCGAGTCAGGATGTAGGTGGTGGTACGCGGGGAAACAAGTTTGGGAAATACTCCCCTAGTCCTAGAATATCACCTGGCTATGGTCATGCTTCACTTTAAACATGGTGCACCTGTCAGAGTATTTTTCATTTTTCACCTTCCAGACATAACCACTGGTCAGGAGCCCCAAAAAGTTCTAGTTTTGTTCCGTTGCTCCATAGAATTAACCGCCAAACCTATTGTCACTCATTTATGTGGCTTTGGTTCAGTATTCTGTTTGGCTCTTAAAATAACATATAAACAACTCGCCATGGACTTCTGACCAGGTTTCTCTTGGTCAGTGGCGCAATGCGTTTTAGGTTGTGTACGATATCGATTTTAGACAATGCGCCAGATCCCTTCCTTAGGTTGGCATTGTTTCTTTACAGAAATTGACCAAAACTTGCGAAAAAAGCTAGCGAAAACCGCACTTTTTTGAAACCTGGTCCCAGAGTGGAAAAATCTGAAACCGTAGCCCTTTTGAATTCGTTTGGACAGCGAAACCGCACATCCTACTTACGTATCAATGATGTCATCGCCACACCTCAGCTGCCCTGGACTTGACACTTATAGTATTGCCTAACAATACTAGTTTTCATACATGACATTACCTACGATTACACGCCATAGGATAAATATCACAACTGGTGCTGCGCAGCGCTGATAGCTTATGACTTGGTGGACTGAACACTGTTTTTCCCGGTGTTTTTTTATGCATTCTAGCTACTGTCAGTTATTAGGAAAGTGCGTGTAAGTTGTAAGTTTACATTAATTTGTGCGTAGTGCCAGTGTAATTCTTTTTTTTTTTACCTGTCTTACAACATGCATTCACAGTCGAGTGAAATCAGATATGAGCATACAAAGACGCTTAGAACTCATGTTAAGCCGATGGTAGCACACTGAATGCGAAAGCGCGATTTGATGCAGGCAAAAGTATTGACTGTTACTAACGAAGGTTTTATAGCAATATTATAAATGTGGCGACGGAATAGCCTAGAACTTGGGTAGGCCTTGCGTTTAGTAGCCTAATTGCGGTGATAGCCAAAACTAATGTGAATCGCGGACTATCCTACAACCAAAGAAAGTAAAGGTGATTATTTGTACCTATGTTAGCCAAATAAAGGACGGGACTGCAGCACTGCACCCTTCACAAACCGTAAAAAAAAAAAGTTTATTAGTTTTACAGTTGACTACAGTTGACAGTTCACCATCAGTCCACACAACCAATTCTGGTTTCCTTGCACTAGCCATTTCGTTGTAGCCTATTCTGTCTGTTTGTAAAGCGCAAGTTTTGGTCAATTTCTGTAAAGAAACAATGCCACCTATAGGCCTGGGATATGAAGTGACGTGTTGAGTCATGTTGAGATGGATCCGTTTGGACGCAAATATTCTTGATACGGTTCCAGGGAAGACGGAGGATAAAAAGATTGGTTTGGTGCGTGTGGACTAGGCCATAGCCTACGAGTCCATGCATGGTAGCCTAGGCTATAAGTGCCCTCCGCTGGCTGGTGTTCACATCATCGCAGTTTAACCGTAAACAGCAATCAGAGGTGTCTAGTTTTATTCCATAAATATATTGTTTTTATAGACGTTACTTGCACGCGCTACGAAGAGCTTCCATTTACTGCACCATGTAGGCTACTGTAGTGCGGTTTGTCTGTCAACATAAAAAAACTCCGGGTAGCCTACAATTTTCGCACAACTTGGTGGAAAAGTGTAGCACAGGTTAAAGAAAACCTATTCATGTTTGGACTCAAAAGGAACTTCAAAGTATTTCCCATATAGTAGCCTTTTAGCTCACAAGGACAGTGAAAGTGAAACTTGGAAAAGTGTAAGTCTCTCCACCGAGTGTTCCATTAGATGCACAATCAATCGCGGGTCGATGCACGTAAAAAGTATCAACTGGTAGGTTAGTAACGAAGGTAGGCTAATATTGCAAAATGTGATGACGGCACACAAACTTGGGCAAAAACGTTTAGTATACACTTGTGGTGATTAAGCCTACAGTTAATGTGAATCGCTGACTATAACCAAAGTAAAGGAGAAGATTTGCACCAAATAGGCCTAAAGGCTGTGGTTGTGTTTCTACAACATGTTGGCACAAATCGTGATTTCTGTCAACTATGACGATCTCCATGCATGTTCAGTAGCCTATATATTTTTCATTTAGTCAAGCAGTGACATGTGGTTTAATGCATGGGGTAACATGACGTGAGACAGACAGAAGATGAGCCTGTCTTTAGTAGCCTACCCCTGAATCCTGTCCCTCTCAAATCACTTTAAAATGGTGTGATTAGCAACCAGAATTTAAAAAAAAAATCCCGGAGAGACCCCACCCCGGACCCCCGTGTTATTGTGATTATAATAACCTATAGGTCAAAATCGAAATGTTTGGGTTCAGTTTATGAAGTGTTGCTACAGCATGATACTGTGTGTTTGTTATTTATGGGGGGGAATCAGGGGGGGATTTTGGTATCGGTGGGCTTGTGTGTGTGTGTGTGTGTTGTGGGGGGGGGGGGGGGGGGGGGGTTAGTGGGCCGGTTCAGGAGAAAATTGCCAGGGCTGAATTTTGTTCCCAGTCCGACCCTGGCTAATTGCCAAGGTCACAGAGACTATGATAAACTTAAAGAAGTTGAATATAAATGGAAAAATTATTCTGTTATATTTTGTAATTCTAGATTTTCTATGGGTGCCAATGATTTTGGGCAAACAAAAAAAATATTTATTTCTTTGAGATATTCCTTTTTCTCAGAATAAATGTACTTCACTAGCCTAGAAATCTACTAGACACACCCTAGCGGCAGCAAATGTAATTTGCAGCCAGGGTAGTCTAGCAACTCTCCGTTGCCTTGCGAGGTGAAAAAATGTAACTTTGATCAGGCCAATCACATTGTGTATAGAGTCGGTGGGCGGGCTTAACATAATGATGGCAGAGTTGTGACGGTGGTTCCCTGCTACTTGAAAACAAAGAAGATGGATGCTGCTGCTGGCGAACAGCGCGACACAAGTTAAGAGTTTTTTTAAGTTGGCAAAAGTTTGATCAACTAGCCAACTAACTCCACTTGTGGGAAAATACATGGGACTCATAAGTTGTAGCGTTGTCCTATTGCGTGCAGAGGGAATTTGAAAGACAACCGTTTATCCCGCCCCTCGGATTGAATGGACTGCGAATGGTGAGTTCCCAGACCCTACATCTTGATGTGGGTCTGGCTCGTCAGGCTAGTACTTCACTTCAAGGTTGGATTCTTCTAATTGTTTTCATATTATTATTATTATTATTATTATTATTACAACTAGATGTACCGCAGAGCGGTACAAAATATGACCGCCGCCCAGTCCAGCACATGTTTTCCACAAAACAAAAAAAAAGTCACGCTGAAAGGCATATATGATTCTAACTGTCTCACTGAATTGCATTATGCACACTCAATTCTCACTGGTATCTGCTTGACAACAAGTACCAAAACATGATTAGTTCATAGATTTCACATGTAAAATACATTTTATACAACCCCACCCCCATCTTGCCTGTTCATAATTCTGAGAAATTCTTGAATTGTGTGCATGTGTGCGTGTACATGTTTATGTGTGTGTGGGTGGGTGTGTGTATGTGCATGTGCTTGTGTGTTTGCCTGTTTATGTGCCTGTGTGTGTGCATGTGCATGCATGCGTATATATGTCTACTGTGTGAGTATGTGTCATACGTAGGATTACTGTGAATGTATGTGTGTGCGTGTGTATCTGTTTATGCCAGGGGCGGGCAAACTTTTTGGCTCAAGGGCCACATTGGGTTTTGAAAATTGCCCGGCGGGCCGCACAACAACACACCCCCCCCCCCCCCCCCGACACACACATAAAAAAAAACATTTTTTATAGCCTATAATTTAGTATGAAAAGGATTTGTTTTAAAATATTAATGGCTTAAAAATACTGCTAATTTTATGCTGTTTAACAAATGTACAAATTGTGCACTGTCGCTTTAAGACAGTCGCTTTAATTCACGTTTATTTCTCAATGATCTTCTGCCTGCTCCGCTATGGCTAGTGCTGGGCCCCCTCACAGTTTTTAAATGGTCAGTAGTGGGAACTACTGTTGCCTTCATGATTTCCTTTTAGAAGTTTCTTATAAGAAGGACATATCACTTATCAACAATGACAAGCCAGAACCTGCGGCTCTCTCTCCCTCTCGTGAGTGCAGACGCGTTCCCAATTAAATGGATCGCATAATGTTCACGTTAGATCTGCTGCAAAGGAGATAACTAAGAGTTAACTTAGTTTAACATGATGTTATCTCTATTTAACATGATGTTTTGACATTGACATTGTAAACGCTCTCTAAGGAGAGTGAAAAGCAGTTTGCAGTAAAGCTAACCAACTATCGCAGGAAAAAAAATAGCGAGCAGCCTGATAACCAAATGAAATGTTCGGCGGGCCGGATGAAAGTGCTTGGCGGGCCGGAGTTTGCCCACCCCTGTCCTAGGCCCTACGGTTCTCAAGATATTCACAGAAAACTGTGTCTGCCCTACCCTCCTTTCGAGGGGTCCAGTCCAGCGGGGGGGCTACAGATCAAAACGAAAAATGATGGTTCCATGCTATCCATGTGGGGTTACATGCCCACCAAGTTTTGTGTACCCCGGTCTTTCAGTGTCCCAGGAATCCTTGTTGGTGTACGGTCACTAAATGTACACATAAATTATTTTATTGTAAGGCCCCCCATGAACAAAAGTCCACGAAACTTGGCATGCATTCGGAGGGTGTCATAATGATCCTACACTTTCAATTTTGTGCAGTTTTGACCATGTCAGCCAGAGATATTGTGATGAAAACACCTAATGTTTTGCTTTTTAATTTTTAACTAGGTGGCGCTATACATGAAATAAGTGGTAATGGGATAGGTTGACATGCCCCCTTAAGACCAACATACAAAAAAAAGGTGGACCTCCTAGGCCCTACGGTTCTCAAGATGTTCACAGAAAACTGTCTCCGGCCACCTACAGGCCAGTTGGTGTATAGTAACATAAATTAATTTATTGTGTGGCCCCCCATAAACGGAATTCCACGAAACTTGGCGTGCATTCAGAGGGTGTCATAATGATCCTACACTTCCAATTTCGTGCAGTTTTGACTATGGTCACAGATACCTGCGATTACAACACCTCATTTTTACTTTTTTGTGTTTAACTAGGTGGCGCTATACATGAAATGAGTGGTTATGGAATGGGTTGACATGGCCCTTTGAGATCAACATACAAAAAAATGGTCCTCCTAAACCCTACGGTTCTCGAGATATTCACAGATTCACTTTGCTGCGCGGCGGTCATAATAATAATATTGTCTATAACTATTATTACTACTGATCAATACAATTAATGTAATTAACTGATTATAATTAATGAGAGTGTAAACATTTTACAGACTTCTTTATAGCCAGGTTGGTGGTTACACTCACAGATACCCATGTCATCACAGCAGTCACAGATTCCTGTGGTCCACTCATTCGATCCAACCACAAGCAGGGGCTGCTGCTGCTGCTGCTGCATCACAACCACATTTCTTGCCATGGCTCTCACTGCTCTCTCTGAACCTCAAACCAAAGAAGAGAGAGATGTAATGCATGTTATTGCTATTTCAGTTCATAAAAACTTGCCATCTATGAGGAACACATTCATTCCAGTACTGAATCTATACAGAATTAGTAACGGATAAAAAAATAATACCATAGATAGAGAAATTATAAAATAAAAATACTTTTAAATATAGTACATCTTAAAAAAAACTCAAGTAAAGTACAGTATGGGGTGCCGTAAATGTTTTATCTATCACAGTTTTAGCACATTTACTGTAGCGTCACAAACTGAAAAAAAGAGCACTACAATTTTAAACTCTCTTTTCACACTCTTTTCTAGGATAACATTTTGAGGTGAAATGCTAAATATAAATGTAAATATTAAATATAGATGTTAAATATAGATGTAAATGTAAAAGCATATATACTGTACAACCCCCAAAACAGAAAAAGTTGGGACATTGTGTAAAATGCAAATAAAAACAGAATGTGATCATATACAAGTCTCTTAAACCCATATTTAGCAGCAAAAAGGACATAGACAACATATCAAATGTTGAAAATGAAAATGTAAACTATTTCATGGAAAATATGTTAATTTTGAATTTGACAGCAACATGTTTCAAAAAAAGTTGGGATGGGAGCATGTTTACCACTGTGCTGTTTCACCTCATTCTGTAAATGTTTAGGAACTGAGGAGACCATTTGCTAGAGTTTTCAGAATGAAATGTTGTCCCATTAGCATAGCAAAGCTAGCGAAGCGATCATACAGGGATTGTACATTTTTTTTTATTTTCGTCATCTTCCTGAATTTTTGGTCAACGATACCCGGGACACCAAAACACCGGGGCTAATGAAATTTGGTGGGCATGTGGACTTACTACTACCACTAGACTTACGGAAAAACTTCGTTTGGTCCCTAGGGGCCACTCCCTCCCTGCGCTGGGCCCTCAGAAACCCCAAAAAATGGTGGTCCTGACACTGTAGTCCTCTTCAAAGTGGTTGTATGCACATCCCACCTCACTGAGGCCAGGTGCAGGACAAAAAAGGCTTATCAAGGAAAGAAGAGTAGCTGTCCACACACTGCAATCTCCCAGAAGAACTACATTTTTTGAGTTAAAAACATAACGCAACGTTTCGATCCACCAGGGTCTTCATCAGGCCTCAATAAATTTAGTTCTTCTGGGAGATTGCAGTGTGCGATCCGGACACTGTACCCATATTACCACCTGGCACTCTAGTCTTTTTCTAATGGGCAGTGGTAGTGTAGTGGTTAAGGAGCTGGGCTAGCGTGCAGCAGCCTGAAAGTTGTTAGGGACTGTTCGTTATTTATAAACGGGGCCACCGGAGGAAAATAGGGGAGGGTCTTATTCTTTGTTGAGGGGAGGGTCACCTAACTTTTTTTTGTCTAGGAGGGGGGGTCACCCATCTTTTGTATTAATGAAAACAGCAAAAAATCAAAGTGGCTTGTTTGATTGTTGATTTCTGTCGCCATATAACGTTCTCTTTCGTTCCATAGCTCTGTCAACATTGAACAATGAAAATAAGGGAGATTTCCCGGGTTTCTCACGCAAAATAGGAAAATGTCAACATTCGTCCCCATTAACGTTGGAACGGTTGGAGCAACAAAGTAGCCTACTTTATTCACGCCTAACAGCCTATATCAATTTGGTCAACTTTATCCAGCCCTAAAAAAGCTAAATGTAACTTTGGTTTACTTGTAGTTTACCGTGTAGCCTAACTTTAAACAGTGTGCATGCTTAACATAAAGCATACTTGTGCTTCATTCATCCACACATCCAGCTCCTAACGTTTTGACAAGCATTTCTACCAATTGACCTTGTTCCTGCCCATCTCTAGCTTTGCTGTCTCCATCCTTTCTGTTTTTGTTGTTTGCAAAAAATATATAGTATTTATTGGTAACCAGCAACAAGTGCAATTTGTTAATTGCTGTCACTCTCTCCTGCCAACAAAAATGTGTTACGTTCCAAGTAGCAGTGCGTAATTCTGCTTCATAAAGTTGAACAAATACATTTGGTCATATAAATAGCCAGTTTATGGTCTACAGTGTAGAGTTGGTAAGTTATGGTAGGCCAACTTGGAGTGAATATACAAGGGGAATTCTTTGTCTACTTGTGGCTGAGTAGTCTGGCAGGTGCGCACGTAGACATAGTCTACGGCCGAACACTGCAAGCGCCAATGAATCGTGCTCTCAATTCAAGCAAGCAAAACAATGATTTGAATACATCTGTTTCACTGGAAGGGCAAGGGGCAGGACAACACAGAGACAGGCCAGAATGCAGGACTAATGTTATGAGAGTATTACAGTAATATGGGATATTCTACGGGAAAATATTAAAACGGCAAGACAGCGGGGAAAAGTTAAAATGATAAACCCGGAAAAAGTGTGAAATTGTGCAAACGGCATTTTCAAGTCATTTGAGAAGGAAGGAGTGTAGCAAGCTCCCAAATTGACGCTTGTCTGAGAAATTTTATTTTGGATAATGTTCAGCTTCGGCAGCTTTATAATGACTGAGGAAGCCTAGAGACGAGTCCATGGCCCAGTTCCCCGAAAGCATCTTAAGCCTAAGAGCGTCGTAAAGTCCCTCTTACGAACGTCTTAAGATTTGCCGAATGTTTCCCGAAACCATCGTAGCTTAAGAGCGTCGTGAAAACACTCGTAGATCTACTAGTGCTCCAGAGTACTCGTTACCGGCTAAGAGCGTCTTAACAGTACTTCTCACTGAGGTCACCAACAGGACATACAGAGGAAATACAACTTAGAATACATAATCCAATTTACGTTCCCATTCTTTATTGTGTTTACCTGTGATGAATCAGATTTTAGCGTGCAAAATAGCCTACATTTAATGGTCATAATAATGTGATGAAAAGCGGACAAAAATGCAACGAGATGAAACGAGACGTTGCCAGAATAGTTTGACATTATCTTTGCTAAGTGAAGGCTATATTTTATTAGGCCTATGAGGTAAAAAGCAGAGAAAGCAACATGTGGTTTAGTCTGTAGCCTACTGCATCAAAATCTAAGCCTACATATTTCCTCTCTTTCTTACTCGACTTCTTTCTTATCTTCAAACGTGTTCTTAAGTGATAACGCGAAAAATTATTGCATGGTGCAACAATCTAATCTTAAAATAATTACAATTATTTATGTCCTGTGTGGTATATAACCTACTTGGGATGCTTACATGCAGATGTCAAAGTGTTTCTATTTTCGTATTGATGTGAATTAATGTGTAGATCCGAAGTTTAAATGGTAGGCCTATAGCTGTGAGGTGCAGTCACCTGACATCACCGTCAAATCAGAGGATATTTCAGAACTATTAACGTGGACAGCTCCCCTTAAGAGCATCTTAAGAGGAGTGCACGCGCGTTCACGCTACGAGCATGTTCGGGAAACAGTCGGAAAAACCAAACGAACGATCGTAAGATGAATCGTAGAAAACCCTCGTAAGAGCGTGTCTCCGTCGTTATCGGGAAACTGGGCCATAGCAACAAGTTCATGTGTACTTACTAAAGGAGTAACTTATTTGAATTAGGCTAATGCAGTTGCAGGAAGTGTGCATTTAGTTTCCATGCTTATTGTGTTTCCACAACAATGTTAGTAAGTAAATCTACTGAAATGACCACCGTCTTGGTGAAGTGTGATGTGTAAGATCAGAAAGCAGAGGTTGATTTTGGAAAGATAACCCAATGTGTTTTCATAGAGAGCGTGGGCGGAAGATATCGACAATTGGCCGGGGAGGGCCCCTTTAAGAAGTTCCACTCATAATACAGCATTCAAACCCCTTCCACCTCACAGTCTGTTTCACATGAGTTCTCTGCCAGTGTAGGGCAATTCCATGCAAAGGTCATCCCTACCATGGAAAAAAAAAGTTGTGCGTACGCAAATAGAACTGTTGTTAAAATCTTCATTTAGGTATTTTATTCATATTTTATTGTTTAGGTATTTTATTCATATTTTATCATATTTTATTGTTTGTAATTGATCTGATTGAATTTGATATTGAATTACACTCTTTTTACATCATAAATATGGTGTGCAACCATACAGAAACAACATTTTTCACATGGTAATATTATACATATTTAAAAAGTGGATAAATGGACCCAAGGTTCAAACAAATTGTGTCATTTGACAAATTCCATATTGACAAGGGAATGGTAGAGCAATGTCTATGCTCAGCTTGCCTTTAAGAGCACAACTCCTTACATTTGTAAGGCTTTTGTTTTTAAGTCAGCAAGTTCCATGGCCATGTCACATCCATAACGTTTTATAGGAAAAGTTTATGCTACACATACAGTGTTGATCCGACAATGTCCAAAGTGTCTGTGCAAACAAGATGTTTGCACAGAATATCAATGTAAAGTGTTATGACCAAATTGTGCCCCTTTCTTACTTTTAAAACCTTTAATGGTGCGTTATGGATGTGACGTTATGGATGTTACATAATGTGAATTTACAAGACGGAGACTTTATTATACCTCAAAGCCGATAAAACGTCTGTTCTGGTGGCATGTCAGTTTTAACTCATTTCACCTTAGTGTTTACAATTGACATTTCAAAGATTATTAGGTTGATCAAAACCACAGAGAGGCCTTGCCTAACCATTAGCAAAACAAACATAATATTAAAATACCTCCAGTGATTAGCCTAGCCATAGCCTATTTTCAAGTGGCCTAATAATGAAAATCTGAGCGATTATCTTCCTGCAACTTTCATACTCTTGTTGTACAGTAACTGGATTATCGTGTTAGCTGGTGAAGATGGCTGACTTTGCAGCTGGAGTTAACATAGCAACCTCCTTCTGTTGCAGATCTGTTCAGCATGCCGTTCACATCTGTTTAACACAGTTTCATTTTAAATGTGACGCGATATGCCAGCATTTGAAGTGTCAGGTCCTCTGTAGCTAATACCCACAGAGTAACATGAGTAACGGCAGCAATAAACTAGATGTACCGCATAGCGGTACAAAATATGACCGCATCTCAGTCCTGCATATTCTCTTCGCAAAAATAAATCACGCTTGTCAATTTGTCTCCATCTCCTACTCCTGCAACTCATGTGCACGTAAATGAGTGTGTGCATATGTGAGTTTGCTTTTGTTTATAAGAGTGTGTGTGAGTGTGTGTGTCTGTGTGTGTGTGTGTCTGTGTGTGTGCATGTGCGTGCCTGTGTTTGAGTGTTTATGTGTGTGTGTGTGTGTGTGTGTGCGTATGTGTGTTTGCATGCGCACATGCGTATGCGTGCCTGTTGTGTGTGTGTTTATGTGTCTGCATTCATGTGGGTGGGTGTTTGTGCATGTGTGTGTGCTTGCCTGTCTGTATGTGTGCGACTGTGCGTGCGTGCGTGCATGTGTGTGTGTGTGTGTGTGTGCGTGCGCATGTGCGTGTGTGTGCATGTGCGTGTGTGCACGTGCGCGTGCATGTACTTTATGTGTGCAAATCACAAATGAGTGGGTATGGGTTAGGTTGATGCGGGCTCTTGAGACTAACATACCATAAATATTTTGTCATCTTGGGTGCAACGGTTCTGGTAGGGCTAGTTATTTAGGGGAGTGGCCACCAAGTTTCATTTTCCCTGGTGTTTTAGTAACCCGGGAATCACTGACCAAAATTGATGACAGTAAAAGAAAAAAATACATTTCTTTTTTATATTTTAAATGACTTGTTGTCCTGATTCTTCCTGTGGATCTTAGTGGGCACTGAGGAAGCAATAATTTCATCGCTAGTTTTTCATGATTACTATTTCAATTGTTTCATATCAAAATTCACTACTTAATTATGTGTTTTATGTAGTTTGTCGAGGACTGGTTCAGACACGTCACATCCATAACGTGAAACCGTCACATCCATAACGCCAGTTTTTCCTACATAATGCATTACGAAAATGACGCATAGTTTCAAAAACACACTTTTTGTGTTCATTCAAGTCTCCTTCATGCTACATATATCATAGTTTCGGCAGTTTCCTTAAAAATTCACAGAGTTTGTAGAAAACCTGTAATCTCTCACAAAAGTGTGTCCATTTCATGTCACATGATAAAATGCCTTGTATTCTTAGGATGAAATTGATTATATGAAATTTGAGGATTTCTCAGTATTCAGAGGACAGAGGTTACATTAAAAGTTATGCAAATTAATTCACTGATACTAATTTTGCCCCCACTCTAAGGCATTTTGTTTACCAATATGAGTCCAATTGTCACATCCATAACGCTGGAACTGCCCTGTAACAGAAGTAAATATTCTCCCCGTCCCCTTCAGACCTTGGCAGTAGATAGGTATGCTACCAGGACGGTGAACTTTAAAGCCAGGTGTGTATGTGGAAAGGCTGACTTGCAGCGCTGGCGCCCACGCCCACCCGTGGGTGGTGATCATATACGTAGCTTCCTCTCTGGGAGAACAATGGCTTTATTCTTAATTCTAAGACTTCATTGCTTCTCTCGCACGCCCGGCCTGTTGGCTGTGGATAACCCGTTGCTTTTAAAGAGAGCAAATGCACATGGTTTTGTGTCTGAGCAATGTTTTCCCTTGAGTTATTTGTTTTTTGTATTAGTTCAGGCTGTAAGAAGGCCATCCGTGGTTTGTCTGTTTGTTTGTACCTTATATACTTTTGTTTGTTAATTTTGCCTACTGTTACTCAACTACCCATGCCTATGACACCTAGTGGCGTACTGTGTTGCCTGTACTATTATAGATTATAGACACATTTCTCTTTAGGTAGACAATAGAATGACATGGCAGGTCAAGGAAAGCATCAAGAAAAGCAAAGATTAAGAAATCTTTTTTTGACATAGGCAACAAGGATGGAGGTGTTTTTACACTTTTCAGACACTCAAAGTTTGAAAACTATGGATATTGTTTTAGAACCAACAACCTTTCTACACTATCTGGGGGTTTTGTGTGCAAAAAGTGGAATTAATTGTCAAAAAATTAGAAGAAAAGGTGAAAATCACTTTTTGGACTAGATATAATCGCTTATTTTAAAACATACAGATAAAAACACTAAAGATGGATCGTGAAAATTTGAAGACAAAAAAAATCTTGTTCCTTAGACTCTATATTAGCAAAATATCAATTTTTACATGAAAATCCAGCGGGACCCTATTTTCCAAACACAGCGTACTGTACTATAATGTTAACGTTTGCATAAGTTGAGTGATGGAGGCTAATTTGATTGTTGGTGTACAGTAGTTATAAACGCAGTTATACTTAAATTGATAACAGCACTGTAATTGTCTCTTTCGACTGTCATCCAATTGTGTTGTGATCTACTGACAGGAGCTAAGTAGTTAGCCACAAAACTAGAAACCAGAATTTCCTTATATCCATCTACAAAAGTAATCCAATGTTTTAGTTAGTATGAGATCATCGGTTCCCGTTAAAACCTTAATTAAGTCGCGTTGTGTTACCACGTGCTGGCTCAATTTGCAGTTTTGCACGCCTGCTGCTGCTGCGATCTACCATTGTCTGTATTAGAACGATTACGCAGACACAGCCACACTGAATGTGCGCATTTTGATTATATTGGGGTTAAAACAATCTTACTACATTTTAGAGTGGAAAAACATCCAGTCTTTCCCCGATATTATCAATCTACATGAATGCACTGCCCCCTTTGGGTTTTTTTTAAGTTGAACATGAGATTTTTACTGGGGTTACAGCACATGCCCCAGTAAAAGGGGTCTAGTGACACCCCTGATTGTTATCACAACTGTAACAGTTTTATTCACCACAAGATTATTTTTTCACCCCTCAGTTTCTGTATTTACGATCGTGATTCCTGAATCTGCGCTCGTTTTCAAAATGTGCTTGCATAATTAAGGCAGCTAAATGAGGAACATAAAAGAAAACACTGCTGTGGTCTTCACTACTCTTGCAATAGGACCAGCTGGATGGCAAAAACAGTGCTAGTAGTATATCAAAAGTAATTGGAATAGAAAAATAACTATTGACCATGCCGAAATAATTTAAAAGAAAACTTTTGTGTGAGTCAGCGTCAGGTTGCTTCCATCTCTAACATTTCTAAGACGATGGTTCATAAGAACAAGGTCAATCCAGCAGAGGGCGAAAACAACTCTCCACTGATCGGGGGTGCATTTCCCAAAACCACAGTTACTAAGTAAGTTAGCAACTTTGTTGGTTGCAATGCAATTTCCCATTGCCAACCAACTAGGTTTTGGGAAACGCACCCCGGGGTGACGGTCAACTCATTCGAATGTCACTCAGCATTCTTAGGATGACATCAAGGGCTCAAGTCGTGTAAAACCAGAAAAAGCCTTTCATCAATGAGAAGCAAAGAAGAGCCAGGCTGAGGTTTGCCAAAGAGGACAAGACCAAAAGGATTGGACTATAGAAGACTGAAGTAAGGTCATCTTCTCTGATGAGTCCTGGCAAATTTGGAGGATCGGTGATGATCTGGGGGTGCTTCAGCAAGGCTGGAATCGGGTAGATTTGTCTTTGCAAAGGACGCATGAATCAAGCCACATACAAGGTTATCATGGAAGAAAATTAACTACCTTCTGCTCTGACAAAACTCTGAGGATTGTTTTTTTCCAGCAGGCCAATGCTCCATGCCACACAGCTAAGTCAACCAAGGTGGGAGATCAAGACCCTGTTACCAGATCATATAAATATATATCATATACATATGTCACTCAGCAACCGTAGGATGTCAAATGTGCAGTGGTTTCTTATTTTTTTCCCCCAGAGCTGTGTATGTATAACTATTGCATTTTATCATATACCTGTGTATGCTAACATTTACATTTAACATATACATTTAGCATTGATATTTAAGATTGTGTTTTACTTCATTTTACTTTAAATGTTATCTAGAAAAATATATTGTCATTTTTACACAAAATGTATCTGTAAATATGTGAAAAAGAGTTTAAAATTGTACCACTCGTTGCACTAAATATGGAAAAACTGTGCTGGATAAAACAATATGCACCATTTTATAAACAGCGCATCATTGTACAGATACTCCCCATACATACTTAAGTAGTGAAGTATTGTTCCTTCGTTATATTACACCTCTTTTGTTCAATCATTCTGTTCGACCTGTTGTTCAATGTTCTTTAAGGTGTAGCCTATACATACCTTAAGAATTCCTTTGATGACCTGGGCTTGTGGCTGTGATGGCGATTTTAATCAGTGGCAGATGAGATTTGATAAACTGAAAAATAGGTCTGGCTATGTCTGGGTATGTTTCTTCTGTTTCAATTCAATCGAAATAACACGTTTTGAAGTCAGTTATGAGTGAGTCTGAGGAAAGGATGTGGGTTTTCTCTGAAACTGATGTGAAACAGCCATGCACAATAATAGATGGTGGCTAGATGTCTTATTTTTAGACTAAGCTCAAGATCAAGCAAACCTGAGAGAGCCAGCTGCAGTCACAATCAGAGCATGTGGCGAATGCAGAACTGAGATACTGCAGGGTTTCCTAATGGCCATCTTGCATGTGTGGCATTACGGGATATTTGCCCTGGTGCTCCACAAAAGACCTCCACTCCACACCAAGCTGGGTGAATTAACAGTACAAGTCAATAGGCACGGCACAGCACAGAGTAAACATCTTAAAGGGAGTTCCTCATTTAGCCCAAGCACAGAAAAATCAATACAATACCCTAAATGAAAATAACAAAGAAAAAAACACAGACTGAACACAGAGTTCTGGAGTCTGGATGGAGCAAGAGGTCTCAGCCTCTGTTACACAGCTCACACCTTCGGAACAGCAGGGCTAAACGGAGAGACTGGAGCCGCCCAAACCAGCCTCATCAACGGAACCACCGAACCAGCGTTGCCCAAGCACAGGGAGAGCGGTCGCAGACAGCACATGAACATAGTCAAGACAATATGAAATGAAACCCAGAAACAGAACAGCCTTGTATGTTGGCCGCCACCCGATGTTCAGGGCTGCAGGAATGGAGAACAATAAGTACAATGAGCTCCAATAGATCACCAAAAGATGACTAAGTTGGACAAAACTGAGGCCTACCATCTCCAGTCACATAGAACCATATAACAGTTTGTGGCCAGCTGTTCTTTACTGTACACAGGCCCAGTGCACAGGCAAGTGAATCCAAAAGCATGGCCACTGCTACTACAGTAATCTTACTAATTTGCCGCGGTGGCAAACAAATATCCAACCTGGCTGGAGACACAGGGAAGGACCTGGGTGGCAGCCAGCCAGTGCTCAGGGATCAGACATGTGAGGACAGGCCTGCTCCCCACTTATAGAGCACCAGCAGCCGGTCCTGGTGCTAACATTTAGGGCAACGAGGGGGGGAGGCAAGGTGAATGAGTCAATTACCATAAACAATCATGCCAATTAGTTCACCCTGCTACACATGCAACATTTCTCCTTGACAGCAGCAATACCAATTCTTTGGCAATTACCATGGCACACAATACACAACTGCATTTGCTGCTACTTTTATACATGGCTGGCCATTGTCATAAACGGACATTTCACCCTCTTGGTTTTCAAAAATAACATCGTGCACACCTGTCAGTTTTCAGAGAAGTGAGCATCAAGAGCATGCCAAACCTGTCGGTGGCAGTGTAAGGAGAAGCTCAATCCCACGTTAGCCAATCAGAATCCCAAAAATAGCAACAACAGCAACAAATCACTTCCTATTTCTCGTTTGAACTGTATTTGCAAATGCAAACAGGCCAAAAGCGTTTGCACAAACGTAAAAATGAGTACCACCTTAATAGCATCGATGATCAGTAGCCAAACAAACTGTAAACATAAGGCGCTCACATGACGTTAAGCATTTTATTTGTTATGTGACGTTTGAGAACCTAAAACCCTGTTTCTCTCAGTTGACACGACAACACATAACCGGCGTTATCAGAAATCTTCACTTTGGCCGGAGTTTTTAGAAATAATCGTTTTCTGTGATAAAAATGAGGTTTTTGTGTAAATGAGAGGCCAAACCGCAGGGAAATATCTGCGTCTTCCCTTCGTGTAAACAGGGCCTAACTTGTCAGTTTGAACCTCAAACCAAAGGCGTGGGGAAGATACTGCAAGTTCTCATTTCAAGACCGCAAATGGTTAAGGCCAGACCACATCCCTTCTTCCACGGAGGTGGGAACAAATACATCAAAAACAGTTGGTTACAAACTACAAATATTTACTTATGAAATGTAATAAAATCCGAAGTCCAAAAATGTATTTAGTTAAAATACAAGCAAAGTCAAGGTTCTTTACTTGCCATTTGAGCACAAACCAGCAGTTCAGACACATTGGAATTCTTGTGCGGTGCTCTCAGAGTCAACACTCTATGGCAGTGGTCCCCAAACTATGGCCCGCCACCTCATTTTGGGTGGCCCCCCAAAACATGTCCGTAATGTCCCCCATTCATTCTCTATGGCGAGTCTTAACAGTACACATGTAATACTCTTTTTGTCCACTGGTGGTTGTTTTGGCGCTGTTTTGCGTTTGCCATCGAAAATGGAATGAAACGTAGGCCTGCAAACAATGTAAGAGGCCTATGCTGACTGCATCAGTGCTCAAAGTATTCTAAACGTTTATCAATTAATTGTTAATAACTAACTAACTTCTATTTAAGTCATATTTCTGGGACTTTCTGGGATAATTATTTCAATTTTTTATTAACTCGTTCAAGTGTTCATACAGAGTTCACAGAGTTCTTATCAGGTGAGTGAAAGTGGAATGGTGGTCATTTCAGATGTTTTTGCCAGCACTTAATAAAACTCTCATAGTTTGAGAACTTTAAATTATTTGTAGGATATTGCTTGTTCACAACTTGAGGCGTGTATGCAAAGGCACAGAGTTCAGAGTTCACACATTTTTAATAAAATATACTTTTGGGACTCTCTGCTAATACTTTTAGGAATGCTGAAGGCTTTTTATTAGTATTATTTCATGTGAGCTACATTTGCTATAGGATCTAGATAGATAGATCCTGCTTTGAACACTGTAGTGTTGCATTTTGAGCACCATCAGCGTGAAAAGTTGGAAATGACTACTGAAAAGATTTTCAGTTTTAATGCGCATCCGAGAGTTTAGGGAAATTCTCGCATGTTGCGCATTCGTCAGCATAGTAAAGCTGTTTCTGTATTTCTAAAAAAATGTTGTAGGCTACGTTGCGTTGCAGACAAATGGGTCCATAACACTGTGGACGTCAATTCCGATGTAAACAGCAGATAACTCAAGTCGTTATATTGTATTGTTGTATTATATTATATAGTCGTTATGTCAGAACAAGAGGCTTTTGGGCAATAGCCGGAAGAATGCGCCTTTACTTTGGAGTTCGCGAGGTAGAAAACGAGAGAAATAGTGTTTAAAATGTCTATTTAAATTGTAGCCTAATATAATGCACTGTTGTGCATTTTAAATCAGAAATAAGAATGTGAGGAGGTTGCTATTAACTTTAAAGATTGCATCTACAATCGAAACTATCTACATGCAAATTGAATATCCTTATCCGGTCTATGGATGTCTTCTTTAGTTGACAGCACGGTCACTAGATTTTAATCGGTAAAGTTGAGGAGCTGGTATCTATTAATGTTGCAAATAGGCGGATTCATGTCCCTTGCAGTTTGCAACTGTGAGGTACATGGGAGGCGCCCCACAGAACGGTTTCCTTTTGAGAGGTAGATATCCATGCTGGCACCCCCTCTGCGATGCGTTCGTCCCCCAGTTTCATGCGCCAGTTTCATGAGCTTTTATGACAAACCCGTAACTGTGGTAGTTAACAAACTACATCCTAATAGAAAACTGTTAACTTTCCTGGTATCAAATGACAAATGGTATCAGTTAGACCTATAACACAACATAAATTGTGCTGGGCTGGCGACCCAAATAAATTCTCCTGCGACCCACCCGTGGGTCGCGACCCAGACTTTGGGAAACACTGATCTATAGGACAGTAAACTTCAGCTAGCTAGCGGCAGTTACAACTAGTTAAGCAAAGAGATGGTTAACGTTATGTTTGTATTAGGGCTGTCAGCCATAACATGTTAATCGCGATGCAGTAAGGTCCGGACCAAGCATACTTTCATACGTTAATTTGTTAGATTGCCCGATTGACGCAAAGTGCGTCAAAAAACACACCTTTCTTCTTTGTTACATTGCTCCGGCACTGTTCATTACAGCGAGATAAAACTTATATTGCGTGACAGAGCAGAAGTGGGGCTTTCCAACGAGACTACGCACGTGTCTGTACGCTTAAGTATGAAAATAAAAGAAAATCATGAAATTAAATCAATTTGCATCATATTTACAGTCTATACTTCTCTGCTTCACCTGCTCACCCATTACTATCATTTGAATTACTCGCAAACCCGTGATCGCATATATATGGCAAGCATATCAGATGAAAGAGGAGACACAGGGCTATCCATTGGTACCATGAATATCGATCCTTTTGACTTATAAAAACAGACGAAGTAACTGCAAAATAATAACGTCATGTACACAAACCAACGCTGCACACCCATTACTCTTGTTTGAATTACTCGCGGACCCGTGATCGGATAGATATACCACGCACGTCAGATGAAAGAGGAGACACAGAGCTATCATTTGATATCAAGTACATCCTTCTGGGTTATAAAACAGACGAAGTGACAGCAAAATAATAACTTCATAAAGCTGGACTTACCCCACGTTTACGAATTTTTGTCTGTTTTTGTGGCAAAGCATGTTTATAATCCAACGCTATTGTGTGTTTCTCTATGGCAAAGCATGTTCATACATAGCCTACACCATGCACTCAAAATTATATTTTGTGAGATACATGTCAAAATATAAGAATTTTTATAATACGCTTTTTGTATTTTTATCATTTAGCATAATAACCTAATGGTGATATAACATAATGGTGATAACACGTGTCGGTAGGGCCCCCTTGGAATTTTTGCTTGGGGCCCCCACAGACCCTAGAATCGCCTCTGTATATTAAAGAGAGGACACTGTGAGAAAACTCAGAGATCCTCTCACTGACTGCACAACAACTCCATTTATTCCATGTACACCTGCAGCCATTATGCATGCATACAGTATGTATCGAAATGAGGACATTGGCTCAGGAGGAAGAAGTTCTGTAGAAATTAACATATTGACAAGAATGACCACCCTCTGCTTATCATCACATGCAACACCAAAGGAAAGATTGTGGCCCAAGGGACTGTCAAGGGACTGTCTGTGTAGTAGCGTTTAAGTTTTAAATTTGTCTACTACTTGTGGCTGAGTGGATCCTAGTCTTGACGCGTGTTGATGAGGAGTAGTGAAATGATGAGGAGTGGTGGTTTTGTTCCAAGTCGGTCCCTTCTGACCATTTATTGTTGACAGTTTGTTGTAAAGAAAAACATGAAAATACACTATAAGGCTTTCTATTAAAGTCCAAAAAGTCCAAGCTTTAGTCAGCAGAGCAGCACGGTCAAAAGACTGTATGCCCTTCTCAGCCACGCCCACATGCTGCAGCCTACAGCTTTTAAGGTCATCCCCCTGGGGCTCCACCTTCAGCAACCTCCTCCAGGATCCTGTAGGTGGGACAGACAGACCTGTGCCCATACTCAATCCAATCAACCACTCTCACATACATACGCACACAGACATGCACACACATACTTACTCCGGCTAATAAACAAGGAAAATATAAGAATTAACATAAAGCTCAATTTGGCTCCTACATACCGGCCCCTAATTGTATTTGTAGAGGCAAAGACAATTAATTCATTAAATTATAAAAGGAGCCATTTCTATTTGCACCCGAATTATTCTAAATTATTTGCAACTGAAATCTCAAAATATTAAAGCAAAGTGAATCAGTTCACTTATCTTTAATCCTTTTTGACTTGTTCTGAACCCATCACAGAAGTGTCATCACCCTCCAGCAGCAAGCAGACTTTAGATACTGGCCTCTCCAGCACACTGGTCTTCGTTTGCAGCTTCACAACTCTGACATGGCCTCTGGTGTCAGGTTTGGCCTCCAAAATTCTTCCAAGTAGCCATGAATTACGAGGGGCTGAGTTGTCTGCGATTAGGACAATGTCTCCAGGGATGAAGTTTCTTTTGACTCTTGACCACTTTTGCCTTTCTTGAAGAAGAGGTAGGTATTCCAGCAGCCATCTCTTACAGAAGAGCTCTGCTATATACTGGACCTGTCTCCAGCGTCTCCTGTGGTAAAGGTCAGACCTTGAAAACACTCCAGGGGGCAGAAGTGGGTTAGTCCTGAGCAACAAAATGTGATTAGGAGTCAGGGCTTCCAAATCGTGTGGGTCATCAGAAACTTTTGTAATAGGCCGGCTGTTAAGAATCGCCTCAACTTCACAGAAAACAGTGCTTAGGCCTTCATCATCTAGTGTTTGTTGTTTGCAGACTGAACATAAGATATGCCTTACCATTCTGATGAGGCGTTCCCAGCACCCACCATGATGAGAAGCAGTAGGGGGGTTGAAGCTCCAGTGAACTCCCTCCTTCATCAGAGCTTGGTGGATCTTTCTTTGGTCTAATGTTCTGAGTGCTTCTCTTAGTTCCCTTTCTGCACCGACAAGGTTAGTGCCATGATCAGATCTTATGTGTTGTGCATGGCCTCTTCGGCATAGAAACCTCCTGATGGCATTGATGCACGAGTGTGTATCTAAAGAGTAGGCAACCTCCAGATGTACTGCTCGACTTGTCATGCAGGTAAAGATGACACCATACCTTTTTACTGTGCTCCTTCCCCTTCTCACCTCTAAAGGGCCAAAATAGTCAAGACCAATGTTGGAGAATGGTGGTAAGTCCATGACTAGCCTTTCCCTTGGCAGATCAGCCATCTTTTGTTCACCAGGTTTTCCTCTGTTCTTTCTGCAAGTTACACAGTGAGAGATAATCTTTCTTGAAGCAGAATTAGCACTTGTAATCCAGTATGTTTTACGCACCTGGGATAACATGTGGTTCCTTCCTCCATGTCCAGTTTGAGCATGGACATGGCGTAAGATCAGAGTGGACACATGGTGGGTTTTGGCCAAAATGGCAGGATGTTTTCTTTCCTCAGGCATTGCTGTTCTTCTGAGGCGACCGCCCACTCTGAGGATTCCATTGTCCAGCACTGGATCCAATTTGTATATGCTACTGGTCTTTTTCACATTGGAAGCGCCCTCTTGCAGCATGTTGATTTCATCAGGGAAACTTTGTCTCTGTACATACGATAGAATAGCCTTTTCTGCCTTTATCAGATCATTCACTGTTATTGCTTCTTTTATGTTGTCTTTGACATACCCTTTTGTCATTCTGGTTACCCTTAGAGTTTGCTTACAATCTTTCTTTGAGTCATTTCCTTTCTGCACAAGGTGTTTTAATGCTTCTTTCACTTTAAGGATCCATGCAACAGCTACTCTCAACTTCAGCCAATCTGAAAAGTGATTGAGCAACTTGTCTGTGGGCCTTTCCTCACATGTCTGCATAATTGCATTCACTGTTGCAGATTTCCTCACCTCTGGATCATCTTCACAAAGTTCAACATTGTCCACTGATTCATTCGGCCAGTCCTCTTCTGATGACCAAAGGAACTCTGGTCCAGAGATCCACCTTGGGTTCCTCATGAACCTCTCTGCGCTCACACCTCTAGAGCAGTCGTCTGCGGGGTTTCTCTTTGTGTCAATATACCTCCACTGATTGACTTGTGTAGCCTCCCTAATCCTAGATGTCCTATTCGCCACATAGGTATGAAAACGAGTGTGGTCATTTGAGATATACTTTAAGACAGATGTGCTGTCAGACCAAAACACTGACCTATCTGTAGGTGGCGGCAATTCTTTTTTTAACATGTTATCCACTTTAACTGACAAAGCTGCAGCTGCTAATTCCAACCTTGGGATGGTCTGTCGTTTTAATGGAGCTACTCTTGACTTGCCAATCAAGAATGATACATAGACTTTCCCTTCTCCATTTGTCATTCTGAGATAGCTGACTGTTCCATAGCCTAGCTCGCTGGCATCAGAGAAGTGGTGAATCTGGTTTTGCACTGACTCACCAAAATCATTTGACTTAAAGCAGCGTGAAACTTTAAAGTCTGTGAGTTGTGAGAGACTTCCGGTCCATTTGGTCCACTGGTCAGAAAGTGTGTTGGGAATGGTCATGTCCCATCCAAGGTCCTGTCGGCACAATTCCTGTAACAACAGTTTAGCTGGCAAGGTAAGTGGAGACAGAAAGCCTAATGGATCATATATAGAGCTTACCATTGATAGGATGCCCCTTCTGGTAAGTGCACGCTCACTGATGGTGATGTTGAACTTGAAGGAGTCACTTTGGACACACCATTGAAGTCCTAAGGCTCGTTCCATGGGCAATGGATCTTTGCTTAAGTCCAAGTCTTTTATCTCTTTAACTCTGTCTTCTTGTGGGACAGCACCAAGGACAGCTCTGCTGTTGCTTACCCATTTTGACAAATGGAAGCCTCCTCTATGACAGACTTCAGTGAGGTCTGAGATGAGCTCCATTGCTTTTAGTTCTGTGGGCATAGATTTTAAACAATCATCTACATAAAAGTGTTCCATAATTGTGTTTGTTACCTCAGGAGGGAAGTTGTTTGCATTGTCCTGTGCAGTCTTTCTGAGAGCAAAGTTGGCTATGCTTGGTGAAGAGACTGCACCAAACAAATGAACAGTCATGCGATATTCCACTGGAGCATCATCCACATTCCCTTGTGGCCACCATAAGAAGCGCAGGAAGTCCGTGTCACTTTCAGTCACCTGGACTTGGTGGAACATGGCCTGTATGTCCGCCATCAGCGCTATTGGTTCTTCTCGGAAACGTGTCAGCACTCCAATCAGCGTGTTCGTCAAATTTGGGCCTTGGAGTAGTTCAGAGTTAAGCGATGTCCCCTGAAAGGTTGCACCACAATCAAAGACTACTCTAATGGTCTTCTTTTTTGGGTGATATACCCCATGATGAGGGATATACCAAACCTTTCCATCTGTCCTATACAGTTGTGCAAAGGGAACCATTTCAGCGTAGCCTTTGTGAATGACATCACTGAGGAACTCTGTATACTCCCTTTGATAGTACGGATCTCTTTTGAACTTCCTTTTCAGATTCAACAGGCGCTGTTCTGCAACAACGCGGTTGTTGGGCATTGTGATGTTATCTGATTTGAAAGGTAAGTTAATGCAGTAGTGACCCTCTTTCACTTTCACAGATTCATTGACAATGTTCAGGAATTTCTTGTCATTCACTGACATTTCAGTTTTTTCTTCATAGGCCTTCTCGTTGAAATCTGTGTTGTATTGCCTCACCAGAAGTTCTTGCAGGTCGACCAAGGAGATCCTATTGGCAGTCACTGTGGCAATTTCCACACCTTTGCTGCATCCTCCCAATGGACCATTTATCACCCAGCCTAACAGGGTTTTAACGGCATAAGGCCCATGTTTTTGTGAATTGATCACTTGCCAGGGTTCCATCACATTTGCTGCGTTCATTCCAATGAGCAAGTCAACATCAGAGTCTATCTGGGGTAAGTGGATTTCACTGAGGTAAGGCCATTCCTTTAAGTCCTCCTGTGTTGGGATGTTGTGTTTTGTCACTGGCATGGACTTTTGAGTGTAAACTTCAGTTATAGGCATGAATTTGCTACTTTTCAGCTCACTCACTTCCAGTCCTGACAGCAACACACTCTTGACAGGTCTTTCATATGACAATGTTCTCAATAACACAGTGGTTTGTTTTCCTTCCAGGCTTAACTTCTGCGCCAGCCTTTCCGTGCAGAATGTTGTTGAACTTCCCGGATCGAGAAAAGCATAAGTTTGAATGATCCTGTTTCCTTTAACAGATTTCACTTGAACATGTAAAATTGAAAGTGCACATTTAGAGTTCCCGGCCCCATTATGCCTACAGATGTTTGATGACACAGTTGGGATGGGCTGTGGTGGTTCCACTGACCTGGAAGTCTCACCTTTGACCTGAAAGTTGATGTGAAGCACACTGGGATGGTTTCGGTTGCACATGTTGCATGACAGACGGTCCTTGCAGTCCTTGCTTAAGTGCCCTTTGCACAAACAACCAAAACAGAGTCCCTTTTCTTTTAAAAGGTTTAACTTTTCCCTGTGGGTTTTCTTCCTGAGGTCAGAGCAATGCTCTACTTTGTGGGCACCTTCACAGCAGAGGCATTTGGGAATTGGATCATTGCTGTTCAAGCTTTGAGCCACTGGAGTGCTCAGTGTTGCCACATTAGCTGCATAAGAAGACTTGGGCCTAGAGATGGACTTACTGATATTGAGACTTCTCCTGCCCGCAACCTTGTCTTGTATGTCTCCAAATATTGGGTTGGAACATATCTTTGTTTGTTTCTCAATGAACTGAACAAGATCTGCAAATGTGATAGCGCTGTTGTTCTCCAACCTTTCTTGAGCTTTAGTCCGCCATTTATCCCGCAACTTGTAGGGCAATTTCATAACAATGGCTTTCAAGGTGGAAGCTACATTCAGTTCTTTCATGTAATCCAGCCTGTCCATGGTATTACAGCATCCTTTGAGATACAAGGCATAGTCGTTCAAGGCCTTTGGGTCTTCAGGCTTTATGGTAGGCCAATTAAGTACTTTCTCAATGTAAGCTGTAGAAATTTTATACTCATTGCCAAAATGTTCGTGCAACAGGCGTTTGGCTCTGAGATAGCCTTGGTTTCTATCCATGTGCTGGCAACTTTTTACTAACTCTCTAGCTTGACCCTTTGTGTACTGCTCAAGGTAAAACAATCTGTCTTGTGCATCTTCAGTTTTCATCTCAATGTTGTGCTCAAAAGATGACATAAATGACCTGAACTGCAAGATGTCCCCTTCAAAGATGGTAACACTTTTGGGTGGCAATAAAGACAATTGCTGTTGCTTGAGTAGCATAGATGTGATTTCATTTTGTCTATTCAAAATATTTATCAGATTACCAGAGGTTGCACTGTCTTGTACTGGCCTGCGCTGTTCTTGTCCTTGATGTGTTTTCACAGGACCTTCTGTGTCTGCATGTGATTTTACAATAACATCATCAGCCAGCTGTTTATATTCTGTACTAAGCTCAATTCTTTCTGAGAGATCATGAGATTTCTCCACAATAGTTTGCCGAAGAACATTACCTCTTTGCACTGACTGTGGCCTTTGAGCTGCACCTATAGCCTCTTGGGTGTCCTGGAGTAGCCAGTGTTCTTTGTCGTCCTCACCCGAACCTGCTTGTCTGCTGCGCGGTTGGAACAAGGGTATAAGCTGCACACCATGCCTGGGTCGAACAGTCCTTCCACCGAGCATGTTAGTGGTTTGAGGTCCTGCACGCAAGGTTTCCATTTCCTGTAGGTACTCGTTCATTCCATCCACTGGAGTGGAAGCCACTTGCTCTTCAGCACCAGCCAACACTGCAAGCTTGGCATTTACAGCAGAGAGCTCAGCTTCAAAGTCCAGAGTCTCCTTTTGCCTCCTTAATTCCTCTCTTTCTTTTCTTAGACATTCTTCCTTTTCTTCTAAAGCATGTCTTTCTTTCAGAGCGGCAGTCTTGACTACAAGAACGGCCTTCTCAGCCTCTGCTACCAGTCTGGCTGATGCTGTACTAACATTTGTCCCTTTGCTTGATGCCCGAGTTACCACAGAGATGCTGTCCTGAGGACGAACTTCCTCCTCTTTCTCAGGTGGTGGTAAAACTGGTGAGAGCAAAGTTGGACAAGATTGAATCCACTCTTCTGCCTTGGCCTTAAACATTTCAATGGTCCTCATTTTTGGTTCATACCACTGCTTTGTGTCTTTAACATGCTCATCCTTTGACAGGAAAGTTTGATAATGCTTGTGAACTTCATTAAAACTCTCCAGCATTTCTATGTATTTCTGTAAATCCTTTTTAACTTCCTCTACATTTGCTTGATCAGACATAAGTTTATTTATCTTATTCATTTTGCGAGTCATTGCAGCACTTCTATTCTTTCTAACATTTTTTGCATCTTCACATGTCAAAGCCTTTCTTAACTCAATTTCTTCCAGCTCTCCTAGAGGTGAAGAAGCCGTGGCATTGGCATCCATCTTGATAACTAAACAAAGTTTTTTGTTCAACTTGACAAACTTAAAAGTTATTTTTCTTTCAAACTTTAACTCAATATTCCTCAAAACTGATTCTTCTTAAGATACTAAACAAGATTCCTTTCAAAGTTTCTTCATTAACATACCGATTGATCCAGATTCCCTTGGATTAACTTTGGGCCTTCAAACAATCCAGAGTGACACTCACTTCCTTTGTTCCAGTTTCCAGTTGCATGCATAGAAATCCATTCATCCAATGTCATCCAATGTTCCAAGAATCCATCCAGGGTAGTCTTTTGACTAAATTGTAGTAGCGTTTAAGTTTTAAATTTGTCTACTACTTGTGGCTGAGTGGATCCTAGTCTTGACGCGTGTTGATGAGGAGTAGTGAAATGATGAGGAGTGGTGGTTTTGTTCCAAGTCGGTCCCTTCTGACCATTTATTGTTGACAGTTTGTTGTAAAGAAAAACATGAAAATACACTATAAGGCTTTCTATTAAAGTCCAAAAAGTCCAAGCTTTAGTCAGCAGAGCAGCACGGTCAAAAGACTGTATGCCCTTCTCAGCCACGCCCACATGCTGCAGCCTACAGCTTTTAAGGTCATCCCCCTGGGGCTCCACCTTCAGCAACCTCCTCCAGGATCCTGTAGGTGGGACAGACAGACCTGTGCCCATACTCAATCCAATCAACCACTCTCACATACATACGCACACAGACATGCACACACATACTTACTCCGGCTAATAAACAAGGAAAATATAAGAATTAACATAAAGCTCAATTTGGCTCCTACAGTCTGTCTGGTGTTCTCCAACATCAGACAGAAAGTCTCATTAACCTTCTACAGGAGAATTTGGCTCTCCTGAGGATGGACTTTGCTGAATTTAAAGAACAGACCCAGGCCAGGATATTTGAGCCATCAGACAACACTGCACCGTGGCTTAAAGGTACACTAAGCAGGTGTTGTTTCTCATTCATGTAATGCTCATCAGAAATGAACACTTATCCCACACAGCCTATCTCTTTTTTGATCCAAGAAAGATTCTCTTCGATTTGTTTGGTTTTCCAACATTTATTGTAACTATTTAAATATAAATCATAATGAGTTGTCTCGACACATGGGCGGACTAGCCATCTGGCATACTGGGCATTTTCCCGGTGGGCCGACGCACCTTTTGGGCCGATAGAATAGGCTATATAATTTAATCATTTTGGCCAACGATCAGCCCAAAGGAAGGACAATCAGCGGCCCACTGGTTACATTTCCATATGTCGACTGATCCAATAACAGCTCACGTCAGGCCCACCCCTTGCATTTTGGCCCAGAGCCAGGATTTTGTGAGCCATCAGAAGTTAATCGAAGTTGCCTACACAAAATTGCGGCGGAGGCCGGTATAGTGACAATAGTGCAAAAGTAACACCAATGTAGAAGCTTCAAAAATACAATATTGCAAGTAGGCTAGCATATGCCAGCAACATGTTGAAGTTTGTTGAGTTTGAACGAGGATGTAAGCAAGCATACAGAGGGACAGTGAGCAGGTGGTGGAGCCTTGCGGCTACATGATAAGAACTCAGTGGTGGAGCAGGTATAGGCTATGTGTGACATCCCATGCTGACGATGATGATTATGATGACTTATTAATTGTGATAATTGCTTTCCTAGTTTCATCAGTTGTTTGGCAGATAAACCATGGGAAACAGGAAGTAGCATAGCAGCTTAGATAGATAGAGAGAGAGAGAGAGAGAGAGAGAGAGATAGATAGATACATAGATAGATACATAGATAGCTAGATATTATTATTATTATTATTAGTAGTAGTAGTATTGCTGATTAATGTAATTCCTTGAATTACATTAATCATTGTGTGGTTTAAATCATTAAATCATTCTGTGGTCTGCCTTTTGCCAATATAGAATTATATCACATACATGTAGGACAGCAGAATGGCCCATTCTTACAATAAAGGGGTGTTAGCATTTATTTGCCGATAGACAGATCAGAATTGAATGCTGGTTGCATGTGATTGGTTTATTTAAATTCAATTCAACCGAGAAGTCTCTTCTGAGTCCCCATCTTGACGTAGGCTATCTTCCCGCTATCGCTTCTTTGCGAAACTTGCTCCCTAAATTCCGCTAAAACCTGATTTTACATGAGAAGTGAGAATGTCAGCAGAATGTGAAATGTATTGTTTGTGTGTATGTATGGTTGTATGTTTCGTTTTCCTTTTAGAGTTTAATTTATTATTTATTCGTTTTTAGGTATTACTATGTTTAGAAGTTCTTTTCTTGAACTCTATTTTGCACAGATAAAAGGTATGCACTTTAAAATGTTGTTATGTACAATGACAATAAAGATCTATTCTATTCCATTCTATTCAGTCGACCCTAGTATATGTGTGTGTGAAGTAATACCTCGAAACTTGTTTCACCTGATATTGGCTGAGTGATACTTAACTGACCTCACCCTTTCCCCTGTACAATCACACCTTCACAGGTATGAGAATAATGCCATGGTTATGTAGGACATGTTGACAAGAAGAAGAAGAAGAAAGTGATGGTGATGATGGGTAGGAGGGGGAGGAGGAGGAGGATGTCTTTTAGAGAACATTAATATCTATAACTCTATGAGCTTTTTTAGCATTTTAATTATTTAAGAAATATCAACCTGTGTACCTTCTTCATTGTTAGGATATAGAAAGAGTGATGCAGTAAGCTATAGACCCCACCAAATAGACAATTAGACAACAAAATGATGATGCATAGATGAACAAATACTACAACTTGGGCTACATAGGTATTTTTCGATAAAGATACAAATAAGATATATTGATTTATTTAGACAATGTTGAGATAATAAAAAATGAATTATTCAACGACTTAATGGAAAGTAATGGAGCTAACATTGAATGGTCAAGCAGACTGCTCTGGAGCTTGTTTCTCTGTGGAACTTATTTTCACTTAACTTTTGAAAACATACACAAACACAATGGATATAGTATAAAAATGTAAATAAATATCTGTTCAAGACTACAATGCAGACTACAACGAGAGAGGGCAGGTGTGGTTATACTTTGGGCATGGCACGGATGAGCGTGATGGGGATGGCTCTTCTCTTCATTTCTGTAGCCATTTGGCACCAGGAACATGGCGTGCAAAAGGTTGAAAACAAACAGTCTCGGCAGATGGTGTCCTGGAAACACAACATTTCATCTAGTTATTCACCTGTCATATGAGGAAACCAACAAGTACACAGGAGAGGACTAACATGTCTACCAGAAACGTATTACACAACTTTTCCATTCCACTATGATTACAATTACTAAATCCAATCATTCCATTTTAAAGAAGGGACTTTACTTACTTTAATGCCATAGCGATGACGCATGGAGACTCTCATAGCGAGACTGATCGGGTTAATTAAACCACCAAATATTTCCAACATAGGGAGACAAAGGCACTGCCCATAGTCTCGTGTGGTTATACAAGCGAAGCAAGGACAACACCAAAATGCAAAGCAACCTGTACAGAAGAAATACATTTACAGAGATTTCACATGAATATCTGTGGTATCACTTGCAATTGTGAACAAAGTAAGCATACACCTAGATTAGCTTTTTTAAACTAAATAACATAAACATAAGCATAATTGGACTATGTGATGGTCAGCAAACACTAAAACCTTCCTACATAGATTCATACCTGTAGACATATTTATTTTCAGCCTTAATACAATATGTACAAAGAAAGCTATACAACAAACTGAACAAGTCGGTTTCTTTTTAAACGGAACCGCTTGTTTCCTTTGCGTGCTATAAAGGCATGACTATTGCATATAGTTACAACTGGGTGATAAGCAGGATAACGGCCTTTAAGGTGTTTTGTTATACAGAATTAATGGACTTGGGCAGAGGCAGTAACACACACACACACACACAATAATAAACACACACTTACATTGAGGCATATCCTCACAGCAGTCACAAATTCCTGTACTCCATTGGTGGTCAGTGACTTTTGACTCCATAACTGGAGCAGGCTGTTCAATGACTAGTTTTGATGACATTGTAGTCTACCAAATAATGTAGGGAAAAAACATAACAATTCAGTAAAATGTTCATTCACATTGTTTCACTATTGCCCAATTCCTATACACATCAGCATCTTCTCTGTTGTTCATAATCACCTGCTACCTTTACATCATGCTACTGGTATCTGTTAGCTACTGCAGGTCTTACCTCTGTAATAGACAGTTGAAGTAGTTAGATGCTGAAGGACAGAGCAGTCGCAAACCCAATCTGAGGTCTCCAGAGTTTATATTCAAAGACAGGTGTGATGTCATAATGTTAAAACTAGTCAAAGGCCATCTATGTACACTCCTTGTCCCTGAAAAGAACCACACTGACATGTTAAACCTGATTCACATAAAATGTCAGGTGATCTTAAAGGGAGGGGACTCTGGTGGTAACACAGGGCTCTCTAGGTGTCTGCATGAATGTTGTTCTACCTCACTGAAAGGTGCTCTCATGTGGAAAATATGAGACATCACATTGTAACTAGCATCATATGACAGCTAACTAGCATTGCACACACACACACACACACACACTTCAACTCTGCCTCTCCCTCATGTTCCCTATGTTACAGACCTTTTATTTATTTTCTTATTTCATCTTACGTAAAAACACGCACACACACACCCCCACATCTGACTTTCTCCAACTTTTGCACATCTCCATAGAACTTTTTATTTATTAGGGCCCGAGCACCCGAAGGGCGCAAGGCCCTATTGTTTTTGTAAGGATTATTATTAGGGCCCGAGCACCGAAGGGCGCAAGGCCCTATTGTTTTTGTAAGGATTATTATTATTTGTTTTTGTAAGGATTATTATTATTATTATTATTATTGTTATTCCACTTTTTTGCTTTCCTGTTTTTGAGGTGGTTAACATGGTCGAAACCTCTTGAAATTTGGCAAAAACGTCAGGTGTCATGCATCGCAGTTAGGTACAAGAGCTTGACCCCGGGCGTGGCCCAGGGACTTGCTAGCGCCCCCTTAGGTGACTGATCCCGTGGTTGGCAAATATTTTGAGGTGGTTAACATAATCGAAAACGCATGAAATTTAGCACACACATCAAGTGGTACAGTGAATAGACAGGGATAAAAGCTTGGCACCGGGCGTTGCCCAGGAACTCCATAGCGCCCCCTTACGTCCCAGTGACTTGTGGTTGGCATATAGTTTTAGATACACACACCAAATTTGGTGGGTGTATGTAACTCCCAAAAACAAACAACTTTTGTATTAACATGCCATTAGCCACGCCCACAGGAAGTGAGGTAATTGAGATTTTGTGCGTTGTGGACATGATCAATTTTAACGTACTCCTCCTAGACGGTTGATCCGATTCATGTCAAAGTTGGTATACATGATGCCGAGATGTTCCTGATTATAAATTGTGAAGTTTTTTTTTGATTTGTTGTAATTTGACGAAATGGCGAAATTATTAATTTTAATACCCTTCCACATAAACAATAAATGTGTCATAATTCACCATGCATGGCTTGAAATGTTTTACATTTCACAGGTCATTGAAGACCATGTTAATGATAATATTCACATGCCCATAATGCATGTTTGGCATAGCGCCACCAACTGGCAACAGAAAGAATGACAATTATACTGATGTCACATGATCAATTTGAACATACTCCTCCTAGACGGTTTGCCAGATTCATTTGAAATTTGGCAAACATTATGCCAAGATGTCGCTGATGTTAAATTGTGAATGGATTTTTGAATTTTGTAATGTATTTGATATGATTTTAATATCTCACCACATAAACAGGAAATGTGTCATAAATCACAGTGCATTGAATGAATGGTCTGAAACTTCTCAGGTTAATAGATATCATGATTATGATGATATCCAGACACCCAATGGGCCTGCCTGGCATAGCGCCACCACCTGGCCAAGCAGGAAATGTGCCAGAAATGGACAATGCCTTAAGTGATTGATCTGAAACTTTATAAAATATTGTATATCATTATTGTAATGATATTCACATGCGTAATTCACAGGCCTAGCATAGCGCCACCTTCTGGCCAAGCAGGAAATGTGCCAGAAATGCTCTATGCTTTGAATAAATGGTCTGAAACTTCTCAGGTTAATAGATATTATGATTATGATGATATCCAGACACCCAATGGGCCGGCCTGGCATAGCGCCACCACCTGGCCAAGCAGGAAATGTGCCAGAAATGGACAATGCCTTAAGTGATTGATCTGAAAGTTTACAGACATTTTGGACATCATTATTGTGATGATATTCACATGTGTAATTTTCATGCCTAACATAGCGCCACCATCTGGCCAACCAAAAAGTGTATCAGAAATGTTCTTTGCTTAAAATGAATGGTCTGAAATTTCTCAGGTTAATATATATTATGATTATGATGACACCCAATGGGCCTGCCTTGCATTACGCCCCAACCTGGCCAAGCGAGTAAATGTGGCATAAAATAAAATACAAAAACAAATAGCACACGCATCAAATATGTACATTTCACAAACGCACCACGTCGGTGCTTTGTTGGATTCCCACATGTCACGGGTTGCGGCCCGCAGGTGCTCGGGCCCGCCATTGCCGCTTGCGGCTATATTTAGGGCCCGAGCACCCGAAGGGCGCAAGGCCCTATTGTTTTTGTAAGGATTATTATTATTATTAGGGCCCGAGCACCCGAAGGGCGCAAGGCCCTATTGTTTTTGTAAGGATTATTATTATTATTATTATTGTTATTCCACTTTTTTGCTTTCCTGTTTTTGAGGTGGTTAACATGGTCGAAACCTATTGAAATTTGGCACACACGTCAGGTATCATGCATCGCAGTTAGGTACAAGAGCTTGACCCCGGGCGTGGCCCAGGGACTCGCTAGCGCCCCCTTAGGTGACTGATCCCGTGGTTGGCAAATATTTTGAGGTGGTTAACATAGTCGAAAACGCATGAAATTTAGCACACACATCAAGTGGTACAGTGAATAGACAGGGATAAAAGCTTGGCACCGGGCGTTGCCCAGGAACTCCATAGCGCCCCCTTACGTCACAGTGACTTGTGGTTGGCATATAGTTTTAGATACACACACCAAATTTGATGGGTGTGTGTAACTCCCAAAAACAATCAACTTTTGTATTAACATGCCATTAGCCACGCCCACAGGAAGTGAGGTAATTGAGATTTTGTGCGTTGTTGGCATGATCAATTTTAACATACTCCTCCTAGACGGTTGATCCGATTCATGTCAAAGTTGGTATACATGACGCCGAGATGTTCCTGATTATAAATTGTGAAGCCTTTTTTTGATATGTTGTAATTTGACGAAATGGCGAAATTATTAATTTTAATACCCTTCCACATGAACAATAAATGTGTCATAATTCACCATGCATGGCTTGAAATGTTTTAAATTTCACAGGTCATTAAAGACCATGTTAATGATAATATTCACATGCCCATAATGCATGTTTGGCATAGCGCCACCACCTGGCAACAGAAAGAATGACAATTATACTGATTTCACATGATCAATTTGAACATACTCCTCCTAGACGGTTTGTCAGATTCATTTGAAATTTGGCAAACATTATGCCAAGATGTCGCTGATGTTAAATTGTGAAGGGATTTTTGAATGTTGTAATATATTTGATATGATTTTAATATCTCACCACATAAACAGGAAATGTGTCATAAATCACAGTGCATTGAATGAATGGTCTGAAACTTTTCAGGTTAATAGATATCATGATTATGATGATATCCAGACACCCAATGGGCCTGCCTGGCATAGCGCCACCACCTGGCCAAGCAAGATATGTGCCAGAAATGGAAAATGCCTTAAGTGATTGATCTGAAACTTTATAAAATATTGGATATCATTATTGTGATGATATTCACATGCGTAAATTCACAGGCCTAGCATAGCGCCACCTTCTGGCCAAGCAGGAAATGTGCCAGAAATGCTCTATGCTTTGAATAAATGGTCTGAAACTTTTCAGGTTAATAGATATTAAGATTATGATGATATCCAGACACCCAATGGGCCTGCCTGGCATAGCGCCACCACCTGGTCAAGCAGTAAATGTGTCAGAAATGGACAATGCCTTAAGTGATTGATCTGAAAGTTTACAAACATTTTGGATATCATTATTGTGATGATATTCACATGTGTAATTTTCATGCCTAACATAGCGCCACCATCTGGCCAACCAAAAAGTGTATCAGAAATGTTCTTTGTTTAAAATGAATGGTCTGAAATTTCTCAGGTTAATATATATTATGATTATGATGACACCCAATGGGCCTGCCTTGCATTACGCCCCCACCTGGCCAAGCGAGTAAATGTGGCAGAAAATAAAATACAAAAACAACTAGCACAAGCATTAAATATGTACATTTCACAAACGCACCACGTCGGTGCTTTGTTGGATTCCGACATGTCACGGGTTGCGGCCCGCAGGTGCTCGGGCCCGCCATTGCCGCTTGCGGCTATATTTATTATTGTTATTCCACTTTTTTGCTTTCCTGTTTTTGAGGTGGTTAACATGGTCGAAACCTATTGAAATTTGGCACACACGTCAGGTATCACGCATCGCAGTTAGGTACAAGAGCTTGACCCCGGGCGTGGCCCAGGGACTCGCTAGCGCCCCCTTAGGTGACTGATCCTGTGGTTGGCAAATATTTTGAGGTGGTTAACATAGTCGAAAACGCATGAAATTTAGCACACACATCAAGTGGTACAGTGAATAGACAGGGATAAAAGCTTGGCACCGGGCGTTGCCCAGGAACTCCATAGCGCCCCCTTACGTCACAGTGACTTGTGGTTGGCATATAGTTTTAGATACACACACCAAATTTGATGGGTGTGTGTAACTCCCAAAAACAATCAACTTTTGTATTAACATGCCATTAGCCACGCCCACAGGAAGTGAGGTAATTGAGATTTTGTGCGTTGCGGGCATGATCAATTTTAACATACTCCTCCTAGACGGTTGATCCGATTCATGTCAAAGTTGGTATACATGACGCCGAGATGTTCCTGATTCTAAATTGTGAAGCCTTTTTTTGATATGTTGTAATTTGACAAAATGGCGAAATTGTTAATTTTAATACCGTTCCACACAAACAATAAATGTGTCATAATTCACCATGCATGGCTTGAAATGTTTTAAATTTCACAGGTCATTAAAGACCATGTTAATGATAATATTCACATGCCCATAATGCATGTTTGGCATAGCGCCACCAACTGGCAACAGAAAGAATGGCAATTATGCTGATTTCACATGATCAATTTGAACATACTCCTCCTAGACGGTTTGTCAGATTCATTTGAAATTTGGCAAACATTATGCCAAGATGTCGCTGATGTTAAATTGTGAATGGATTTTTGAATGTTGTAATGTATTTGATATGATTTTAATATCTCACCACATAAACAGGAAATGTGTCATAAATCACAGTGCATTGAATGAATGGTCTGAAACTTCTCAGGTTAATAGATATCATGATTATGATGATATCCAGACACCCAATGGGCCTGCCTAGCATAGCGCCACCACCTGGCCAAGCAGGAAATGTGCCAGAAATGGACAATGCCTTAAGTGATTGATCTGAAACTTTATAAAATATTGGATATCATTATTGTAATGATATTCACATGCGTAATTCACAGGCCTAGCATAGCGCCACCTTCTGGCCAAGCAGGAAATGTGCCAGAAATGCTCTATGCTTTGAATAAATGGTCTGAAACTTCTCAGGTTAATAGATATTATTATTATGATGATATCCAGACACCCAATGGGCCTGCCTGGCATAGCGCCACCACCTGGTCAAGCAGGAAATGTGCCAGAAATGGACAATGCCTTAAGTGATTGATCTGAAAGTTTACAGACATTTTGGATATCATTATTGTGATGATATTCACATGTGTAATTTTCATGCCTAACATAGCGCCACCATCTGGCCAACCAAAAAGTGTATCAGAAATGTTCTTTGCTTAAAATGAATGGTCTGAAATTTCTTAGGTTAATATATATTATGATTATGATGACACCCAATGGGCCTGCCTTGCATTACGCCCCCACCTGGCCAAGCGAGTAAATGTGGCATAAAATAAAATACAAAAACAAATAGCACACGCATCAAATATGTACATTTCACAAACGCACCACGTTGGTGCTTTATTGGATTCCGACACGTCATGGGTTGCGGCCCGCAGGTGCTCGGGCCCGCCATTGCCGCTTGCGGCTATATTTAGGGCCCGAGCACCCGAAGGGCGCAAGGCCCTATTGTTTTTGTAAGGATTATTATTATTATTATTATTGTTATTCCACTTTTTTGCTTTCCTGTTTTTGAGGTGGTTAACATGGTCGAAACCTCTTGAAATTTGGCACACACGTCAGGTGTCATGCATCGCAGTTAGGTACAAGGGCTTGACCCCGGGCGTGGCCCAGGGACTCGCTAGCGCCCCCTTAGGTGACTGATCCCGTGGTTGGCAAATATTTTGAGGTGGTTAACATAATCGAAAACGCATGAAATTTAGCATACACATCAAGTGGTACAGTGAATAGACAGGGATAAAAGCTTGGCACCGGGCGTTGCCCAGGAACTCCATAGCGCCCCCTTACGTCACAGTGACTTGTGGTTGGCATATAGTTTTAGATACACACACCAAATTTGGTGGGTGTATGTAACTCCCAAAAACAAACAACTTTTGTATTAACATGCCATTAGCCACGCCCACAGGAAGTGAGGTAATTGAGATTTTGTGCGTTGTGGACATGATCAATTTTAACGTACTCCTCCTAGACGGTTGATCCGATTCATGTCAAAGTTGGTATACATGATGCCGAGATGTTCCTGATTATAAATTGTGAAGTTTTTTTTTGATATGTTGTAATTTGACGAAATGGCGAAATTATTAATTTTAATACCCTTCCACATAAACAATAAATGTGTCATAATTCACCATGCATGGCTTGAAGTGTTTTACATTTCACAGATCATTGAAGACCATGTTAATGATAATATTCACATGCCCATAATGCATGTTTGGCATAGCGCCACCAACTGGCAACAGAAAGAATGACAATTATACTGATGTCACATGATCAATTTGAACATACTCCTCCTAGACGGTTTGCCAGATTCATTTGAAATTTGGCAAACATTATGCCAAGATGTCGCTGATGTTAAATTGTGAATGGATTTTTGAATTTTGTAATGTATTTGATATGATTTTAATATCTCACCACATAAACAGGAAATGTGTCATAAATCACAGTGCATTGAATGAATGGTCTGAAACTTCTCAGGTTAATAGATATCATGATTATGATGATATCCAGACACCCAATGGGCCTGCCTGGCATAGCGCCACCACCTGGCCAAGCAGGAAATGTGCCAGAAATGGACAATGCCTTAAGTGATTGATCTGAAACTTTATAAAATATTGTATATCATTATTGTAATGATATTCACATGCGTAATTCACAGGCCTAGCATAGCGCCACCTTCTGGCCAAGCAGGAAATGTGCCAGAAATGCTCTATGCTTTGAATAAATGGTCTGAAACTTCTCAGGTTAATAGATATTATGATTATGATGATATCCAGACACCCAATGGGCCGGCCTGGCATAGCGCCACCACCTGGCCAAGCAGGAAATGTGCCAGAAATGGACAATGCCTTAAGTGATTGATCTGAAAGTTTACAGACATTTTGGACATCATTATTGTGATGATATTCACATGTGTAATTTTCATGCCTAACATAGCGCCACCATCTGGCCAACCAAAAAGTGTATCAGAAATGTTCTTTGCTTAAAATGAATGGTCTGAAATTTCTCAGGTTAATATATATTATGATTATGATGACACCCAATGGGCCTGCCTTGCATTACGCCCCAACCTGGCCAAGCGAGTAAATGTGGCATAAAATAAAATACAAAAACAAATAGCACACGCATCAAATATGTACATTTCACAAACGCACCACGTCGGTGCTTTGTTGGATTCCCACATGTCACGGGTTGCGGCCCGCAGGTGCTCGGGCCCGCCATTGCCGCTTGCGGCTATATTTAGGGCCCGAGCACCCGAAGGGCGCAAGGCCCTATTGTTTTTGTAAGGATTATTATTATTATTAGGGCCCGAGCACCCGAAGGGCGCAAGGCCCTATTGTTTTTGTAAGGATTATTATTATTATTATTATTGTTATTCCACTTTTTTGCTTTCCTGTTTTTGAGGTGGTTAACATGGTCGAAACCTATTGAAATTTGGCACACACGTCAGGTATCATGCATCGCAGTTAGGTACAAGAGCTTGACCCCGGGCGTGGCCCAGGGACTCGCTAGCGCCCCCTTAGGTGACTGATCCCGTGGTTGGCAAATATTTTGAGGTGGTTAACATAGTCGAAAACGCATGAAATTTAGCACACACATCAAGTGGTACAGTGAATAGACAGGGATAAAAGCTTGGCACCGGGCGTTGCCCAGGAACTCCATAGCGCCCCCTTACGTCACAGTGACTTGTGGTTGGCATATAGTTTTAGATACACACACCAAATTTGATGGGTGTGTGTAACTCCCAAAAACAATCAACTTTTGTATTAACATGCCATTAGCCACGCCCACAGGAAGTGAGGTAATTGAGATTTTGTGCGTTGTTGGCATGATCAATTTTAACATACTCCTCCTAGACGGTTGATCCGATTCATGTCAAAGTTGGTATACATGACGCCGAGATGTTCCTGATTATAAATTGTGAAGCCTTTTTTTGATATGTTGTAATTTGACGAAATGGCGAAATTATTAATTTTAATACCCTTCCACATGAACAATAAATGTGTCATAATTCACCATGCATGGCTTGAAATGTTTTAAATTTCACAGGTCATTAAAGACCATGTTAATGATAATATTCACATGCCCATAATGCATGTTTGGCATAGCGCCACCACCTGGCAACAGAAAGAATGACAATTATACTGATTTCACATGATCAATTTGAACATACTCCTCCTAGACGGTTTGTCAGATTCATTTGAAATTTGGCAAACATTATGCCAAGATGTCGCTGATGTTAAATTGTGAAGGGATTTTTGAATGTTGTAATATATTTGATATGATTTTAATATCTCACCACATAAACAGGAAATGTGTCATAAATCACAGTGCATTGAATGAATGGTCTGAAACTTTTCAGGTTAATAGATATCATGATTATGATGATATCCAGACACCCAATGGGCCTGCCTGGCATAGCGCCACCACCTGGCCAAGCAAGATATGTGCCAGAAATGGAAAATGCCTTAAGTGATTGATCTGAAACTTTATAAAATATTGGATATCATTATTGTGATGATATTCACATGCGTAAATTCACAGGCCTAGCATAGCGCCACCTTCTGGCCAAGCAGGAAATGTGCCAGAAATGCTCTATGCTTTGAATAAATGGTCTGAAACTTTTCAGGTTAATAGATATTAAGATTATGATGATATCCAGACACCCAATGGGCCTGCCTGGCATAGCGCCACCACCTGGTCAAGCAGTAAATGTGTCAGAAATGGACAATGCCTTAAGTGATTGATCTGAAAGTTTACAAACATTTTGGATATCATTATTGTGATGATATTCACATGTGTAATTTTCATGCCTAACATAGCGCCACCATCTGGCCAACCAAAAAGTGTATCAGAAATGTTCTTTGTTTAAAATGAATGGTCTGAAATTTCTCAGGTTAATATATATTATGATTATGATGACACCCAATGGGCCTGCCTTGCATTACGCCCCCACCTGGCCAAGCGAGTAAATGTGGCAGAAAATAAAATACAAAAACAACTAGCACAAGCATTAAATATGTACATTTCACAAACGCACCACGTCGGTGCTTTGTTGGATTCCGACATGTCACGGGTTGCGGCCCGCAGGTGCTCGGGCCCGCCATTGCCGCTTGCGGCTATATTTATTATTGTTATTCCACTTTTTTGCTTTCCTGTTTTTGAGGTGGTTAACATGGTCGAAACCTATTGAAATTTGGCACACACGTCAGGTATCACGCATCGCAGTTAGGTACAAGAGCTTGACCCCGGGCGTGGCCCAGGGACTCGCTAGCGCCCCCTTAGGTGACTGATCCTGTGGTTGGCAAATATTTTGAGGTGGTTAACATAGTCGAAAACGCATGAAATTTAGCACACACATCAAGTGGTACAGTGAATAGACAGGGATAAAAGCTTGGCACCGGGCGTTGCCCAGGAACTCCATAGCGCCCCCTTACGTCACAGTGACTTGTGGTTGGCATATAGTTTTAGATACACACACCAAATTTGATGGGTGTGTGTAACTCCCAAAAACAATCAACTTTTGTATTAACATGCCATTAGCCACGCCCACAGGAAGTGAGGTAATTGAGATTTTGTGCGTTGCGGGCATGATCAATTTTAACATACTCCTCCTAGACGGTTGATCCGATTCATGTCAAAGTTGGTATACATGACGCCGAGATGTTCCTGATTCTAAATTGTGAAGCCTTTTTTTGATATGTTGTAATTTGACAAAATGGCGAAATTGTTAATTTTAATACCGTTCCACACAAACAATAAATGTGTCATAATTCACCATGCATGGCTTGAAATGTTTTAAATTTCACAGGTCATTAAAGACCATGTTAATGATAATATTCACATGCCCATAATGCATGTTTGGCATAGCGCCACCAACTGGCAACAGAAAGAATGGCAATTATGCTGATTTCACATGATCAATTTGAACATACTCCTCCTAGACGGTTTGTCAGATTCATTTGAAATTTGGCAAACATTATGCCAAGATGTCGCTGATGTTAAATTGTGAATGGATTTTTGAATGTTGTAATGTATTTGATATGATTTTAATATCTCACCACATAAACAGGAAATGTGTCATAAATCACAGTGCATTGAATGAATGGTCTGAAACTTCTCAGGTTAATAGATATCATGATTATGATGATATCCAGACACCCAATGGGCCTGCCTAGCATAGCGCCACCACCTGGCCAAGCAGGAAATGTGCCAGAAATGGACAATGCCTTAAGTGATTGATCTGAAACTTTATAAAATATTGGATATCATTATTGTAATGATATTCACATGCGTAATTCACAGGCCTAGCATAGCGCCACCTTCTGGCCAAGCAGGAAATGTGCCAGAAATGCTCTATGCTTTGAATAAATGGTCTGAAACTTCTCAGGTTAATAGATATTATTATTATGATGATATCCAGACACCCAATGGGCCTGCCTGGCATAGCGCCACCACCTGGTCAAGCAGGAAATGTGCCAGAAATGGACAATGCCTTAAGTGATTGATCTGAAAGTTTACAGACATTTTGGATATCATTATTGTGATGATATTCACATGTGTAATTTTCATGCCTAACATAGCGCCACCATCTGGCCAACCAAAAAGTGTATCAGAAATGTTCTTTGCTTAAAATGAATGGTCTGAAATTTCTTAGGTTAATATATATTATGATTATGATGACACCCAATGGGCCTGCCTTGCATTACGCCCCCACCTGGCCAAGCGAGTAAATGTGGCATAAAATAAAATACAAAAACAAATAGCACACGCATCAAATATGTACATTTCACAAACGCACCACGTTGGTGCTTTATTGGATTCCGACACGTCATGGGTTGCGGCCCGCAGGTGCTCGGGCCCGCCATTGCCGCTTGCGGCTATATTTATTATTATTATTGTTATTTCACTTTTTTGCTTTCCTGTTTTTGAGGTGGTTAACATGGTCGAAACCTCTTGAAATTTGGCACACACGTCAGGTGTCATGCATCGCAGTTAGGTACAAAAGCTTGACCCCGGGCGTGGCCCAGGGACTCGCTAGCGCCTCCTTAGGTGACTGATCTCGTGGTTGGTAAATATTTTGAGGTGGTTAACATAGTCGAAAACGCATGAAATTTAGCACACACATCAAGTGGTACAGTGAATAGACAGGGATAAAAGCTTGGCACCGGGCGTTGCCCAGGAACTCCATAGCGCCCCCTTACGTCACAGTGACTTGTGGTTGGCATATAGTTTTAGATACACACACCAAATTTGGTGGGTGTATGTAACTCCCAAAAACAAACAACTTTTGTATTAACATGCCATTAGCCACGCCCACAGGAAGTGAGGTAATTGAGATTTTGTGCGTTGTGGACATGATCAATTTTAACGTACTCCTCCTAGACGGTTGATCCGATTCATGTCAAAGTTGGTATACATGATGCCGAGATGTTCCTGATTATAAATTGTGAAGTTTTTTTTTGATATGTTGTAATTTGACGAAATGGCGAAATTATTAATTTTAATACCCTTCCACATAAACAATAAATGTGTCATAATTCACCATGCATGGCTTGAAGTGTTTTAAATTTCACAGATCATTGAAGACCATGTTAATGATAATATTCACATGCCCATAATGCATGTTTGGCATAGCGCCACCAACTGGCAACAGAAAGAATGACAATTATACTGATGTCACATGATCAATTTGAACATACTCTTCCTAGACGGTTTGTCAGATTCATTTGAAATTTGGCAAACATTATGCCAAGATGTCGCTGATGTTAAATTGTGAATGGATTTTTGAATGTTGTAATATATTTGATATGATTTTAATATCTCACCACATAAACAGGAAATGTGTCATAAATCACAGTGCATTGAATGAATGGTCTGAAACTTCTCAGGTTAATAGATATCATGATTATGATGATATCCAGACACCCAATGGGCCTGCCTGGCATAGCGCCACCACCTGGCCAAGCAGGAAATGTGCCAGAAATGGACAATGCCTTAAGTGATTGATCTGAAACGTTATAAAATATTGGATATCATTATTGTGATGATATTCACATGCGTAATTCACAGGCCTAGCATAGCGCCACCTTCTGGCCAAGCAGGAAATGTGCCAGAAATGCTCTATGCTTTGAATAAATGGTCTGAAACTTCTAATGTTAATAGATATTATAATTATGATGATATCCAGACACCCAATGGGCCGGCCTGGCATAGCGCCACCACCTGGTCAAGCAGGAAATGTGGCAGAAAATGGACAATGCCTTAAGTGATTGATCTGAAAGTTTACAAAAAAATTGGATATCATTATTGTGATGATATTCACATGTGTAATTTGCATGCCTAACATATCGCCACCATCTGGCCAACCAAAAAGTGTATCAGAAATGTTCTTTGCTTAAAATGAATGGTCTGAAATTTCTCAGGTTAATATATACTATGATTATGATGACACCCAATGGGCCTGCCTTGCATTGCGCCCCCACCTGGCCAAGCAAGTACATGTGGCAGAAAATAAAATACAAAAACAAGTAGCACACGCATCAAATATGTACATTTCACAAATGCACCACGTCGGTGCTTTGTTGGATTCCGACATGTCACGGGTTGCGGCCCGCAGGTGCTCGGGCCCGCCATTGCCGCTTGCGGCTATATTTATTTTTTATTTCTCCTCCATCTATCTACCCATGTCCTTGATTGCCTAGCCTTTCTTGCCCCCCCCCCACCCCACCCCCAGCCCCAACACACACACAAAAAACACACACACTTACATCATCACTGTCATCACCTCACATACATACAGCACACTGCTTGCTACAGTAAGCCTCCTCTACATACTTGCTGCACACTGCCCCCCCCCCTACATACACAGCACATTGTCTTCAGGATCTTCTCCAACACACATCCTCTACATACTTACAGCACACTGCCCCCACCTACACACACACACACTACACACACACACACGCACACACACACAGTCACTGCTCCACTCCCCTCCCGCCCACACACACATCTTCACTGTCATCACTCACATACATCATACATACAGTACTCTGCTTGCAATAGTAAGTCCCTTCACCATACTTGCAGTACACTGCCCCCCCCCCCCTCTCTCCCCTACATACACAGCACATTATTTCATCAGGGAGCTTCTCCAACACACATCCCCAACATACTTACAGCACACTGCCCCACCCCCAATACACAGCACATTGCCTTATGACATATTGCACACTGCCTTCTCCCCACATACACAGCACACTATCCCATCTCCCTTGTCATCCCCCCAACACACACACACCAAGACCCCTGGCAGTTGGGTTAGTTCCTTGAGCCGTGGATCTGCCCAAGGTTTCTTCCTTAGTAAGGGAGTTTTTCCTTGCCCCTGTTGCTCTTGGGTGCTCCTTATTGCTGCCCCTCCCCAATCCTCCCCCACCTTTCTTATGCAGCCCTTGCCACTTAATCTACTAAACCCCTCTTCTACTGCACTTTTTACCCCCCATAAATGCACAAATAGGCTGACACCAGACATAATTTCACTGCATTTCTTACATCCAGTAACTATATACATGTGACAATAAACTTCCTTGTATCCTTGTATGTAGTATAGAAGTATTTTTATATATCAAGGAAGGCTGGTATTCATTTCATCTCAAGCATACAGACTGACTGGAAAAGGTCAATGATGACCTCACACAACTGATGACATATCCTTCTTTTCCTTTTTCCTGTCAAACTTGTTCTTCTTGGTTATCTCTGACATTTTTAGTCTTCAAATATCTAGAATTGGCCTAAAGTGCCAAGATAAAATCTACTTTAGAATGGCCACTCTCCACCCTTAGCTAACTGTCTTGTGTAAAGCGCTTGGTTTACCCAAGCGTCTGGAAAGCTTTTGCGTTAGGTCAGTAGGGTTGGGTAGTAATGCGTTACAAGTAACACACATGAGTAAAAAAAAGTGGTTTTTTTTCGAGGAACGGCAACTTTCCATATTCCAGTTGCATCTTCTGGTGAGACTGCCAGAGTAGCAACGCAACGAGAGGTGTGACACTGTCAAATTAGGAAGTCTCTCCTCCTTCCCCATCACCCTAAACACTGGCGTGCCGCAGGGCTGTGTGTTGAGCCCTCTGCTCTGCTCCCTCTTCACCCACGACTGCGCCCCTGTTTATGGCTCCAATGCCATAATCAAGTTCGCAGATGACACCACAGTGATGGGCCTGATGATAGAGGAGGATGAAACAGCATATAGACCCTTTCAAGAGAGTTCCATTATCAGCATCATAGTTGGCCCCACAAGACTTCCTTTTTAACATTCCATATGTTATCCTAATGCAGAGGAAGTAGAATGGGGCCCAAATAGAATGTTCAAGCATTGATTTTGTTTTTATTGTTGAAAGGGTCTATAGAGATGAGGTTCAGCACCTATATGTGGTGCAAAAACAACCTGGCACTCAATACCCAGAGATCATTGTGCACTTCAGGAGAGCCAAGAGCAGGGCACACATTCCCCTCCATATCAGCGGTGCTGAGGTGGAACGTATGTCTGGCTTTAAGTTCCTTGGGGTACGCATACTGTAACTGAAAATCTTTCTTGGTCTCTCAACTCCTCCAGTCTGGTGAAGAAGGCGCAACAGCGCCTTCACTTTCTATGAACCCTGAAGAAAGCACACCTATGTCCTAGGATTCTAACAGACTTCTACTGTACCATCGAGAGCATACAGTACTCACTAACTGCATCTCTGTATGGTGCGGCAACTGCAGCACTGCTGATCCCAAGGCACTACAAAGAGTAGTGAAATCTGCCCAAAGGACTATTGTCTCCCAACTCCCCTCTATCCACAACACATACAGTGGGCATCGCTTTCAAATGACCACTTCAGTCGCGCATTACGAGGCGTGAAGCTGCGTGAAGCTTTAGTACCACATACAGGATCACTGTATTAAGTCTTAAGCAGTGATCCTGTATGTCGTGCCCTCTTTCCTAACCCACCTTTATTCGCTCATTACAGGGCCAGAAATATGAGGGATTTTTTGGTCAGAGCAGACAATTACAGCGCACATAGTCATATGGAGCGCTTGAGCAGAAGCACAGGCTTCCATCCTTGCCGTACGTGCACTGCTTGCCAGAACAGGTCCGCTAAGACCATTACATTTGTGTGTTGTACTACAGGAAAAAGTTATACAATCAAACAGTTCACTACTTGCTCTACTAGTAATGTGGTCTATTTAATCACATGTCCATGTAACAAACAACATGTAGGAAAAACTAATAGAAAAATAAAAACACACATCATTGAACACAATAGCGCTATTAGACGGAAGGATGAAAAATCCCCTGTCGCACTACATTTCAATGAAGCAGGCCATCCTATCTCAACCTGACGGCCACGAAACACCACTAAACGTAGATTCATTTGTTTCAAAGCACACAGTACAGTTGTACAGTTTTAACAGTTTTACAGATGTTATCAGATGTTATCGCGGGCCGCCAGAAATGTTTCCGCGGGCCGCCATTGGCCCTCGGGCCGCACTTTGAGAACCTATGCTGTACGTAGAGGAGGGGACCTAGAAAAAAGATTACTACAAAGGGAAAGTTACTGGATGTTTACCCTGAAAACTCTCCATCCTTTAGGGATGAATGAAGAACTGGTTCTGTCATGTTTTTTGTGATGCGATAAGCACTTATGTGGATCTTGGATTATGGTGTATACTGCTGTCTTGAATCCAGATGTGTATACATAATTGTCTGTATATGTTTTTAATGTTAATTGCACATATGGTTGTTTTTTGGTTTTGGGTGTAGTTTATACGATTTGTCTTTTGTGTTGACATTAAGTATTACGGTAATTAACACGTCACGGCTATAAAAAACCTGAACGCTCTGTGACGCATTTCATAATGGAGACATTGATAAATGGCTAAGCCCGAAACGTTTGTTTCCCAGTTTTTTGTCTGTAGACTTGTTGAAAAAACCTCGGCTCTCAAATACAAATTTGTATTAGAATCAAGCCCTTGAGTGCGCCTCTGCTTTTTTTCTACTATAAACTCAACCGGACAGGACTTTCCAACCTTACACAAGGATTAAACACCACTGGCTGTGCAATAAAGTATTCATCTACTGGACTCTGAGGCTCACGTAACTGCTTAGATGAGCCTTTTTACTTGGACTACTGCCAATACTGAGGTAAGACGTAAATACTTTTTTTTTTGTCATAAATCAGGGTTAGGGTTAGGTTTAGAGTTAGGGTTAGGGATGGGGTTAGGATTAGGGTTAGAGGTTAGGGTTAGGGTTAGGTTTCATGTGTCATGACAGTGTCATGTCACTCTTATGTCGATACTGTCAAGTAAAGTGTTACCCTATATTCATTTCTGGCCAGCATCGTTCAACAATCACATTGGACAAGGTGATTCAAGTCAATTTCATGTATTGACTTCAAAAATCTTCGCCATGGGAAGCAGCTGGGTGCATGTTTTAGCTACATGACCCTGACATGGTTACCTCACCATATTGGGTGTGTGATCACTGACTAAACTTACCCAGAGCATTTGTTGAACATTCCAAAGCACAAGAGCAAGACAAAGCAAGCTATTGTTTCCTCCCTGAAACATCACTTGACTTATCAGCTGTGTTTTTACAGTCTTTGTTTCTAGTCTAGTCACCCAGAAAGGTCACTGGGTAAAGAAATCACCACGTTGAATTAATACATGAGCTGATTCAGCATATTATAAGGTCTGCATGAAGGAAGCATTTCCCTTTGCCTTTTTCCCTATTACATTTTCCTGATTGTTTACCTTTGAGGGGTCATTTGGTGGGTGCTTCGGCTTTGAGGGGGCATTTTGGGTCATTTGGTGGGTGCTTCGTCTCCCCCTAGTGCTTCTCCGCGGAAAAACCGAATATGCAACTTTCTGGTCGCGGTCCGAACACATCCGGATGTAACTCGGTGGAAATACTCGAAAATGTAGTCAGATTGTAGTTTCTAAGAAGACTGCAAAACGGACTGTGAAAAAAATGTGATTTGATAGTCTCTTAAACCAGTGGTTCCCAAACTTTTAACAGGCATGTACCCCCTGAGACATTATGATCTTCCGGAGTACCCCCAACACCACCAATTGTTAACAAGTTTTTTTTTAATTGTTTTATTAATATTTATTTTTATCAATTTTGTCGAGAATAGTGAATAGGATCATAAACATATGATACAAATCTCATCAATAGTCAACATATGATAGGCCTACAAATGTGCTGAATATAATGATTTTAAACAGATCTGCACCTAATCTCACACACAATCGTCTTGTTGAATGCAGTGATCTTATCTGGTGCTTGTCTTTGCCTTGTAACTGGAGATTTATTGAGCATTGAGCTTTCCAAATATATCGCTAAGATAGGCCAGCTTCGTCAAGAAATGTTCATTAGTGAACGTGCTTGCAGATTCAAACATGCGCTCTTCCTCCAAGAAGAGGCGACTCGGAGCTCAAACACGCGACAGCACTTTACCTCGGGAAAGCCACCTTGCCTCGCTGTGAAACAGTACAGCCTTTTGGTCAGCTCCCATCTCCTCTCAAAGTGCGGAGAATAGACACGCTTTTAAGGGCCGGGTCTTGATGAAATTCACCATTCTCACAACTTCGTTCAAAATCTCATTCAGGTCGGGACTAACTAAGCTGCCTTGACACGAGCGCTTCCCTGTGAATAACACAGTGCGTCCATTGCGCATCGGGTGCTACCTGGGCCTTGGCTAAAGATAAAAAAATAAATAAATAAAACTCCTGTTTTTCACGTCAGTTCGCGCCCCACCTGGCATGTAGTGGGTTGCGACCCACAGTTTGAGAAACGCTGCTTTACCCTCTCTGTCTCCACTCTCGAATATTTTGTTAATGCGTAGAAAATAAGTTTTTAATGTGCAGTGCAAATGCGGAAGTTAAGTTACCAACGTGGGATAGAGAAAATGTTTGAAAAGGCATAGGCTATGACTTCGATATGTTTTCGCGTACCCCCTGAAATCAGTCCACGTACCCCTGGGGGTACGCGTAGGGGAGACCGGGGCTGGTTGGGTTGTCACATTGCTTATTCCAGGCACACTAGGTGATGCCGTGGTAAAATTTTGATATCAAAATGTTACCCTTTGATAGCTTACTCATTTGCACTAGGAATTTTGCTGAGCAGACACACAGCATTGAGGTGAGGAGACAATTTTTAAATTTCATGGGTCAGAGTACATTTTCATGTTGGTGTTGTTTTTGTATTGAGAGCTTGTAGGATATTAGCAGTTCAAAAACAAAACACTCATTAAAAAGCCAAAGGTAGTAGCTTTATGTTGAGTCATATTTTAGCTATCAAGTTAAAGCCATGTGGCAGCTAGGTTAACATCTTTGTCAAGAGGTCAGTTGGGGATGGTTGTCACATAGCTCGTGGGGTTGGTTGTCACATGTGTTTGTTGTCACTGAGACACAGTTGTCACTGTGTTTGCAACTTTGTTTGCAACTTACATGATAATAAAGAGGTTTTTATTTCATTTTATTTCTCAACACAGTAGACAATTCAAGTAACTGATCACCTCCTTTAATCCCATTGTTTAAACATAAGGGGCATTGATGACAACTATCATAGGGGTGGTATTCATATTAAAACTTATTTGCAGTTTCTAGCTTAAAAAACTAAAAAGTTACACATCATTTTTTAAGATCCCATTTTATCACTGAAATCCCATTGAAACTCTATAGGGACAACCAACCCCATACCCTGTGACAACCAACCCCGTGATGGGGTTGATTGTCACATTGTGTCAGAGTGTCTTTGATGGTTAATTGCTCCCTGTTACAATACATTCTTAAAGTAAAAATTATACACATTTAAAGCCAAGACCCCAAGCTTTCATTTCATGCAGGAATTACTGCTGAAAGAGTTTTTGAAGATGAGCAATTCATGCATGAGTAAAAATTGTGACAACCAACCCCGGTCTCCCCTACCCCAGTTTGACAACCGCTGTCTTAAACAATGTGTTTGCTCGACCGTTTTATTGTGAGCCCTATGTGTTTGGCTTGGTTTATTTATGGCAAACAGCAAAATTGCTGTTTGTGGTGTGTGGCACCCAGTGTTGGGTCAGATTACTTTGAAATGTAATCCATTACTGAGTGCAGACTACACACCAATTTCTGTAATCAGTCCATTAATCCATTGGATTACAGAAATAAAGTAACGTAATCTGAATACTTTTGGATTACTTTTGGATTACTTCAAAACAAAAAACTCAAAAATTAAATACATTGAATAAAATGCTTTTGTGCTGATCTGCTGATGCTTTTTTTTGCGATCCCTGGCGACTTCAACCACATAACACTGGATTCCACCCTCACTAATTTCTACCAGTTTGTTGATTGCCCAACTAGGAAAAACAGGACAATAGACCTCATGTATGCAAACATACCCCCCCCCCCCCATCATCACAGCAGATCAAGTTAGAGGACAGCTAAAGAAACTCCGCCCCAGGAAGGCAGTCGGGCCTGACAGACTGTGTCCAAGGCTGCTTAGGGTCTGTGTTGCTGAACTGGGGGAGCCACTGAAGCACATCCTCAATCTGAGTCTCCGTCTCGGAAGAGTCCCAACACTGTGTAAGACATCATGTTTCATCCCCATCCCCAAGAAGCCACACCCATGTGAGCTCAATGACTTCAGGCCGATTGCTCTAACATCACATGTGATGAAGACCATGGAGCGACTGGTTTTGGGGATACTCAGACCCCAGGTACACCATGCACTAGTCCCACTACAGTTTGCATACCAGGAGAAAGTGGGCGTGGACGATGCCATTACATATCTCCTACACAGGATGGATTCTCACCTGGACAATGGGAAAAGTGCTGTGAGAATCATGTTCTTTGACTTCTCCAGTGCTTTTAACACCATCCAACCCCTCAGACTGGGTGACAAGCTCCTGCAGAGGGGTGTGGATGCTCACCTAGTATCATGGATTGCAGACTACCTGACAGAGCGGCCACAGTTCGTCAGACTGAAGAACTGCCTCTCTGACACTGTGATCAGCAGCACCGGAGCTCCACAGGGAACAGTGCTCTCTTCAGTCCTGTTCACCCTGTATACGTCTGATTTCTGCTAACACAACACATGCTACAGGCAGACATTTTCAGACGATACTGCAATTGTAGGGTGTATCAGGGATGGGCAGGAGGAGGAATACAGGAGCCTGGTGGAGGACTTTGTGCAATGGTGCAAACTCAACCACCTACAACTCAACACTGCTAAGACCAAGGAGATGGTGGTGAATTCAGGAGTTCTAAGCCCGCTCTGCTGCCAGTCACCATTGAGGGGGTCAATGTGGAGGTGGTAAAAACGTACAAGTATCTGGGGATACACCAGTTCAATAAACTGGACTGGTCAGTCAACAGTGAAGCACTCTACAAGAAAGGGCAGAGCAGGCTGTCCTTCCTGAGGAGGCTGCGGTCTGCAGCAACGTCTGCAGCAAGCTCCTCTGGATGTTTTACCAGTCTGTCGTTGCCAGCGTCCTCTTCTATGCTGTGGTATGCTGGGGAGGAAACATTTTGGACAATGACTGTCATCCACTCCACAGCACTATCATAAAGCAGAAGAGCTTGACCAGTTGGAGACTACAGTACGCTCACTGCCATGCACAACTGACAGACTGAGGAAGCCATTTGTCCCTAGGGCCATACAACTCTTCAATGCTTCACTAAAGGGAAGAGGAGAGATAGACTTCTCTGCATAGTCTGTCTGCCCTCTTCTACACTTCCATGACCTCCTATAACAGTGTTGTGTACTGACTGTCCACTGGCCCACTGTGTTACTGCTTACACTGTCTACACTGTTTACTGGCTATATCAGAATCAGAATCAGCTTTATTGGCCAGGTTTGCATAAACAAACAAGGAATTGCTCTCAAAGTACAACACACTTAACATATAAGAATAATAATAAAAACCATAAAAAGAGTAAAAGAATAAAAACAGAACAGTAAGAATAGAATGAAGGGCAGTAGAATATGGCTATGTATAAGAATAAATAGAGTATGTACATTTGCAAATTAATAAATAGACAGTATGGGTGGTATAGGGTAATGCAATGTCCATGTCAAGGTTGGCAAGTCGTGTCCTCATTTTGGCCAATTTGTCCTCACTTTCTAGACAACTTGTCCTCCTTTTCAGAGTCTGGTTGGTGGTCACCCTAGTTCTGCTACATCATAACACACATGTAGCTTTTACTTCCCCTTTTACACACAAATTATGACTATCAACTGGTCTTGTATTTCTGTACAGAACCACTCACATAAAGTGGAAAAAATAGGCGTCCAATTTATTCTCTAGCTGGGTCGCGGTTGGTTGAGCTAAATAACCCCTTCAATTATGACTTCTGGCAAGTATTGTGCAAATAAATGACAGATTGAGACTTACACATATAACCACAAACACCTTTAAGGCATCTTGCTGTGAAAAAAAATCTCAATTATGTGGCAGATTCAAAAGGGGAAGATTGTAGCTGACTACGCCACCTAAGGTATTTGTTAACACTAGGAAATAACGGTCACCAATTCACACAAACCTTGCTAATTGGCAACACAGGTTTGACACATGCAGGACAGAGACGTCTTTTTAGAAAAATATATATATTTATTATAAAAAAAATGGAGCTACATGATTTGACATGACATAATAGACAGGACAGGGACTTGATCACTGGTGGAACAGCAGAGAGAGAGAGAGAGACAGAGAGAGAGAGAGAGAGAGAGAGAGAGAGAGCGCTATCGTGCAATTTACACTGCACTGCAAACAAGTTATGACACACAACTCACACTCGCACTGCTACATGTGACGAAAATCTCGTCAGACACACCAGGTGAAACCAGGGAAACTAGTAGGCCTACGGTAGACTCCCCATTTTAAGATTGTTAACCACCCATTAAGGCCCCCTGTTTCTTGTCAAACAGAACTGAGACAAACAAATAACAAGACACAAAATACAATTATTGCACAAAAAAAAGAAACATCCAGAGACAAAACAGCAGCCCTTAGGTGACGGCAGGCAATGCACCGATGGCCAATCTTCTTGAATGATAAAAATGTGCCGTCTCTTCGAGCCGCACAGAATATAATCCTAACGAAGGACCGGCCCTGTTCCAAACTGAACAAATCACGTCGCCCAGTAGCCGCAACTCCTTAACGCAAAACAGCGATGAGCTGGCACCACTTGGTTGTATAGCAGCTCATCAGAAAGCTAACCAGTTAGCCAAACTAGTGCATTTCGCCGACAACACCATGATCAGGACCCCGGAAGTGGAAAAGGCAGGAACGCTCCCACGGGAAGCACCTGCCTGCCAGTATATCAGTGAAAGGCTAATGACTGGGCGGGTCTGTCAATCATGCTAATCAGTGAGAGACAGACAGCAGAGAGCAGGACCTGCTTACCCTGCTACAATTGCAAAGCATGATTATCATACATAGGGTCAGGCGCGCCTGCAAGTGTACGGCCGTGCGCGCCTGTGTTATTTGACTGAGGGGCCCCCGTTTAGATATCAGGGTGAATAATATAACCTATTGAGGGGCCCTATTTATGACATATCACATAATAACCCATGGGTTGGCCACAGACGCCTGTTTAGAACTGTTGAATCGTTTTGGAATTTCTGGTGTGTGATATTCCATATGTAGCCTTATTCACGTTTTAATAGTTTGGCTCAGTTCAATTTATTTCTTTGTTCCAAATTGGCAATTTGATTGCAGACAGGATCACATACCACAGAACAACAGACACAATACACTACAATACAGACAGATATGCACAAAATAATAATTTAATTAATTTAATAATAAGAGGAGGAAGTGATACGGGGCGGGTGGGGGCTCACTAAATGGACAAGTCTATCTGTTGTGTCCATTCAGTACTTGGATAGAAAAGGGGATGAAGGATTTTTTGTACCACTCTTTAAAAGCAATGGGAGTTTTAAAACACAAGCCAGATGGCAGCAGCACGTAATAGCCTAAATGTTTGGGATAAAAAAAAAAGCTGATTTAAAGTGATTCCATGCCCCCTTTGAAAATACTCAAAAAGTATTTTGAGTATTTTCAAAATACAAAAATACAGTATTTTGTTTTGATACATTATGGCTACAGTGTGTTGTAGTTTTTTTTGATACGTTTAAAAAGAGGATATTTGGTATTTTATTTTAAAATAGGCTACATCCTGATGTATTTTTGCTCATCCCTGTATGTAATGAAACACATTAAACAAAATGTAATCAGGTAATCTTCAACAATGTAACTGTAATCTGACTACACTTTTTTTTATGTAATCTGGTCTGATTATTGTTACTTGTTTTAATCCAGATTTCTTGATATCAGCGACAACACAACCCTGGTGACACCACCCAGGAATTGCTGGGTTTTTAGTCCAGCAGATCTTGATTTCTGTGGCTGTGCAGAGAGAAGTGGATGGCAGATGAACCAAAAGCAGAACATACCATTGTGGATGGTGTTAGCTTTTTTAAGGAGAAGTTGCATTGTACTTGTGAATTGGCTCATAAGTATTTTGCTTGTATTCAGTCAAAGATGTAAAACTGGCATGACAAGAAATCGGTGATGAGGTCCCTTTGTTGTTGCGCACAACTTGAGTGACATTAATTATGTTATTAACGACTCAACAAAAGGAGGAAATCCCAAGTATGTTATATAAATATTTCGAAAGGTTATTCTTTATGCACCAACACTTTGTCTCCTACTGTTTCTGTTTCGGTGGCTGCACAGTTTAGTGAGCATCCAGGTCTACAGTGCCTATAAAAAGTATTCACCCCTTGGATATTTCCCCTTTTACTGCTTTTATAAATGGAATCTTTGGTGTCAATAAACAAGAAACAAGAAGAAAGAGTGTGCGGTGAATACGTTTTTGTATAAAGTAATCTTGATCAATTTAATTTGACCCTTTTTACAATAATTTACAAAAAATCCCTCCTTAATGTCAAAGTGATTTCTACAAAGTAATGTTAATTCATTAAAAATATATAATGCAAAATAAGCGATTGTATGAATTCCAGCGAACTGATGCTAAAGTAGTCTCACAACTAGTGAAATGGAGATCCCCTGAGTGCAGTGAATGTGTACAGTGTAGTAATACAGACACCAAGGTCAAGTCGCTGTTCAATCAGTATTCCTGGCTATAATTCCACCATGAAGACAAAAGAACACTAAATTAAGCTAAAAACCTTTAAAGGGGGAACTATGCAGTTTTTTTTTAGCTTCATTTACCTTAACATAACAATGGGGCCAGCCGTGGCCTACTGGTTAGCACTTCGGACTGGTTCGAACCCCGACTAGTCGGAACGGCTAAAGTCCGAAATGCCCGAGCGCTGCTGTTGATGCAGGCAGCTCACTGCGCTGGGATTAGTGTGTGCTTCACCTCACTGTGCGTTCACTGTGTGCTGAGTGTGTTTCACTAATTCACGGATTGGGATAAATGCAGAGACCAAATTTCCCTCATGGGATCAAAAGAGTATATATACTATATATATATATATATAATATATATATATATGTGTATAATTGTATATAGTATATGTATATATATATATACTTATATAACAACATTATTGGAATGGTTATATGACTTTTTCCGGGTTGAAAGGTGGCCGTCTTGCTTCCCCCTAGTGCCTGTGAGCGGAAAAAACAGCCTTGCAACTTTGGTCCGGCGAGCCAGAAAGTCTTGCTGTCTCGCAACGTAACAAATTGCTCTATGGGACTATTCACATACACACCAGGCAGCGGCTAGAACAAGGTAGCGATGGAGTTTCTCAGACATTCGTCCGGCGAAAAGAAGCAGAAAGCGAGTAACACACACACAAACACACACCAGCAGAAATGTAGGGTGTCCTCATTTTGGTCAACTTGTCCTCCTGTTCAGGTCTGGTTGGTGATCACCATATTTCTGCTACTTTATAGTACACATGTAGCCTCCATCTCCCCTTTTAAACACAAGTTGTGTGTTTATGTGTAAACCTCACTCTCGATCCGAGTCATGGCACCAATGTAACCTGCCTTGTGTTGAACTGTGCGGCTCGGCCCTCAACTCGCCCGGACTCAAATCTGCAAACAGCAGCACCTTGGATCAGGAGTCGGGAGTTGAGCGTGCTAACAATCAAGCTAAATGTCCAGACTGCTAGCTCTCTTACTACCATGACTTATGGCGTCGGGAGGGAGGTTTACATAAAGTTCATACTGCACAGCTATGTACCAGCTAGCTAATGTTACACAACCGGAATATGCCTATAAGCAGAAATTGGGGGGGTGTCCTTATTTTTGCCAATTTGTCCTCACACGACTTGAACACCACTAACCACTCGGTGAGTTGCACAGTTTTGAAAACGTTAAGGGTTGTTTTAGGACATGTTTGAGCATGCCTGTAGGCAGCCACTCTGTAGTCAAAGGCGATTCAAAACTAGTCAGAAAAGTCGAGACAGGACCAATCGTCAAAATGTCGGTGTCCACCACTCTAGTTCATCCAAAAAAAAACAGAAAAGGGACTCAAAGTGCTAAATACCGGAATTTTCCTTTAAGTATTCAGAAGTACAGTATTTGTCATTTTTAATGTATTGTAATGTAATACATACAATGTAATAACAGTATACATCATTTGTTCAGTCATACATCCAACAAAAACATTTTACCTATTGTCATAACTTTGTAACTGTTCAAATGGATGCGATAATATAATTTAATCATTATTCATTCTCTGTTCACAAATCCAAAAACATTTTAACTGCCGAATACAAAATCAGACAACTCAATTTTGAGTGATTATTTATAGTTTAATGATGTACCCTAAAGATCTAGCTATGTGGTGAATGTCAGGTGATTGTCTAATTTTAATCCAATTTCACAATGATCATGGAGGATAACCTGGTCAACACCAGACCACTTCTCATTAGGGGTGTGACTTTCGAAACCGATGTCTCGAATCAGTGTCGAGGCTTTGAAGCAGAAGTGTTTCGAAACACTGCTTCAAAACGTAGTTCAAAACAGCCATGTCATGTGACCACTGCTTTGAAACATCGTTCAAAATCCCCATGTCATGTGACCAAAGTTAAGTGAATCTTCGGTGCATTTCACCGGTGTCGGAAGGCGTGCCCGCGCGTTCAATTAACAGTGTAGACTATTCTTAAGCAATAACCATGATGGTGTAGTGGTTAGTGAGGGCGTTTTTTGCACGGTAGGCCTAGCCCAGGCTGCTCAAATGTGGTTCGATCCCCGTTTGATTTAAGGTATTGTTTCAGATCGTATCTGTTTATGTTTAATAAATTCACCACACAGTTTCAACTAAACTCTCAGAATGGTCAAAAATCGAGAGTTTTTATAAGAAGAAAGTGATTTAGAGAACACTAGCGGCAGCAATAAGAATCTCTTTATTGTCACTTCATGTGGTCTCCCATCCAGTAATTGACCAAGGGCATGACTGCTTAGCTTTTGACAAAGACTGAACACAGGTAACACAGCAAGCCACAACCTTTAAAGACTACATCTCCAATACGAAGCATTTGTTTGTTTGTTGACAGATTTGTTTCACCCTAAACAGCTCTGAGGTGTCGGAATTGTTTCGAAGCTTCGGAACAATTTGGCACAATTGCTTCGAACGTTTCAGTGTTTCATAAAGCCTCGCTTTGCTCATCCCTACTTCTCATGTCTCAATTGCAAACAGATTTGTCAAGTACAGGGGGGGCAGAAATACACAGACTAATTAACAGAAAGACAGAGGACTGGACGAGACCAACAAGACAATAACGGGGAACAGGTGTGAGCAGTAATGGATGGAAACTGACGAGACAGGAAGTGCAGACCATATAAGGGCAAAGGGGTGGAGACAGTCACATGACAGCAGACAGGTTAACAGAGCACATGGGGAACAGGCAAAAGCAAACACAGGACAATAAACAAAAGTCATCAGCCCAGGCCAGATCCTGACAGACAATCTGATTTATTATGTCCAAAGGATAACTAGTACTCATACAATGTAGGCCCATAACTGGCGCTCCTGTGGCAAAAAAAAAACTGCATAGTCTTCTGGCACTAGGCTTATGTAGCCTACAGCATCTTCTTCGAGCTCATCATTGCAAGAGGCGCAGGTAGAGATTTGAGTTTGCGTTAATATAACAGAGCATTCACTTTTGGAGGAACATTATGGAAACACTGTGAACTGTAAAGCCTACATCTAAGGCTACTGAATATCCCAGTTTTTAAAACATGTTGATCTAAAAACCTTTAGAAATAGTCTTCACTTCAGCTGCAAATCATTTCACGACCCCTCCGATATTTTTGCCGACCCCCCAGTTTAATAACCACTGAAGTAAAGTACAGATAGGCTACTCAAAAATCATACTTAAGTATTTAAGTATCTTACTTCTCCTCTTCCTCACCCTCCTCTAATTTTCACTCCTCTTACTCTCTGTCCACTATTGTCCTCATTTGTAATCCAGAGAAAGACAAATGTCAAAATAGTGTTAATTGACACCAATATGTTGCCTACACTTTAGCTTGAAATGTGTTATTGCAGTGAGTTTCCAGTTTTGCAAAAAAAAAAAGTGAACTACAAAATTACAAACTGAGTGTATAACAGATAATGTAATGTCAGTCACCTGGTAGGCTAAATTATTTAGTTACATGTGTTAATGCTGGTTTCAGAAACTGTGCTTCAAGAATCCTTGTCCTCATACATATAAGAAAATAGCAACAAAAAAAACCGTTGCTCAGTCAGTAGCCTACACAGTTTATCCATTATCCATCTCTATCTTTCTCTTCTAACATCCTAATGTCTGAACGTGGTGACGTGTGAGGGGACGAGGTATGTTGGGGAAATCCCTTTGCTGTTACGACTGAAAACACGTCTCCTTTAAGACAACGAAAATACGTAGCTTATTCAGAGGGGGGCCTCAGTTGGCATCAAACAGCAACATCGTGCCGTTGATAAACCCGGGGCGAAGGCGTTTAAACTATCCTAACAAAGGTCGGAACCTGTAGATTATTTAATCGATGAGAATGTTGGTGTAAAATCCGTCTGTGATGAGGGTGTAAGGATAACTGTAGCTGCTAATATATGTGTTGGCTCTAGCTAAACATGGATGCACATGAAAAACGCCGCACTGGCCAACTGCAACTGAAATTAATGCGAAATTTTAACAAGCCTAAATTATTCTTTACATGCATTTTTATCTGTATGTCACATTCAGTTATATATGGTGTACCACACCCTTACGGTATAGTTTATCTATGTCGCCGAACACACGGTCTTTAAATTTATTGTATGATGTGGAGATAATTATTAACGATGTCATGGTGTATTTGAGCTAACAGACCCTTGTTTTATACTGCGACAGGACATCTCGAACAGTTCCTTATCATCTCAAGACCGCTCTGCAATCCTGCATGCTGTACTGTTGCGGAAGTAAGGACGAGGAGAAGGAGCGCACGGAAAAGGACGATGTTTTACTGAAAAGGGTGACAGAACCTTCAGTGAAGAATCCTGGCAACATCTTTCCCTCGGAATCCGAGATGTACGGAACCGTGGGCATGCCCGAACTTCTGCCTCCTAGTGGGGTGTTTCAGCCAAGTCCCCATAACCCGTGTCAGGTGCGACAACTGACTGGTGACATAAACCAGGGCACTATAGACCCCAACTCACACCAGCAGAGGTTAGGCCGAAGGGCTCCAAAGCTGGGACAAATCGGACGGTCAAAGAGAGGTGAGTGCGGCAGAGGTGGAGGCTATTATCTAATGCACGATTCAGATTCTGACATGGCTGTTCACAAAGAATTGCTGCATGATTGAATGGGTTTTCGCAACATGTGTGCGCTGTTAGACTTCTAGCCTCATGCTACCTATTTTATGTTTGCCTTCAGTGATCATTGAAGATGAGGACTTGGACGACATCATGAACAACAATGAAACTCTACCCTTCCCAATCAGCCACTCGCCTGCCTGAATACCTTAATCATGGAATTTAGTTAAACTTTTGGCTTAACATTTATGACGCCCGGAGGCTACTCTGGTCAGCGGGCAAAACCTGGACACTGTTTCTTGAAGTCTTAAATACGTTGTAGCCTAGTAGGCCTACTTTAGCAGCATGCGCATCACATGTAGTTTAGTCGCAAGGCTCTGTTGTCACCGGGAACGATCTGATGAAACGTGAAACTTTGGTGCGAGTCTGCTGCAGTTGTCCAGGTGCGTTAGCGCGAGGTTGTCGGCAGGGTTCGCTGATATACCAAGCAAGCAATTGCACAATTTTTTCAGGTAGCATATACAACACAGAAACACTGTGAATCAGTAGATGTTTTTAACATTGACTATAGCCTACTTTCGCGGTCCTAGCAAAGTATCGAAAATATAGATGCAAAGTTGTGCACAGCCTACTATCTATAAGGATATTCATCGTTACAATTAGTATTTCCCCTCCCAAGTTATTCAACCATAAGTGGAAATTAACTGTTAGAATATTCATTGGTATTGTTAAGACGTGAATCATGTTTACATCATTTTATGCAAAATAATGCCTTATATGTTCATGGATATTTCAGTCACTGCCATTGACTTTGAAGATTATTTAACGTATTTTTCTAAAACACACCTTGCATGTATTCCTGATTGTTATTAATTTATTTATGTCGAGAATGCATAGGCCCATATTACGCACAAATATTTTACTCACGAATTATTACGCATCAACCGTCTTACATTAGACTGGCTTAACACTAGTATGCATTTCGCTGATTAGATAAACCACTAGCACTGTGAGTTTGTATAGCCTACATCTCTCTCTCTCACTCACACACACACTCCTTGAGATGATGGGTTATGCTGTCGGCAAAGGATGTTATCGGTATTTAGTTTGGTGCTGGCCTTTCGCTACAGCTTTGAAGGTACCTCAATAAAACAGACAACATTCCCATCAATTGCATATCTTACCACAAAAAAAGCATGTCAGTTCGGTTGCGTCCTCTTGTTTAATGTACAATTATGACCTTTAAAGGCTGCTGCTGTACCTGAGGAACTTAACTATTGTATTTCACCACCAGGGGGTGTCAAAGCCAAAGCAATGACTAGAATGTTCTTCATGCAGGTGTCAATCCCTCGCATGCTTGTTTCAAACATTTGTGTGCTATTTGTGTACATATTAGTTCCTCTATGATTAAAACTAATTATTTTGAACTCTGTCTTGGCTGAGTAAGATATGGCAAAACTGTCCCATCAAAATAATTTTGCCAGTGAAAGAAAAACATATGAACAGTTTAATTTTTATTAAGTTTGTATTATATACAGAAAATGTTATGACAGACAAGTCAGTAACGACAAATCAATAATGGCATACAACATAAGTTAAATATTACTGAACAGTGGCAGAAAATCATACTATTAGGATCTTTTGCATGGTATAGATGTAGGCCTAACCCATATGGGTTTTAAAAGCACAGGTAAAATGTTTAAAAGATTTGTGTTTACAGTAAAAAGCTGCAACGTGTGCCACTATGTAACCAATGAGATTTTAAAAAATGCAGTACAGTGTAACTGAAAATGCAACATGTCAGCCAGTAGGTCAGCTACATTACAAAGTTGGGAGACCATAAACAATATGCAAACAGAAAGAAAAATAATAATTCAGACAAGAAGGTGAATATGGTACAGAAAGTAAAAAAAAAAACCTTAGACCTAGCATAACAAAGTGCCGTTGAAGATTTTATGCAATTATAGCAGTGTAGGAACAAGTAAAAATGAAATATATAAAAAAAAAATGTCATCTCTGCCAACTAAAGAAGGCACTTCATGTTTGATCATTAACATTGAGAGACAGCTGGGGGACCTCCTCAAACTTGAGGGGAGATGTATTTTTTGGAATGTTTGCAGCTTCAGATTATAAAAACAGAAAATCAACTCACTGTGCTTTTCCCTCCAACTTCCTCTATTGATAAAACCTAATCAATCACCTTTTAGCTGCATGCAAGTCTAATTCTGGCACAAACATACCAATAAAAAAAATCAAGGGAGGACATGTCACTACTATGTACAAAGACATACAAAACATATACCGTAAAAGGGTAATGCAAGAACATTTGGGATCAAAACACAGGAACCTTCCCTGAGCTTAGCTATGGACCGTTGTCCCTGTTGGTAGGGAAGAGTAAAATTATTTCGCCCTTAAACCTTAACGCTGGACCAGGTTTTGTCTGGGCTTCTTCTAGCATGTACCTTAAGAGGAACTGGGAAAAGATTGTACTTGTACATTTGAAGGTAAACACCCACAGACACCAACTGAAAAACCCTTAACGCTGTGGGCCAATGGAGCGTCTCCTTCGGTGATTGGGTCGCAGGATGCATCTTAAACATACTCTTTAGTGCTGCTGGGCGGTCTGGAGATGGGGTATTTGGGTGAAGGCTTGCCCCTGGGGCAGGACGCCGCCAGCATGGCCCCTCCCAGGATGTCCAGGAAGGAACCCGCCCAGGCGATGAAGATGGCAGAGCCAAACTCGTACCTATAGACAGCAAGAGAGAGAAGAGAAGTGGTTACAGGGGAACTCCATGTGGCTGGCTTGGATTAAATTAGGCAAAAGTTGCTTATCAGTTGCAAACACACAGTCACACACACAGAGAGACAGACACACACACACAGATACACAGGCCTTGGATAGGTCTTTTGAGGAATCAGTTGGGCTAAAAATTATCTTGAAAGATGACTTTATAGTAATTGTCAGGATGACTTGTCATGCAATCCATTGCATTTGATGCGATCACCGTTCAGAAGTACTTATCATTGAGATGTTCATAAGCGCATCATCTCAATAGTGGTCAACTTTTCAATGACTGCAGAGAGACCCACTATCTCAGATGGATAAACACTAACACTAATGTATGAATATACACACAAATGTATGATTTTTCTTTATGCAAGCCCAAAAGCAAAATTGTGTTGGTAGTTTAACTGAGAAGGTAACATGGACCAAGCTTCAGAACTACATTTTTAACATGAAGGATTAAGACTGAAAAGGCGAAAGGGAAAGAACATCAGGATCTGCTGAAAACTGCCACAATGTTAAATGTCATGAGCAATGACATTAACAATCTAATTATCCTCTTGATCTTAAATAAAAACAAAACAATCAAACTCAAACCACACCAAACAGTTAACTCAGAGAGAGGGGGGAGGTAGTGCATACTTGGTGTTGACAGGAGTGAAGGGGTTGTAGAAGTCCTGGATGATCCTGTGGGCAAACCATGAGCAGGCAACAATGGAACAAAGTGCTGAGGGGAAAAAGAAGATCAGATATGTGAGCATACCCAGGCAATTCATACACAAACACACACAGATCCACAACCAAGAAACCCCTCTTCAATTACCAGTATTGTTTGAGTCCTACAGCATAATTAGGCTTTTTGGTAACTGCCCCCCTCCCCATATGTTTCAATAAAGCACAATGGGAGCAGGCTTACCTCCAATCAACAGGATGATCCCACCAGTCATGGCGATGCGAGACTTCTTGGTCTTGTCGTCACCTCCACAGTTTGTGCACTTCATGCCCATAGTGGACACGCCAAGGCCAAAAACAGTGACAATGATGCCTACGATCATCAGAGCTCGTGTGGCCTGGAGAGCACCTGAGCAGAACAGGGGGGGGGGGGGGGGGAGAAAAAACAAGGGTGAGTCTCAATTCATCTTAATCTGAATTGTCTTGTCGAGTTAAAATCTCTGGAATGAAAATAATACTTCATGACACTTCATTCACTTCAATGTGACATTGATCCAAAACTCTTTTTGCTACATTGCTTACATATGTGTGATTGTTGTATGGAAGACCTTGAAGATGGCTAACTTGACCTTGGGTCCATATGATAACCCATAAAAACCCATGAAACACTGAAACACTCATAAGAAAAGTATTACACCTCGAAACCACCCCCCCCCCCCCACACACACACACACACACACTCTCACCTTACACTGATATCACACTCCCTCTCCCACCCCTCCCCTTTCAGTTCCTTTTCATGTCTCCACCCCTCAGCACCTGTGGTGAGGTGCACCTGAAACCGGTTACAACCGGAAGCTTCCGTAGAGAGAGAGCGAGAGAGAGCAAGACAGAGCGAGAACTGTGTTTGTTTCCATACAGTACTAAGGGCAACTCGTCTGACCAGTTGTGACAGGTCAGTGAAAAGAGAGTCGAATTTCACTCGCTTGAACCACCCACTTCACTCAAACGGATACCTCTGTTTTGCATGAACCTTTACATGCACGTTGCCGGGATCCACTGAATCACGTCTCAGCAGTACACCTCTTTACAGAAAGAGGATGGACAAATGTGAAGGAAAGCAAGGCTCTCACTCGCTGCTAATGTACTACATTCAATTGATATTGTATCAAACCTTTACAAATAAATGCAAATCCTCATATTTCCTGTTCTTATCAGTTCATGCTGTATGCCGCTTCAAGCCTCTGATAGTTAAACAGAAGCAATAAACTGCCAATGGTCAACTCAAAGAGTCAGTGCATAATATTAAAACACCTTTATCAGCTCTGGCTTGTGTGTATTTGTTTACACATGCGATAAAACTGTTTGTGTCTGATAGTGTTTAATTGTTTTACCATGTCCTTATCTAAGGCTTTGATATACAAGTCAAACATCTCACTATGTTTTATGGAGTAACAACAGACACTTGTGGGTGATCCAAAAAAGACAATAAAAGGTATGTTAGTATGTCACTTCAATTGCAGATAAAGGGTTTAGCCAAGCATCTGCATGCATTTACTGAAAATGGGAAGAATGTGAGTATGCAAACTAGACACCCACACCCAAACCAAGGAGCCATTCAACATTAGGCCTACTGATGTGCTGAAGGGACAAGAGACCTTCTTCAGATAAGCAAAAGCCCTGGGGTAACAATAGCACAAGGTGTGTGTGTGTGTGTGTGGTGGGGGGATTATACCTAGACAGATCTGAAGGATAACGTTGCCAAACAATCACCATCAGACAAACACCATCACATAGAATGTAGCAATAGAGTCCAGTAAAATCCGTTGGCTATAACTCATTAGCTGACTGGAGTAGAGCTAGTAAGTCAATTGAATATATTAACACGAGCTTGAAATAGTCAGCAGGAAAGGTATGTAACAGCCAACTCTTAAGTTATTATGTGAAAACTAGCTTGTGTTGATCTTTGTTCTTTGCCTTTGCCAATAGCAACTCTGGCAATAAAACGAATATTTAAATCCTCGCGCTAATTGCAGACAGTGTGCAAAATAACACACAGGCAACACCTGCAAACTGACTCCAAGTCGCAAGCTTGTTGGCAAAATAAGCGGGAGACAAAGTGCATCTTCACCCGCAGCCAGCATCTAGCACCCCCTCTCGATACTGGAACGGTGGATGTTTTTTTCCGCATGCTATGATGAGGGGTGGTATGGGCAGGGCTTGGGACAATACTATCTAGCTAATCATTATCCTTAGTAACAGCGTAACCCAGGCGTGTCAACTCTTTGCATTGAGTAGGCCTACAGCTTTGGTAGGCTACGTGAATATCACAAAAGACCAATGCTACTGGACTTGGTGTAATCCATTAACACATCTGTGCTACTACGGCCACAATCTTACTATCATCACACAAAAGCGCAACTATTAATGACAACAAATCATTTAATCGGTGAGACCATCTCTGGCCCAATGCCAAGTTAGTGCTACAAAGCTTTACTAAGAATACAGAATCATGCTTGGAAACACCAGTGCAATACCCAATAGTGTATATTTGTAACACATGCCCATTCTCCAGAAATGTTTCTGCAAAAGCAGTTGCCACTCTCGATTTCAATAATGATCGCATAGCCTATGCATTCAGTCAAACAGCCTAACTGATCACGGTGACATGATAGGCTAGGCCTACTCCAGCAGGTGTGGCTGGACGTTTGGCGTACCCTATTCAAACCAAGTGGACATGAGAAAATGTGAGCTTTTGAAATTGTGGTTCATTTTTTGTGTGCAGATGTGTCATTTAGTAGGCTATAACAGCCTACATGCTACTGCAATATGTCCCAGTCTGCGTAGCCTGCATATAGGCCTACCTATGTAGAACAGGTGCGCGGCAATCAATTTCACATCGAGCTCATTTTCAAGATCACCTCGAGCTCATTTTTGTGGATCCGAATATTACAATACATTTGGAAACTTCTTTGGGCATGCCACATCGCACAGGATAACCAAAATCACGTATTTTTATATTTTATAACATACAAAAAAAAAAAAAAGATTTTCCAGAACAATTCACACCTGCTGCGTAACGTCATCACTATCGGGAACGCGCTCAAAGGCGTTTCAAACAGGTTTTGAACAAGGTCAGGAAGAAACTAATGGCAAAATGTTGAAAACAAATATATACATATATATATTATCTTAATGACTATGTTATGTAAGAAATTACTGATGTCCTTAACAGGGAAACCACAACGTTTTCAAAATAATTCAGAAAGACAAGGAACTAGGCGGGCGATTCACACAGCCAAATGATAACTTAATTCTTCCATAAAACACTTACTGTTAAGTTGCAGGATGGAGTCGTAGACTTTGCATTGTATCTGCCCCGTACTTTGAAACGCACAAGACATCCAGAGACCCTCATACATGGCGATTGCTGTGATGATGTTATCACCAACATAGGCAGACATCTTCCATTGTGGCAAAATAGTACCAATAATTAAGCCTATGAGTCCAATTAGCGACAGGGCAAATCCCAAAAGCTGAAGTCCTTTATTTGCCATGTTAAAAAAACTAAATGTTAAAATCAAAGGTCAAAAAATAACAGGTAAAAAACAGTTTTTGTTCCAAAAGACAAACTAGTTGTTGAGGATAAAGTCCTTTGAGTGTATTGCCTTTCTTGGTCTCCTTATACGCGCTGTCGGAATAAAAAAAACTCTATATGTTTCCCTGTAGAATTTGTGAACAGTTAAGAGAAAAGCACCTGTGTCCTCTCTCCGCACCTTGAATATGCAATGAGAACCACTCGGGCACGAGAGTTTTTAAGGTGGCAAACTTCCTTTGGGGGAGGGGACGCGCGCGCAGTTTCGCCTGTTTCCCTGGCGCTGTCTCATCGCTGTGAGAAAGGGGGTTTCGTGATGTCACCGGAGCGTCACGTGAGAGCAGGTGGCAACATTTTGAGGTCTACTTTATTTAGCTACCGTAAGTTTTTCCGAGCTAGGCTACATGTTCAGTATTTCAATAAACGAATTGCAGAATCTACAGAAATACATTCTTAAGGCGAGGAAAAACCTAACCCATGTATTTTTTTCATGCTCACGAAAAATACAAGAAAACAACTTCATATAGGCCTAGCCTAAATAACAGATGTTTCCTCATTTTTCTTGTTAGTTGACTTGACAGACTTTTTTTTTATTGATTGCTGCTTTTATGCGAGCACAGACTATGTAGGTTATTTATCTTACTAAACTAAAAGAGGAATTTGTAAGACTGGCACTGACACTGGCTTTTGATAGCTGGCACTATCTCTTGAGAGAATTGGCTTTCTTCATATGACCCATTCCAGGAAATTCAGTGAAGAGGCTGCAATACATCATCTAGATTTAGATTTAAAATCTAATCTAATGTGTGTGTGTGTGTGTGTGTGTGAAATTATTTATATATATTTCATATATTATTGCCATCGGAATGTTATGAACTAACTGTCTCAAATTTGCAAGGGTGGATAGAAAAAGTGGATGAAATCTGCATGTAGTTCAGCAAAATATCAGACCATGTGTCTTGGAGATGTACTAGCCTTCTGTGTTTGTGTTGCTTTCTAAGAAGTATCTTCACTAGAAAGTATACAATGCTTTGGACTGAGATACTTTGGAATTAGACATACATTGTATTTGGCATCAAAACTACTAGCTCATGTCTGAAATTATTTAAATATATACATGTTAAGTTGTATTATGTTGGTTCAACGAAGGTCATGATAAATATGGGAGGGCTTACCGGTACTTCTGAGAAATGGTCTTTGTAGTCATCAGTGTTGCCCTAGCAAGATGGCAGTTCTGAAGCAACAAAGGGCCCCTTTGTTGGACCTAAGATTAACCTGCCTCCAAAACACAAGGAATGTAGGCTCACATAGCAGACAGCTACCCTCCCAAGCCCTCTCAAGCAGATTCTGTCAATTTCCAAGCTATCAGGGGAATCTGTTTAAGATCTTCTGTTTTTTAAGCTTGGTAAGACTGGGGAAGACGAGGGAATCTTGATTGCCAAAGGAAAGCTCTGCTGCGTAATGCTGAGAGAGACCAAAATGCTGACTTAAATACATTCATGAACTCATGAAGTATTGATCAAACATTTACCAATGCTTTTTTTTCTCTCACTCAAGCAGTTAGTGCATGTTGTTCTTCGCCAAACTTCTTCTCCACTGTGAATTGACATTGATGAGAGATAAAAGGGAGTGGCCATGCACATCATGAGCCAGGGCTCAATAGGAGGGGAGAACAGAAGTGATAAGGAGAAGATGTATCAGTACTGGTGCCTCTCCTGAGGTAGGACATCACCCACCTAAAAGAGAGAAAGATGTGGGTGAGATCAGGAATGTGATATGATCAGATTAAGTATTACTTTTACTAATGGATGCAGGAGAAGGATTCTTTTCAAAACATTCCTAAAAGTGTGTGTGCATGTGTGTGTGTGTGTGTGTGTGTGTCTCAGCTAGCTGACCTATCTGAACACAATCACACTGTCAGCTCTATGCCTTTGAATGAACATGTAGGTATGGCTCCTTTTTTCAATATCAGTTGACTGTGTGTAAGCAAAAAGTACCTGTAGTTTTGTTGTCATGGGTGTGGCATAGTTTTTACAGCTAACGGCGGTCCATTCAAACCATGCCAATATTTTAATTCAGTGTAATATGTGATTTATATTAATACATTTGTGAAGCACATATGTCTAAAGCTAAATATACAAAGCACACAATTTCAATTTGTATAAATACCTCTTTTACTAAGAGTATATTAGACATTGAAAGCAGGAAAAAAAAGAAAAAAGTGTTTTCTCTCAGAATGGTCTTTCTAAGAGTGGTCAGAGTCACTATCAGTAAGTTCATACTTTCATGATTATATCTATACATATATTTTCTATACATATATTTACTTATATATAGTTCTGTTGGCATATGGCAGCTCAATATTAAATGAAACAAATTGACATGGGTCCTTCTGGTAAGCTAACTGGTAAGTCACTATCCACTTCCCAGTAGATCTGACTGTCTTTGAAAACTGCTTGACAGATACTTACATAACGACATGCTATGTGACACCACTGACCCCTCGCACGGGAAGAGGAAACCTCACACGAGACTGGATAGTCTTGCTCTTGCACACCAGGTAGCAAATTGAACTGGTAGTCACGACTTAGTCATGAAGTAACAGTGTTGAGAGTAATGCTGAGTAAATGTTGCCAGGGACATGAATGTAGTGTGGAGAGTTCAGTAGATGGCTACTTCACATACCAGTAGTATTCAATGGAAATTCAGTGAACAGGCAAAAGGGGAAGTTTGCTACTGTCAAACATGTGGGACCAGTCTCTGAACATGGATTAAACCTTTAGTCTCAGACTTAAAAAAGAACCTCAATGAAGATCTCCACTCAGAAAGAGCTTTTAGTTTAGAACTAGTTTTAATGATTATTTTTTTCAAAGTGACTTGCATCTTTCAATTATTCCAAGGGCCAGTCTCCCCGAAACAACTCAGAGTAAAGTGCCTTGCCCAATAAGGGCACAATAGTGCCCACAACCTTTTCCTGGCTACTGTATGCTAGCCCAGCTCATTAACCACTACAGTACCACCACCCCATATACAGCTCTAGAAAAAAAATTAAGAAACCACTGCACATTTTTTCTGATCCATCCTGTTGCTAAGTGACATTCGAATGAGTTGATGGTCATATTCAAATAAGTCTCTTAATTTTGAATATGACCGTTAACTCAGTCGAATGTCACTTATTAACCGTCGGATGACATCAGAAAAGTATGCAGTGGTCTCTTAATTTTTCCCAGAGCTTTATATCCGGGGAACCGGCTCCTGGTGTTAAAAAATTAGTCCAAATTCAATATTTCATATATGCTCACCCATTTTATTTGTTCATGCGTCGGGATAGGTGAAGTCAGATATTTGAGCCATGCTTTGAGAACAAACTCAGCATTAAATATACACAGCTGAAGTTGCCCATGATAAAGGCGTGAGGTAAATATTAAAAGCATCCAAAATCACTGATAGCCATGGCATGGCTAATCCTTCAAGACCAAATTTGAAGCATATGTGTGTTCTTCAACTTCAACACAGATCAGCTCAAGTGACCTTGGCACTTTCCCATAAGCAAATAATGCCTCACCATTGCAAGAATTTTCGGAGTTGGTCAAAGGATGTTTTTAAGTTTTACCAACCAGGCTCCCTATGCATGATTCACTATGTACACATTCACCCACCATACATGTTCATGACCCTCTCATTGATAGACTTCAATTTCACAAATTTCACAGTGATATTGCATACATGTGCAGAGGGTTGTGTTTGCGTCTGTGTGTGTGGGTGTGGGTGTGCGTTTGCACTGCATATTTAGGATGGAAATATCTTTGTAATCGTCTAGGTCAGCCACAAACCAACAAGGTCCTTGCTCAAGCTTGCAGAAGCTTGCTTCCTGTGTGTGTGTGTGTGTGTGTCTGTGTGTGTGTCTGTAATGTGTGGGTGCATTCCAAACTGCCCACTCAACTATTTGATTTTCAATATTCATATCACTTAAACAGCACCAACCCAGTTCATTTCTTGGCTTATTGATTCATCCCAGTGTAGTGACTCATGCTACATCTACTTAGAATGACGTGTTTTTGGTTATGTGGACACTGAGGTCCATTGCACCTCTGATCTTGTCTGGATGGAAAATGTCCTCGTGTAGAAACCAGGGCAAGCGGAAGAAGACATGGGCAGCAGCTACCATAGTAACCATCCCATAGAAGCTTCTAACTTCTCACTACCCATACATGTGAACTTCCCTCGTCTGTTAGGCTGCCATACCTTTTTTTCAGGCATTGGGCCCTATCTTAGGGTTAGCATCAAACTAGCTAAAGTGGACTGGACCCGCCCTAAATGCACTTAAAGCATACTGTATGCTTCAGACTATGCGTTTTAGATTGTCGATAGATTGTGTTTCACCTTCTTGTTGTTTCCAGATGATGTGTTAGAATGTGCAAATCATTTTTTTTTTCATTCAAATTGAGGAAGTTTGTCGTTGGCTTTTAAACATGATCCTTTTTAGCCATTTGTAGAATCATGAAAATTAATTGGTGACAACATTATACTTGCCTTCAATTGTCATGTTAATATTTCCATAAACACATTTGCAACATGGATAGCTATTGCTCAGAGAGGGGATGTGGGAGCTGCGAGTGACATATTTGGAGCAGACTTAGGGCAGACTAGCCAACCAAAAAACCCACAAGGGCAGATATGTTTAGACAGTGAAATTTGCAACATTGACAGACAATGGATGGTTCCTCATATTTACAACCTTCAACCTTCTGACACTCCAATAATGTAAATAGATAGATAGATAGATAGATAGATAGATAGATAGATACGTAGATAGATAGATAGATAGATACTTTATTAATCCCCAGGGGAAATTCAAGGTCTCAGTAGCATACAGACAATACACACACATTCACTAACAGCAGAAAAAGTAATTAAAAGTATATAATATAAAAAACACAACTAAGCAATAAGGACAGTAGAAGATAAAGAATATTCTAAATATAATAAAATACAAATTATACTAACTAACACTTAATCTAAATCAATTCTAAAAACAGTATCCACATAGTGGGTGATTAATCAATCAAGAGGCGCTTGCAATGACTGAGTCAGGGACTGGGCCTGTGATTCTCTGTGCATAGTAAGGTAAGGTAAGGTGCTCTGTGTGAATGAGTGTCATGGTGTAAGTCCAACAGTGCAACAGTGCAAGAATAAAGTCTATATATCTATATGTATATATATATAACTATATTAAGAAAAGGTATAAGTGTGGCCACAGTTCGGCTGTGGCATGGAGGGAGGGGTTATGCATATGTGCTAATATAGCACGCAAACAGTGAGGCAGAAAGACAGTGGTAAAAAGTGGCTAGTGGACAGACAGTATCCAAACATGGAGGGGGTGAAGAGGCAGACAGACTATGCAGAGAAGTCTATCTCTCCTCTTCCCTTAAGTGAAGCATTGAACAGTTCAATGGCCCTGGGGACAAATGACTTCCTCAGTCTGTCTGTTGTGCAAGGCAGTGAGCGAAGTCTCTAGCTGATCAGGCTCTTCTGCTTAACAATAGTGCTGTGGAGTGGGTGACACTCATTGTCCAAGATGATCAGTTTGTTCAGGGTCCTTTTGTCAGATAGTGAAGTGATGCACTCCAGTTCAGCTCCCACTACAGAGCCAGCTTTCCTTACCAGCCTGTCAATTCGCCCCGCGTCCTTCTTCTTTGTGCTTCCTCCCCAGCATACCACTGCATAGAAGAGGACGCTGGCAACAACAGACTGGTAGAACATCCTGAGGAGCTTGCTGCACACATTGAAGGACCGCAGCCTCCTCAGGAAGTACAGCCTGCTCTGCCCTTTCTTGTAGAGTGTGTCAGTGTTGGCTGACCAGTCCAGTTTATTGTCCAGTTTCAATTTCAATTTCAATTTTATTAAGGATAGCCCCTTGAGATGAATCATCTCGTTTTCAAGGGGGTCCATCAATACATTACATGCCCTTTTTTGAAATAATAACAAAATACATACTAGACAGGACTCACAAACACATTCACACTCAACACAACAAACATTGTACCCCAAACCAGCCCCCAACCCCATTCCTCACCAACCACTAAGTTTGAGACAGTTGGAGACCCAGATACTTGTAGGTGCTTACCACCTCCACATTGACCCCATCAATGGTGACTGGTAGCAGAGTGGGCGGAAATCCACCACCATCTCCTTGGTCTTTGAAGTGTTAAGTTGAAGATGATTGAGTTTGCACCATTGCACAAAGTCCTCCACCAGGCTCCTGTACTCCTCCTCCTGCCCGTTCCGGATACACCCCACAATTGCAGTATTGTCAGAAAACTTCTGCATGTGGCATGACTCGGTGTTGTAGCAGAAGTCAGATGTGTACAGGGTGAACAGGACTGGAGAGAGCACAGTTCCCTGTTGCACTCCGGTGCTGCTGATCACAGTGTCATAGAGACAGTTCTTCAGTCTGACGAACTGTAGTCGCTCGGTCAGGTAATCTGTAATCCAGGTTACCAGGTGAGCATCCACACCCATCTGCAAGAGCTTGTCTCCCAGTCTGAGGGGTTGGATGGTGGTGAACGCACTTGAGAAATCAAAGAACATGATTCTCACAGCACGTTTCCCCTTGTCTAGGTGAGAATGTGTCCTGTGTAGAAGATACAGTAAGTGATGGCATCGTCCACGCCCACTTTCTCCTGGTATGCAAACTCTAGTGCATGGTGTACCTGGGGTTTGAGCAAACCTAAGACCAGCCGCTCCATTGTCTTCATCACATGTGATGTAAGAGCGACAGGTCTGTAGTCATTAAGCTCACTAGGGTGTGGCTTCTTAGGGACAGGGGTGAGACATGATGTCTTCCACAGTGTTGGAACTTGTCCAAAAATTTAATTTTAACGTGACTCGAAGAGCTGTAAACAGTGTTGTAAGGCTGTGTGTACAAATCTGCTTAGAGCTCCAGTGGAATTTTGATTACGCAAATATATATTCACAAATAAATCCTGTTCTGTCTAACTTTGTTACACGTCTCCCTGGATTCTCTTCTCATAAATCAGACATTCCGTGCAAGACATTGCAGCCATCAAACTGGTTCTAGAATCAGTTATGCAAGCATTCCGCACAACAGCACAAGCACTTTGGAGTTCTCCATCTTAAAGGGAAAGTAGAGCCAATGAGCCGGGAATGAGCCTCACCTGCCACTGTTTTCATATGTCAAACAGTTGTAGGATGAGATCATGTGTTTTCAATTTTTGGAAATACGAGTGGATGTTGATGTCTGGTGGTGTGGTTTTGCAATAAGTCAACTGAGATGGGATGACAGCAGAGGAGATTACAGCAGCTGGTAGAAGCAAGGAGAGTCAGGAACACAGTAAATATGTGGACATAATGCAATGAAGACACTGGTTTCAGTTCACCGCAGTGGGAGTGGCATGGTACACCGTTGACCTGATTTAACTCTGTCATGTATGTGCATGATAGTGTGTGTGTGCGCATGCGTGTGTGTGTCGGTTGGGTGTTGGTTGGTTGGGTGAGTATGTGGATATGTGGGTGTATCAGCGCATGTCTGTGTGTGTACATGAGTGAGAGTATCAATGTGTGTGTGCATGCGAATGATGTCTCATACTCCTTACTGCTATCAATGTAATATTTCATCAACACCTTATTTTTCTAACGTTCTTGGAATAGTTCCATCTCTGTTTTTCAGGAGGTTTGTGAGGGAGCTGCCTCTGCCGCACTCTATTGTAGGGCCTGGGAGGAGGAAGTGGAGCCAAGGCAAACCAGTCCAACTGGTTTACAGGGCGTCCCGTCACTTTATACTGCTTTGGCTTCGACTTCTTCCAGGAAACCCTGACACACATGTTGTCCCTTTCTCTCTCTCTCTCTCTCTCTCTCTCTCTCTCTCTCTCTCTCTTTCTCTCTCACACACACACACACACACACACACATACACACACACACACACATAAACAAAGAGAGAGAGAGTCAGATTCACGCGTCCATAGTCCACCATCACATATTCCCTCATACTCACTGGTGCCTAGGTGAGGAATTTCACACACACGACCACTTACTCTAGGAGGCTGCCAGAGACCGAGAGATTCTAATCGGAAGTTCTTCTCTGACTGTCAGTGTGAATATGGACTTCCTATAAATATTTTCAACATGGAAGTACAAAAGTAATCTCCTTCTTTTTTTAATTGTTTCGGCCATTGGCAGTATGACACAAATGGGTGTGTGTCCATGTGCTAAATAGAAGAGAGAGAGAGAGAGAGAGAGAGAGAGAGAGAGACAGAAACAGACACACAGACAGAAATGCCAACCACACAAATGATACTGAAAACAAATACTGATGACTCAGTCTGTTGGTTTTTTTAACAAAAGAAATTCAGTGATCCAGTGGTTTCTAGGTTTCTAAATCTAGACGCACCCTAGCAACTCTCCGTTGGCTTGTGAGCTCGAAAAATTAAACTTCTATCAGGCCAATCAAATTGTGTATAGTCATTAGGCGGGCTTAACATAATGATTGATGGCAGAGTTGCAACGATTTGGCTTGAATTCCCTGCTACTTGAAAACAAATAAGATGGATGTTGCTGTTGACGAACAGTGTGACACGAGTTAAGCTTTTATTAAGTTGCCAAAAGTTTGAACTAGCCAACTAGCTCCGCTGGTGGGAAACGCATGGGACTCATAGCCTGTCCTATTGCGTGCAGAGGGAATTTGAAAGACAACTGATTATCCCGCCCCTCGGACTGAGCACTGCGAACGGTGAGTGCCCAGACCCTACATTTTAATGTGGGTCTGGCTCGTCAGGCTAGCGTCTAGTGTCCAATATTAGGTACTGTTGGAATCCTTTGATGAAGCCGAGTTCCATGCACCTCATCAAGCCCTTGGAAACACACAATTAAAATAGAGATTTCACAGCGCGATAGCGATAGCACTGTGAATTTTCTATTTTAAACCAGATTTTCTGTATATCTAGCTAGCACCTGGTATATAGATCATGTGAGGACATCTTTTTTATTATATTACATTACATTACATTACATTACATTACATTACATTACATTTGGCTGACGCATCTTTAGCCAAAGCGACTAACAACATGGTTAACAGTTTAAGTTTTAAAGCAATTCTCAACAATTTTAGGACAATTTAAAAAAACTTACAGAGTACAGTAAGAATAAGTGCATCAGTGAGTGCTGTTTTTAACAGTTACGTGTCAGTTCAAGACGGCTGGTAAGTGCTAGGGTCGGCAAGACTTGTTGTAAGTGGTGCTATGAGAGGAGATGTTCTCTAAAGAGCTGAGTCTTCAGGAGTTTTAAAGGCAATCCATGTCAAACAGATCTCTGTAGATCCGCTGTAGACCATGTAAAAAAGGTTTTAGAGTGAGAAGTCAAACCAAAGC